>NW_026294534.1:4798505-5226005 GCF_007827085.1 Peromyscus californicus insignis
AAGAAACTGTGAAAACCTAAGTGGTAACTCGGAGGTGGCATTTGTGCGCCCAGAATTCACTGTGTTAGAGTGGAGAAAAATTTCCATCCTCTGAAATCTGTCAGACTTTCTGAAAGACAGCAGCTCTGCTTCACCCTCTGAACTTCAACTGAGTGGGTAATGATGCCAGCAAGTCAGCACTCCAGCATGGGTTCCCCTCGAGGACGGAGGCCCGAGCTCCCCCAGGCAGCAGGCTCTGCTACGTGTTTCATGAATTCTTTTATAACTGAGAGACCGTTCTCTCTTTGACATTACAAAGTACATAGGCCATGGTCAATGTTACCCTGTTTAAGGCTAATAACGGGGGAACAGGACCAAATACATCCCATGTTCATGTATGTGACTCTGAAGAAAGTGAACCAGCCCCACACATCTGTGCGGAAGGTCATCTTGAAGGGTAATGGGATTGCTGGTTTTCCTGAACTTTCAGTGTGCAATTAGGTGCTGACAATATTCATTTTGGTAACCAATCATAGGGAGCGAGCAGAGGTGATAAGAAGCCTGAGTTCAAATCCTGGTTCTCTTTCCAAGGACACGTGTGCACCTTCCTTGATCTATCAAGCCTTGAGGTTCCTTTAGGTGCAACAATTCTACTCACTCAGTCTCTTAGGGATGTTTAAAAAGTAAAACACTAGGAACCATTAAAAAGGATGATAAGCTCAGCACTCAGATGAATGCCAACCCCAGGAGAGGCAAGTAGATTCTCTGTGAGTTTACACCATCATTTTTGTGGCAGCCATCATTTTGTGATTGGATCTGAGACCCCCCCAGGAAGAAACGCTGTCTGTGTTGAAAACCCAGGGGAGCACCTGAGGGAGGATGTCTCCACTGATGGTAAAGCTAAAGAAACAAGCAGCCAGCCTGCCTGCTGAATATTCATAGTTAACCCAGACCAGCCCTGCTCTCTGCCCCGTCGGCACAGCTCCGTGTTGCAGACGGTGGGGGCTAATCAGAGAGTCAGGACTGGCCAAACGCCGAGAATACACGGAATATCTGTGTCACCCACTCCAAGATGCAGGGAGCACTGCAGAAAGGCGGGAGAGAGGATGTAAGGGCTGGAGGATGGGAAGGAGGCTGCGCAAGTCTGTCTTCTAGACATGACGTGGCTAATGTAATCATGTGGCTACAGCAGCCACATGTACCTACACACACACACATACACATGCATGCATATGCACCCATACACACCCATGCACACACATGGACACACACAGACTTCAAAGGGATGAACCAGTTGGGAGGATGAAGAGGATCTGTAGAAGGCAGAGGGGATAAGAGGGCAACAGGATGATGACCTGCTCATAATCCGTTGCACACTTACAAAACTTTCAAAAAGGTCTCCACACAATGATTGCCAGCCTGCCCTTGCACACACACCACTTTACAAGCCGCAGATCATTTGCACGAGACAGATTGTTCAATACAACGAGAGGATTCAACCAAAGGTGTGTGTGTATTGGCTAATTTCCTTATTTTGAAATAAAAGCTAGAAATTCCCTTTCACAACAGTTGTCCGTTGGCAAACACTTCAGTCTGTACCGGCTGAGCCCCCACGTGAGAACGGGAGCAGAGGCTAGCCCTCAGACGCCACGAGAAACCGGCATTCTGAGTGAAAGGCGGGCGACGTGGAGTTAAGCCAAAGGTGCTTGGCGAAGCAGGTTAAGTAGCATGACTTGCTTTTCTGTGGAAAGAGGACAGAGTGACTGACGGCTCCAGAACGTGACGGGTCAGAAACGCCAGCGACTCCTGTTCTACTGAACACATGTGTGGAGCTGCAAGTAAAGACTGGGGGTGACAGGGCGGGAGCACCCATTTGGGCAAGGCCGGTCCCTCAGACACGCATGTGCACATGCACGTGAGTGCACAGATACATACCGCACACTCACACACGTGCATGAGCACACACACATGCCTGTCTGTGCACACATGCACTCATGCACTGCAATAACCCAGGGACGAATGTGTCTCTCTTCCAAGTCTGTGGTTACATAGTATAGTTGTAACGATCTATTTTAAGCATGAAAGGTAATTTTGTTTTCAGTCTTTCCCACCATTGAATTTTACATTTCTGAGGTCATAATTCATGTAGACATTAAATCTTTCAGTTCAGCCACCCACAGTGTGTGTGTGTGTGTGTGTGTGTGTGTGTGTGTGTGTGTGTGTGAGAGAGAGAGAGAGAGAGAGAGAAATCATGTAACACAGCATAAACATTTTTTACTTAAAAATACCTTTTAAAAACACACACTTTTTTGCTTGTTAGTTATAAATAGTTAAATCAATAAATGATTCATAATTTTTTATTTACAGTGGTGGGAGAGCCACACGCATTCTGTGGAATCCACAGGTCATGTTTTGAATTCAGTCCTTTTCTGAGGTTGTGACAACAGACATGAAAGCCTCTTGGGTTGCCAGGCAGGAGCTCCCAGTCAGCCTCATCATCACCATGGAAACCAGATGCTCTTCAGTGCGCTGTCCTGCCAGGCTGGCATGTGCTTTCAATAAGGTGTGATAAACACATTTTCTGCTTACTTATTTGCACTTTTCTGATGGGTTTCTCAGGATATAACCCATCATAGCCCAGAGATGTCTGTAAATAGTTATCCTGTTTGTCATGTGTTACTTGTGCCCAGGTGAAGTGTGTATATGTGTATGGTGTGTGTGTGTGTGTGTGTGTGTGTGTGTGTGTGTGTGTGCATGTATATGTATGTCTGTGTGTATGTCTCTGTATTTGTGCATGTCTACATGGGTGTGCACATGTGTAAATGTGTGTCTATATGTGTGTCTGTGTGTGCATGTGTTAATTGTGCTAAAATAAGAAATGGCACAAGTTTTCCCTCCTAATGATTAAATTCTAAGCTGATTTTTAGAACTTGTACATTTTTCTATTTTTTTCCTGTTAAAAGAGGTTGAAATAAATCAAAACCCCCAAAAGGTTCCACATGTTTCATCTACCATCTTGAAATGGAGACACCCATACAGACCCTCGAAGATTGTCACAAGTGTGACTCCACATACAGAAATAATTGGAACAATGAGACCTCAGGAGCCAGACACTCTGTCTCAAACTCCAACACTTCTCCTCTTGATACCGTGCATCCCAGACAAGGGGAGTCAGGGGAAGACAGATTTCCATGGGAACTCCCAGCATGGAAATGTTAGTCCAGGGTATCCCTCAGTGTGTGGGGCACATATAACAGTAATCACATTATTATGTATAGTAACCTCTCAATTAAGTTAGTGATGTCTTATGTAATTGTTCACACTTGCCTGGCACACACGGCCTTGTGACTAGTGGCCGTTCACGATTGTAGATCTGAATGTGGCAAACGAAGGCAAGAGAAACATCAGTGAGAAAATACCATTGTGCCATTCCCCTGCTTAGATTCCCCAATTGTAGTGGGGTCTAAATACAGTCCTGAAGGCCTTGCAGATCCCACATCAATACCTCGTGAAATTAAGTCACAAATTCTGCCAACAATGGCCCTGATTAAAAACTAGCCAGAGTGACTAGAAATAATTAAGCCCAAGGACATCCTGATTGACGCAAATCTTGTCCCAGCTCATCAGGTGGGCTTCCTCAAGCTGAACTGGTTCTGTTTTGTTAATCAGTTCATTCAAGGTGTGATTTTGACACTGGCAGGTTCTGGCTTAATGGTCCCACACCTCATACAGGGCTGTGTTATCATGTTAGCCAGTGTTTCCAAGATGAGTCAAAGCGAGAAATTGACCAGCGCTGCTCAGTTCTTACATTTAGACCTCTGACATCTGCCTTCTTGAGGGTATCTTTCCTTCTTCCTTTGAATATACTGAAAATAGAAGAATCTTCTCTCCCTGAGCCCTCGCGCTTACAGTGGCCCTGTATGCTAAAACCCACTGCATTCATGTGCAGGAGGTAAAATGTGTCTCTTCCTGTTTTTGTAGCACCCCTGTGACTTCGCTAGGGTCCCTCATCATTTTACTGTTGATGTTAGCCATGGTGCACTATGCATTCCTGTGCAAAGGAAACAAACATGTATGAAGACAGCAGTGTGCCACCTGTATCCGCAAAACACTGCAAGCGCCGTGATCACCATATCAGTGTCTCCATCTATTATGTTAATTAATTAGTTTCTCAGTGCTTAAGCATCTCACTAAGAAACTTAGAACACTTCGCACATAGGTTTACTGGTAAGAAGCGAGGCAGAGTGGGTAGAAATGGCTTATCGAGAAAACAGGAGTGAAGCAGAGATCCGTCTTCAAAACTATAACCAACTAGCCAGAGGAGAGGAAGGACAGAGAGCTGAGGAGTAAACACAAAAGGTACATGCTGTGGGATGTTCTGTATGGCAAATGTGTTGCTAATTAGTCAATAAATAAAACACTGGTTGGCCATTGGCTAGGCAGGAAGTGTAGGCGGGACAAGGAGGAGAATAAAGCTGGGAAGTGGAAGGCTGAGTCAGAGAGACACTGCCAGCCACCATGATGACAAACAGCATGTGAAGATGCTGGTAAGCCATGAGCCATGTGGCAAGGTATAGATTTATAGAAATGGATTAATTTAAGCTGTAAGAACAGTTAGCAAGAAGCCTGCCACGGCCATACCGTTTGTAACCAATATAAGTCTCTGTGTTTACTTGGTTGGGTCTGAGTGGCTGTGGGACTGGCAGGTGAGAGAGATTTGTCCTGACTGTGGGCCAGGCAGGAAAACTCTAGCTACAGGTACACGGGCACTGTGATTAAGACCACTGATTTTCCGTGCCAGACTTCTTTTAAAATGACACAAGTCTAATACCAAGTGACTTACACAGTGACACAGACTTACCAGCACATGGCTGAGCAGTCCTGTGGTTCTGCAGTACCCAAAGTTAGTCCCCTCCTGGTAGGCTACCTTCCTTGGGTGTCCATGGTGAAGAGCCTGGTCACACCCTGATGGCATTCTGGCAGAGTGTCTGATGCGTGTTCTGGAAAGGCATGATTTCTCTGGCCTTGCCAGGCTGTCAGAAGAACTTCCCCAGTGCTCTCAAACACTCCATACCGTCCCAAGTTTTTCTGCCCTTCTTAGGAACAGTGCATCACAGGCAGCTGCTTTAGGTTTTAGCTTTTCTGAGTCCCCCAGACATCACAAGGCTCTGCTGACGTCTCCCAGGACTGTTGGGAAGCTGCTCTCAGGCAGACAGTGCCTTGGAGAGTGCTCTTCCCTTCAGAGCCAGGATGCCAGGACTCTGCAGGGAGCAAAATGGTCAAGGGTGTTTCTATGGATACAGAGAGCATCTGAACTGAGGTCTGCCATCTTTACATCATTACCTACCTACTTTCGAGTTAGAGAATTCTGGGACAAAACACAACTCATAAAATAAAAGCTTTTTTTCTTCCCCAATTAGCAGTACAGTTTTAAATTCAATAATTTGTATATGATCATGGTTCAAAAAAAGCCTCCATTATGTTTAGTTGATAAACAAGTTGGAAACTCCAGACACTTGAAGCCCACTTAATAGAGTGGCAATCCAACACGGGATGAGATACCATGGTGCTCTCAGGAGACAACTGTACTCAGGATGAATGTACTCAGCTATCACCCTGATCCACACACAGCCATACAGCCCTGACTCAGAGGCCATCCATAGCCCATAATCACTGAAGGTATGGTGTAGGAGTGTATCTGCAGACTGCGTCTCAGTTCTGTGTCACTAGAATTTTTAAAGTGGTTCAGGTGGCATAAAGACAGTTGCCTTTTCTGAATTTCACGGTGCCGGCTCCCTTGCAGGTAAGCTGTTGGGAGTTTCAGCCCTGTGCTTTCTGTATTGAATCGCAGATAGAGAAAAACCAAGCCTTTCCTACACCAGCGATATTCTGAAGAGGTCATCCTCTAAAAATGGTTTCAAATCAGGAAATGCCTAGGGCTGAGCTGACCACGGCAGCAGCTTCTGACACTGTGTGACTTCCTCTGATGGTCTCAGGTTGACTTCATGCTTCTGAGATTGACCAGAAGGGAAGCTGCCACACATATGTCCCAACATTCCTGGGAGTAACTGTAAGGAGGTCTGTAACAAGACGGCATTTGACTCCAGCTTCTTTCAGAGCCCCATTCTGTTTCCTCCTCCCACAGAGTTCTCTGGAGAAAACCGGATACTGGGATTGCATTTAACTTCAGCAAGCGAAAGGAGATCTTACAACCTTGGAATATGATTGACAGATGTCAGGATCGGTGCCAGGCAAATCCATCAGTGCAGCCTGACATGTTATCATGGAAAACATGACAATACAGTCCTTGTCACCCCGAATTCTGACTCCTGAAACCCTGGAAGATGAAGGAACAGTGAAGGGTCAATGGAGAGGATGACTTGGTGCAAGATATCATGAAGTTCAATTTTCTGTGCCAAAGGGAAGGGAGTATTAAGAAGGAAATAAATGCATATAACACCTGAAATGACACTTTTAGAACATTTGATTAATTCTCAAAGCACAAATGTTCTGTGAAGTTCGCCAGTGCTCACACATTTAAGAACTTTAAAGGCAGGGTGTACGTGATACCCATCCAGAACCTTGAAACATGATTGTATAGACATACTTGAAAGAAAGTTCTAGCAATGACCTCAGCCTCTAGTGGGGGCCCTTATTAGAGATACCGGGAGAAGACTCTAAGAAGTAAGGCGTATATGTACTTGCAGCCACCAGCAGGGACAAAGAACTCTGGAGTGAAGCTGCCCTGGAACACACAGAAAGGGTGGGAAAGGAATTACTACTGCCTGGGGAAATTTATCAAAGCATATCAAGAAAGGGAAGACGTGTCGTTAGGTAGAAGATCCATCTTCAGTGGGAAAGCCCCAGGAAATTGTAGAGTCACCCCTGCCACGGGCAGATGTTTGTAGGAAGCCTTACTAAGATTAACCAGATGCATAATCTTGCAATTCCTTTCCATGGATAGAAAATCTAAGGCACAAAAATGGACAGGAAGCACAGACATATAAACATGGGTGACTGAAAATTCATCACTAACATGGTCACAGTGGCTTCTAGTTTGTGATTAAAATGAGCAATGTAGACCCAAATTACTGTGTAAATTTAGCAAGGAGGGGAAATAGAATGTGTGAAATGTGTTGTGTGCAATTTATATGATGGTTAATGATATTAATTTTAAATTAATTATGCATGTTAAAATACCCATGATAAGCATCTAAAATATAACTGGGAAAATATAACTTCCCTGAAAAAATAAATTGTAGAAAAAAAAGCAAACAATAAAACTTCTGGTAATTCAAAAGATAAAATGAGGTAAAAGGAAGGGAAAGGCACAAGATGGAAATGAAGCTACGTAGACGGCAGCTCCACACAGACAGTTCTTTTCCAGTAGATAAAGAATCCTGCACCGGGTAATGGTGGTGCACCCATTTAATTCCAGCACTCAGGAGGCAGAGGCAGGCAGATCTCTGTGAGTTCAAAGCCAGCCTGGTCTACAGAGTGAGATCCAGAACAGCCAGAACTATACAGAGAAACCCTGTTTTGAAAAATAACAAAACACAACAAAAAAAGAACCCTGCAAGTTTATTCTCACATAGGGATCAAAAGCAACTTTGGAGATATGGCCACAAAAAGTGGTGATTTCCCTCAGAAAGTGAGACTACTGGGTTACTTAGATACCAAGATGAAGACCTTTGCTCTGAACCTGAGTCAGGCATTTGGACGCGAAGACCGCAGACCTGACTTGGCTGATTTTCTGAGTCCATCTGCGTATCCTGTTCCTGTTTCCCTGGAAGCGTTCTTGTGTTCCTCCTATACTGTGCCTTTCTGTTCCTTTGCTGCGCTCCTGTCTGTGGCAATAAGTACTGCAAGTCTAGATTTCAGGTCTGAGAGATGCTCGAAAGATGGGCATATCCTTGGCCGTTCCTGTGCATTTGAGAGCAGAAGCATGAAACTGCTGTGTACGTATAAAAGATACCTTCAGGTGTGAATGGGGAAAACCTGAGAGATGGAGGAAACAGAATTCACTGCTGCCCACAGCTTCCTGTGAGGGGAGAAGCCTCCCAAAGACTGAGTCCTGTTCTGGTAAATGAGTTCCCACTTGGATGGGTGGCAGAGGCAGGGCTGTTTTCTTAAGGAAGGCACTTATTCAGAGTGAATAACAGAGTAGAGAGCTCGTTATCTGAGAGTTCACCTAAAAAAGGAATCTTGCCTGATGTAAAATAAAATGGTGGTTTTGTTTTGTTTTGTGTTTTTCAATTCTGATTCTAGTCTTTATTTCTATATAAAAATGAAAAAGCTTTGTTTGAAAGGACAACCTCAGGTCTCCATGGCAGAAAGCCCTTGAGGATTTACATCCAAAAGAAGAGAAATGTCTTTTAAAAATCATCTAATGTGGCCATTTCAGCAAACAGAACAGTAAATTAGACCTGCGGATTCTGAGTTCAATGTTTTGAGCAGTCTTGGGGACACTCAGAGTCCGGCTGCCCAGAGAGTGCCAGATGGTGCCTGCCCAGGTGGGGTGGCCACCTCACTTTTCAGGAGGCCTCCCACAGCACTAGTTTAGAAACTAATTTTTGATTACCATCCCCCAACTAGACCCAGATCCTAATTACAGTGTAAGTGTTTCTAAGTAGTAGTCTTCTGATAAATATAAGAATCATCTAAGCTATTTAAAAAGCATTTTTTTTCCAGGGGACATAATCAAATTTTAGGTTTTGTGTGCATAAAAATGAAGCATTAAAGTTTGTTTTTAAACTTTTCTTAGACTTCAGTTTACAATAAACAAAAGTTTCTCATACATCATTTGTCTTTCTCACATAAAAAGGACTGGGTATCCCAGTGCATTGACAGCTTCAGAGAGAGAGATTTCCCTTTCTAAAGACTGGAGATGGTTACCTGAGGAATCCACTTGCAAACTGTCTCCACTCACTTTTCAAATTTCTCTGTGGACTCTCTCAGCTATTCCTGCATATCCATGAGGACTGAGACCCACCTATGAAGTTGGGTAGTGGCATAGCAAAGTACCCAGAAAATGAATCCATGCCCCTAGGCAGGCACTGCTCGAGCATAAAGGAAGCAAATGTTACCCTGTCAAATGCAGTCATATGAGAGGTAAGGTGTGATTCAGGGAAAATGAAATTTTAAATTAAAATGTCAGCAGTAGAGATGTAACAAACTTTTATGTGGTTTACAATAAGTGAGAAAAGATTCTGTTGGCATGTGACTCTGGGGAAGAGGAGGGATACAGAAAGGGAGAAGCAGAGACGTGGAAAGGGAAAAAGAACAAAATGAGGAGGGGAACAATGATGGATAGATAGATAGATAGATAGATAGATAGATAGATAGATAGATGATAGATAGATAGATAGTAGATAGATAGATAGATAGATAGATAGACAGACAGACAGACAGATAGATAGATAGATGATAGATAGATAGATAGATAGATAGATAGATAGGTAGATAGATAGATAGATAGATAGATGATAGATAGATAGGTAGATAGATAGATAGATAGATAGATAGATAGATGATAGATAGATAGATAGATGATAGATAGATAGTAGATAGATAGATAGATAGATAGATAGATAGATAGATAGATAGGTAGATAGATAGATAGTAGATAGATGATTGTTAGATGATAGATTAGATAGATAAATAGATACACAGACACACAGGTAGATAGATGGATAGATAGATAGATAGATAGATAGATAGATAGATAGATATAGATAGATAGATAGATATAGATAGATAGGTAGATAGATAGTAGATAGATAGATAGATAGAGATAGATAGATAGATAGATGATAGATAGATAGATAGATAGATGATAGATAGATAGATAGATAGATGATAGATAGATAGATAGATAGATAGATAGATAGATAGATAGATAGATAGATAGATAGATCATAGATAGATCATGCTTCTGAGTACATTTGGAATGACCACGATTACTTACATATCCTTCTTTCTACTACTGAGTACCCTTTAAATGTATCCTTAGAGGGCAGGTGATCTTACAGGGGTGATTACCTGGCTTACCATGGTGATGCATTGTACATGTTAGGGAATATATTTCCTAAGTATGAGTTACCTTAAAGCAAACAGATCTGAGGTGAGTTTTTGATGCAACACAAGTCTAAGCCAAGAGAGACTGAAATCCAGTTCTTCCTGGGCAGACGAGGTGAGGCAAAGCGGAAGGTGATTTAGTTGCTTGCCTCTCAGTGAGGAGTTGTGAACAGCCTCTCGCAGAGCATCTTCCTTAAACGCTGCATCCTGTAACCTAAGTCAGGAAGAAGGACACCTGAGAGGGGCAGGACAGTCGGCAGCTTCCATTGCAAATGCACGGGGCGCACCATATTACAAAGTCCAGGCGGCTCACTACCCATTTTCACATTCAATACAGTCACCTTACAGAGAATCTGATAAAGTGTGTAACTGGTAATTCAGGGTCCGGCGTACTCGTATATCACATAAAAACATCATTTCATAGCATGGATAGGCTCACAAGAAAACCCACTCCATACAGTGCTTGCCTTGCAAGCTCAAGAGCCTGCATCCAGTCCCCAGAACCCTCACAGGAAAAGCCAGGCATGGTGCCTCGTGCTTATCACGTCAGCGCTGGGGAGGTTGGGACAGGTCGGTCCCTGCACATCTCGGGACAGTCACCTTAGCCTGCTTGGCAAATCCAGGCCAGGCAGCCTGTCCCAAAGGAAAAGTGGGTGGAGCCTGAGGAGCAATACTGAAGGTGACCTCTGACTTGCACGTGGACTCATACCGACACATGTGTGTACACCGGCACACATGTGAACACTTACACAAAGTAGGAGACTAAGAACTAAGATTATGATAGTTAACAACAACAACAAAATCCAAAGTTGACTAATAGTTGTCTGAGTCAAACATCAAGAATTAAAAATTTTCAAAATATATTCCCTGACAGAAAGTGTTGACAACATGAACCTTTTTATATCTAGAAATATGTGATTAGTAGGAGAAATTATATCTGTGTGTTGTTTAATTTTTCTTTTATTCTTAGCATACATAAATAAAACCATTCAGTGGTTTTGCGCCTTGACTGACCTGAATTACAGTGTTCATTGCAATCAGCGGTGAGCTGTTCCCTGCCTGCTTCTTCCCAAAAGCTGAGATTCATTCACAGTCTTTGGATTTATTTATTTATTTATGGATTGACTGACTGACTGATTAATTGATTGATTGATTGATTGATTTGGGGGGGGGTTTATAAACAAGGTTTCTCTGTGTAGTTCTGGCTGTCCTGGAACTTACTCTGTAACCAGGCTGGCCTAGAACTCATAGAGATCTGCCTGCCTCTGCCTCTCAAGTGCTAGGATTAAATATGTGTGCTACCACTTCCCAGGTTTGTTTATTTATTTACTCGTTTATTTATTTGTTTGTTTGTTTGCTTGCTTGCTTGCTTTTTGTGGCCTCAGTTGTTAGTTCATGCATATATGTATTTGCATATACATATATATTCCCAAATATGACCTGTTGAGTCCCTACAATGTTACTTATATGTATGTTTTCAGGGCCAAAATAAATCCCCCCTCCCTGAGAACTGGCTTTCATAGTTCCAGAAGCTACTATGCAGGCTTCCAAAGGAGAGAGGCAAACAACAGTCCCACCCAGAAAAGCAACCAACATGATATGTTAACCCTACAGGTGTTGTAGTGGCGCACATACCTTGATGGAAACTAATGTCTCTAATTGAACTTAAGACCTGCTCAAGAAGAAGGAGCCCATGCCTGATATTGAAAACCTGCCTAACCACTCAGTGCTAGTGAAGTCAGGGTCATTGGAGGAGAACCTACAACCACTAATTTACTAAATCAAGATAATCCCTAACAACAATCTATAAACATCTGTCCTCATATGCACATATAAGTGTACTCCTCACCCCTCATCAAGGGAACTTCTCTTTGCAACAACCAGAGACCATTACAGAAAGCAACAACCATTCAATATGCAGAGTTGTGGAGCCCAGTTCCCCCAAAGAATACATCTATAAAATACTGCCACATCTAGAGGCTCAGGAAGCATTGTAGAAGGGGGAGTGGAAAGACGGTAAGAGCCAGGAGGCTGGTGACTTTGCTGAGATTATGTCCACTAGTAGTGTCAGAGGCTACACGCATAAAGTAGCCAACATGACTGCCCCCAAATGAGCTGAACAAGGAAGACCATCATGACAAACAACACAAGGAAAAGCTCAAGAGGCATCAGTCCTATACAAAGAACTACAGACCACTGAGCAAAGTTGGGAGCAGGAGCGGCGGCCCTCCCCAAGGAAGAGCACACCAATCAGTTCTCCAATGACTCGTCGACTTTTACAAATGAAATTTAATTGAGAGTCAATAGTTTCTCACACATAACATGGAACTTTTCAAGTCTGAATTTTCTCTTGGCTTAATTATAACAAACTTCCAACAGCTATTAGCTTGTGACCCGCACAACTTAACATCTGTGATAACTGGATGTGTCCCCTCCACAGGCTCACCCCAGGTTAATTGGCAGTGTATCTTTACATAAGGGATTAAAACAACACAGGATAAATTTTAGATAAAGTCATCTTAGTTTCCATGAAAGGGATGTTGTCACCTTCTTTTGCTTTAGTTATTCTACATAGTTTACAAAGAAATAATAAAAACCTAAGTAAGTATTCAGATTTTATTTCTTCTACTTACAACTACACAGTTGGGATATCAATAGAAGAAACTAAGTTTGTAACTAATGTTCCAAAATCTTTCCAATATGTTCTGATTTTCTAAGAAACCATAACCTGTAAAAAAAAAAAAAAAAAAAAAAAAAAAAAAAGCTGAATATTCAGCTAGCAAGTCTTTAGATGCAGGTGATGAGCAGAAAAACTCACAAAAAACACCAGACCCCTGTTCCAGCTGCTCATTTGTCCAGTCGCTGCCCGGATGCTAGCAGAAGAAGATGCCCCTGCCCTCTTGCCCTCCTGCCTGGGCAGCCTCCACACTAATGAGCGCTGCACGTTCACAGGGAAAGGAAGAAAGACAGAAAGTGAACTACCTGGGTAACCTGCCTCCTGGCAGAGCCATCCAGCCATCCTTCTGAAATAACAAGGCAGAATATATTAATCATCGTACATTTGTGCTGTTTCCCCAAAAGATCAATGTTGTCAGCAGGATACTTGTGCCATGGAAGAAGAAAATGGTCGGGACAGCATCCTTTCAATTAAAAGCAAGTAAGAATGTTAATGGGCCATGCCCAGAGCTCCACTGGTGGCCAGGCCCAGAACAGCATGCCTGTGTTCCCTTCTAGCCATGGAAAATCTCTTTTGGACCATAGGAAATTCTTTAAATTGCATGCAAAGCTTGTAGACCAGTCACTGTAGCATGTAGGGAGACAAAAAGGATCATTTTTTTTAAAGAACACTAGGTTTCCTGTGTTAAATGCGGGGTTAGCAATGGCTTACAAAGGTGTGAGTTGGGATCCAATCACTGATTACTGAGTTTTGAAGGAAACTTACTTACGGACTAATCTATGTACCCATCTCAAAACTGAGCCTGACTGAGAGAATATAACTCAGTTCACAAGGGTGGAGATTTCTTAATTGATACAACTCAGGCTAGGGTGCTAGGTCTGTGGTTAGATGTAGAATAGGATGAATGTACTGTCCGGTGTACTCATGCTAAACGATGGATAAAGTTTCTATCTAGAGGAATGCTGCTGTGAACTCCATCGTTTTCTCAAGATTAAGACATAAGAGAGTCCTGTGCATTCTATGGGAATCTCCCAGCGACTACAATCATCAGCATTGCTCATCTGGCAATCATGCCCACCTCTGCCACATTTACAGAAGGTGGAGAGGCTCCCCTTCAGTCAACACCAGGTGAAAGCCAGTGGGGGACAGAGATGAGAGTGTGGCTTTGCTCCAACAAAAAATACCACGGAATGAGTCCATAAGTCAAGGGGACAGGTACTGGATGAGAGCCAAACTGGGAGAGGTAAACCAGAAGTAAAAAATGCATCCAATTTCACCCAAATCTGGGCAAAGCCTATGGAAAATATTAATGCCTAAATTCTTGTAAAATATCTGAACGAAAGGAAATGATCTAGAACCTTCATTTTAAAAATGAGGAAGACGTGGTGTGTTAGTTGCTGCTCTTATACCTGTGACAATACACTGTTGCTCGAATGTTAAAAGGTTTTTAATAAAGGTTTTTATAAAAATTTTAATAAAGGTTAAAAGGTTTTTAATAAAAAAAGCAAACAAACAAAAAAAACTGGACCAGATATTGGGGGAAATGCTGAAAGATCAGAGAGACAAAGGAACAAGCCACTGCCACACCCGAAAGGCTCCAGCCGAAAGGGATGCTTCTGCTGAAAAGCCTTTAGTTCCTGTCTCCTCAGGCCTTATATACCTTTCTCCACCTAGCCATCATTTCCTGAGATTAAAGGCGCGTGTGCTTCCCAGTACTAGGATTAAAGGTGTGTGCCAACACTGCCTGGCTTTGTTTCTCTCCTAGACTGAGTCAATCTCATGTAGTCCAAGGCTTTGAACTCACAGAGATCTCCCGAGTACCAGGATTAAAGGTGTGTGCCACCAATCTAGTGGCTTGTTCTGTCCTCTGATCTTCAGGCAAATTTTATTAGGGTACACAATATATCACTACATTTCCCCTTTTTTGTCCAAAATAATAAAAGAAGGTTATAACACTATAAGAAAAACTATATACAATAAGTACAATAAAACACTTCAACACAAACAGAAAAGGGTTGATCACAGCCAACAGCTCAAGGGAACAGTGTATTATAACAGAGAAGTCATGGAAGTAGGAACTGAAGGCAGACAGACAACACATTGCATTTTCAGTCGGGAAGCAAAGAGCTATGAATGTTGATACTCGGTTAGCTTTCTTTCTTTTAGTCCAAGACCCCAGCACAGGAATGGTGCTATCTACAATTAAGGTGGGACTTTGCATCTCAATTCATCTAATCTATACCAGCCTTCACAAGTTACCAGTATGTCAGAGAGACAAGATATTTCCCGTCTTTCTGCTCTATACTATACTCATTTACAGACACATTATTCTTTGACTTTATAACCTCAGTCATTGTATCTATTTACACATTCCATAACTCAGTAAGATCTAGAGAATGTGGGTTTGTGTACCAAGAAGGAGGACATCTTGTAGTAAGTCATTCCATCCTCAATGATGTTTGACTCCTCAATCCTTAAGTTAGGCTGAAAATTCATACCAGTCCTGCTCCTGGGGATCTGACCCCTCTTGTCTTCTGTACAAGAGGGATGGGCTCACCTCTCATTGGTGTTTCTTTCGGACATTCTTTCACTCATTAATAAAATACTGAATGACTCCTGGTTTCTTGGCCATGAGGAAGGTCTTCGTGATATGAGAATGAATGAGAGGTCTTAAATTCTATAGACAATCCATTACATAGTAAACACAAGACACAGAAAAAGTACTCCGAGGTTGTCTAGAAGGGTCTTTTGAGGCTAAAATGATAAAAAGGCCCAACCTAATTTTTCCAGCTATGGTCCCACAATGAGTTTTTAAGTGAAATTCCAGTTGCTGCCAAGTTACTCTTTAGAATGTGCTAACTACAGAGAGAGGTCATAAACCAATTTCTAGCATATGTGCTTGCTACTCAATGACTTCACCATTAAATTTAGGCTGTTTTTTTAAAAATCCTTTAAATCAGTCAGGCTGATGGTGCACATCTTTAATCCCAGCACTCGGAAGGCAGAGGCAGATGGATCTCTCTGAGTTGAGGCCAGCCTGGTCTACAGAGAAAAATCCAGGACAGCCAGGGCTACACTGAGAAACCCTGTCTCGAAAAACCAAAAATAGATAGATAGATAGATAGATAGATAGATAGATAGATAGATAGATAGATAGATATAAAAACAATAAAAATCCTTTCAATCTGTCTATCTTACAGGAGCGAAATATTTAAAATTCCCCAAATACTCTTAATATTTAAGATTTACTTTTTCAAATGTGAAGTTTGGAATGTCTTCATTAGTTTTTATGGATTCTCTATCCAGTTGATGAGGGCTCTGTGAAGAAATGTGTAATCTTCATGCTGTTAGTCTGTCTGTCTATCAGTCTGTGTGTGTGTGTGTGTGTGTGTGTGTGTGTGTGTCTGTCTGTCTGTCTGTCTGTCTATCTCTATCTGTCTGTGTCTCTCTTGCTCACTAGCTCTCTGTCTCTCTGTGTCTGTCTGTCTGTCTGTCTGTCTGTCTGTCTGTCTCTATCTGTCTGTGTCTCTCTTGCTCACTAGCTCTCTCTCTGTGTCTCTCTGTGTCTGTCTATCTGTCTCTGTCTCTCTGTCTGTGTCTCTCTCACTCTCATGCTTGCTCACTAGCTCTCTCTCTGTCTCTCTGTATCTGTCTGTCTCTGTCTCTCTGTCTGTGTCTCTCTCGCTTGCTTGCTCACTAGCTCTCTCTCTTTCATGCCCCACCATTCAGCCATGACTCTCCCTTTCCTGGGCACACACTCTCCACAGCAATGTCTTTGCACACACTGCTGTCGTCTGTCACAAACGCTCCAGCATCTTTCTGTGATGCTGGGACAATTCCTGTTCCCTGTTTAAAACCTTCCACATTGTTCTGTTCTGTCCTCAAATAGCTGCAAAGGCTGTCTACTACAGCCCTAACCAATGTACAGTGATAGGCATTGTCTACCATTGTCTGCCTAGCCTAACTGGGCCATGAGGCTTCAAAGCCAAGGTGAATTCTTCACTTCTGTATTCATAGTGATTGAGGTTGAGTCAAGTGGATAGAAAATGTCAGGGATTTTCTGAACTTCAGAGAACCATTGTCGGTGTCTCCCAGCAGCAGGAGACATTAAAATGGGAATTGACTAAAAATCCATCAGAAGTTTTCATAATAAAATTGTACAGATATTCTAACATGACCTTGAAAAAATACCTAGTGGGAGAGGCTTATGTAAGGGTACAAGTTGTTCTCCAAGGAGTTTAGATAACGGTGTGTGCAAGGTAGAAGGAAGAATAACAAAAACAGAGTCAAGATGGACTCCAGAGTAAGGGGACTCACGCTGGGGTACCAAACTATCCACTCCATCTCTCCATGAGGAAGCAAGACAGGAAGAAACATCATATTGTCCACCAGGGCATCCGTCACTGTCCAGGAGGAGCACTGAATGAATCATCACTCAGATAGCAAGAGCCTCCCGCTTTTCATGGCTGTCGGTGGTAAGAAAGTCATTAGGGTCTTCAGGACAGGTTGAACTCTGTCTGGCATTGAGAAAGAGGTCAACTAAAGGTAGTCCTGCTATGGATAGTAGAGTGAGTGGTCAGTTTTAAAGTCAACTTGCCACCATCTGGGATCACCAGGGAAGAGAGTCTGAAAGACTGCTAGCCCCAGGTCAGGTTAGCCTGCGGGCATGTCTATGAGGGATTGTCTTGATTGCCTTGATTGATGGGAAAGGCCCACCCTAAATATGAGTGGCCACATGTCATAGGCTGGGCCCTGA
The DNA here is from genome assembly GCF_007827085.1 of Peromyscus californicus insignis. Classification (NCBI taxonomy): domain Eukaryota; kingdom Metazoa; phylum Chordata; class Mammalia; order Rodentia; family Cricetidae; genus Peromyscus; species Peromyscus californicus. The sequence continues at coordinate 4,815,995 of NW_026294534.1, forward strand.
ACTTTATGAGTGGAGACAGGGGGCTAAGCAGCAGGTAAGCAAGCAAGAACATATTCATTCTCTCTGACTACACATGTGATGTGACCAGATACTCATGTTCCCGCCTTCAGTTCTCCAAAATGATAGATTATAATCTGAAACTGGGGTCCAAATAAACCCTTTTCTCCCTTAAGCTCTTCTGATCAGGATGTTTGATCACAACATCAGTGAAACTAGCACATAAAACCCCAGCAAGATGGAAGTGGGAGTCCTTCTCCAGCCTCGCCCGAGAGTATAGCCAGAGTCCCGGGAGCTCAGTTACTAACCTGGAAACTTACTGAGGGAGACAGTGAGGACAGGCAGTCATGAGCTTGTTGTAGATACATAGAAGTGGACGACAAGAGAGGAAGTCACCGATGAAATGAGAAGACACCAAGTTCAAGCAGAACTGACTCTGCCACTGAGGGAACTGGCTTAGAGGAAGCTATTACATAATCAGACTAGATCATCGTTAAGTCAGCAGGGCTTCTATGTTCTCTTCAACTCCAACCCTCACCAGTGAGAGAAACGAGTGTCAGTGTGTGCGTTATCCAAAATAAAGTGTATGGTCACTAGTCTCCACTTTCAAAAGTCTCAGTGTACACCTAGTAGGCCCATCTGTGTTCTCACCCTGAAACCCATGATGGAAACAAATACCTAAACCTGTTGAGATCAAGGGGAGAATTCAAATCACCTCAAACTAGAAATACAAGCACAGGGTTACTTTTATCCAGAAAAGAAGGGAAATGAGCTATGGTGCCAAGATTTAAACACAGATAGGGATTAAACCAATGTTAATGTGAAGTTAGAGCTAACACTGATAATTGGAGAAAACTTACAACCTAAGTAACACAATACTACTTGTATATTTGCATAAAATCTTTACTGTTTCAATACACACCTTCTTCGACCCATGATTTCTTCCCCTTCAATTATCTAATAAATCTTAAGATCAAAATATCTTAGTCCATTTATTTTTAACTGACAAATGCAAACGGAGTTTTTTTTTCTGTCTTAACTGTGTTTTCCTTCTCTTTCATATCTGTTCTTACAAACTTTCCACTACTTTGTGGCCATAAAGAAACTGTAATGTCATATTTACATATTGGAGTTCCGTTTTGTACGTGGTCAGTTTGCTCTCTCCCGGAAGTTTGCTGCCTCTACAGCCTTTCCCAGGCTTGTTGGTGTGTCTCAGCTCTCCCAAGTGTGTGAACTTTATTATCTCCTGAGCCTTCTCACCTATGTCCTGGAGGGAATGTTTAGACACAGAGGAAACCGCTCAGCAGCAGCAGGGCAAGTTCTGAGCTTTGGCATATGTGTACAAGGTGCACACTGCATTTCCCATCATCCTCCGCACTGCCAATCCTTTTCTTCCTGGCCGATTGACTGGCCACTATCTGGAGTGAGCAGCACCAAGCCCACCCCCAGCCTGTTGTCTGAACATTGTAAGTGGGCTCTTGTGAGCGTGTTCAGGAAGGCGTGGCTCTCTGATAATGCCACTGCTCACAATTGCTCTTGTTCTGTTTTGTGTTGTCTTGTTTTAGATTTTCCATCAGTATGGTTGTTCAAATGTAGCCACATTGGCTTTGACCCTTCCCCATCATCAGAATCACACTTGCCTTGTTTTCCTTGCTGTGGTGCCAGGTTAATGCCTACTGAACACACCTCCAACAGTTAAAAGATGAATGGAAGTCCCTTTTTCCTCCTTCATCCTATGTGACATCCTATGGGAATTTAATACCACTGAAAGTTTTAAAGTAAAAACAGGAAAACAATATATTTTAGGCCATTTCATCAATATCTATTCCTTCAGCCCATAAAAAAGAATACTGAAGTAAAAAGTGTTGTAAGCCCACGAAATCATAAGTAGCTGTACCTTTCAAAGTCTGCATACTGGATGGATCTGGGAAACAGAGGAGCACACATGTTGAAGCCACATGTGTTCTGCCTCTCTTGAGGCAGACACTGAGAATATTTCTCTCTAAACCTCTGACAGTACTTCTTGACTCCATTACAATTGTCTTTTATCCTTAATTTGCTTATATATTAGATTCATTCTCGAGGATCTTATTTAGCCAAGCATGGAGGAAAGCTTATTTTGGATACAGAATCCATATGGGTTCCTTTGGAAATTATTAACAATCTGCATGTATTATATAGTGTGCAGGTACAAAAACAAATGTTTTCCCTTCAAGAATCTTGTGGCTGACTATAAAAGGGCATCACGTAAGTGAGTGAGGTCAGGTATCTGGTGAGTTTGCTTTCTTAGTTTTCTAAATTTGCCTGGGCAAATAACTAGATGCTTGGCTATTTTATATTATTTTTATAATTATAACAATTATTATTAACTTTGATATGATATTTTATAATCTGTACATTGATTAGACTATGGATTGTCTCTTAATGTTTCATTTGCTGAAATCTTGATCTCACTGAACCTGCATTGAGAAATGGTGGGGCTTTTAGGGAATAATTAGATCCTGAGTGCTCCACTCTCAGGAAGGAATTAATCTAGTTTTCCCGAACATGGGTTAGTTGTCATGACAGCGGGTACTACAACGAAGCCTGGTGCCTATCTCTCACTTTTTGACCACGTAGCTTCTATTCCACATGCTCCCACTTCTACACTTTGTGTTAGGACATCCCAAACCAAAAAGCAAGAACTCGGTGCCATGCTTAATGGAGTTCCAAATCTGTAAGATACGTAAACGTCTGCCTTTATGAATTATATGGTCTCCATTCTCCTATTGCAGACCTTTTAAAAATAGATTAAGAACACTGTTAAAAGGGGGCTCATGACACCTCCTTCGGCAGTGGAGACACACTTTAAACATGGGCAGCATACTCCATCATGCCCCACCTTACCAGAAATGGGCTCATCTTGTTTCTCCTACACTCCAAGACTGTGATAGACTCTCTGCCAGTCAGTGGCATGAGCGTTTCTGTCAACTAGAGATTCACACTGACCTATTGAATAAAGTGCTCTCACTACCCCATTTCACAGATGAAGATATCAAGGCTGACAGACTATGCATTCAGCTCAAGTTCCCACACATCACCTAGTGGGGACTCAAAGCCAATCAGACCAACCTGATACTCTGCTGTTAACCTCATGTGACCCCATATATATGTGAAACCGGTTATTTGCATGAGGCTATTCCCCTGTATGGCCTGATGTCTAGTATACAGGTAAACATTGTGAGTAACCTTTTTTTTTAACTCTACTGTGAGGTTGAACACAGCACCAAGTGACAGGATTGGTGTGGATTCCATGACTCCAACCACACCCCAAGGCTTGAGCATTCACATTGTTTATACCATGACAGATTGAGATGACATGGTCAATGAAATCAGAAATCTTCAAAATGCAGGGAACTCCCAACAGGGAGGACACTAATAATAGCATCAATTCTTATCCCAGAAAATGAGCCAAGACTTATCCTAACTCCCAGCTCCCTGGCTCTCTCTGACTTTCCTCCATTTCTAGTCATTAAACTCTAAGTTACAACTTATTTTAGGTCAGTGGTAATTCATGACAGTTGAGTGAGTTACAGATTCCACAAGTCTTTCATTCCTTCAGAGCATGATTCCACGACATTAGGAAACGTCATTCGTGGCAGAGGATTACAGCTTTGGGACTTGGTGAGAGAACATCTGTTTCACTCAGATGAACTTAAGCTACACTGGAAACTGTCACTCTGAAATCCACAGTGGATGGGATTCCTGACTGTGTTTGGTCTCTTAAGCACCATCTCTACCACATTGGGGACATCTCCATAGCACCTGAAGTTCCTTCTCACTCTTCATAGGCCTTCACTGGCTTCCACTCTCTGCCTCTGGGGACCAATGCTCTGCTGTCTCAAACAGTAATTTAAACTTCACTCTGAAAAGCTTAGCAATAGGACTGTGGAGTGAATGGTAATCTCTATATGTGATAACATTAGTATTTGAATATTTACTCAATTTGGGTCTCAGAACAGCTATAGATTTAGTTAGTACTTTTAATGCAACCAAGAAATAGGCGATGCTTTTTCTTGAGTACAATTCAAATATTCTGTGTGAAATTTGTAGCTAAGTGTAGTCTCACCCCTCACCAAAGAAGCTTCTTTTTTGCGTCAGATAGACGCTACTTCTGAGATCCCAAACTGGCCAAAATGCCGAGTGTAAGTGAACCTGGAGTGCCCATCGCCAGTGATACATCCACAACACAAGTGATAATACACCTAAGGTTCAGGGTACATGATGGAGGGTGGGGCAGAGAGACTGTAAGAGCCAGAAAACAAGGTAAGAGACAGTGTCTTCTAGACACTGCAGGGATTCCACATACATGAAATCTCAACAAGCGGTTGCATAAGCAAGTCCTGTGTGATGATCACATCTGTCAGCATTAGGATATGACCAATCCCAGTGGTCAGTCCTGAACACATGTACATACAAACAACACTGAATGGACTCAGCAAGGTGTGTGTGTGTGTGTGTGTGTGTGTGTGTGTGTGTGTGTGTGTGTGTGTGTAAAGCAATAACAGTTAAAAAAGAGGTCATGACTTTGAGAAGGAGTCAGGGAGGGAGACAAGGGAGGAGTTAGAAGAAAGGGTAGAAATGATGAAAATACAGAACTCAAGTGTGAAATTCTCAAGAAACTAAAACTTTCAATTAAGAAAAAACATACATTTTTAACAATGTTTTAACCATTTGGTCTGCGGACTTAGAGAAAAAGTCCCAACCTGCTTTATATTATCAGTTCTTTAATTCTCTGGAGCTCAGTGTTGCTTAATTTGCATTGACTTCAACTTCATGAAACTCAGTACACGGCAAATGAATCAGAGCGTTTGGGGGGGTAGCTGGAATATAAAAGCTGCTTCCGTCTGCTGGTGTTGCCCTGCTGAGGGACTTCTGTGCCCTTATCCCCAGTCTCTTCCAGCTCCCCTTTCATGTGCTTGCCTATCCTGCATCCCACAGTCCACAGTGACATCATTTCCTCTCTCTCTTGTTCTCTAATGAGGTCAAGGACTGTTAGAGTTTTCTGTTCCCTCTACCTGGTTTTAGCAGGCCATGGCAGGCACAACTATGACTAAGGGCCATCGATTGGGCTAAAAATTGCTCTCTTCCTCTAAAGGAAGCATCTTTTTAAACATAGAATTCCACTAGAATATAATTGAACTCTGCCACCCTCTTGTAGAGCTCACAAATATCACCAAATATTCTTAATGGTTAAGACAACTTCTACTTTACACCAATCCCAAATCAATTTAAGATGAGTAGGAAAACATTATAGCCCCTGAAACAATAAATCATTTAAAACTTGTTCCTGTCTGGTCTCCACCCACAGAGACTTGTGAGTTCTGTCTGCTTGTTCCTGTATGGTCTCCACCCACAGAGACTTGTGAGTTCTATCTACATCTCTTCATTGAGGCAGAGACACAGGCACAAGGACCCCTGGACTCGAGGAAACTCCAACCAAGGCTAGAAACAAGATGTTAAAGTAAAAGCCTTAATTGCTAATTATGGAATTGGCTGCTGTTAATAGTGTGACACGCACTGCTGGGTGAATCTTAAGAATAAAATTTATAGTTTTCTGTAAAAGGAGAAAAAAAATCATGCTTTCAGTTCATATTTCTTTCCCCAAATCCTTCATCACCAATGTACCGCTTACTTGTTACATGACTGATGTTCTTTTCTCCACACGCAGCTGGGATGAGGGAACCTGACCCTGATCAAGACCCTCACATATGCATGGCATTGTGTTAACAGGAGCCACGTGAACAGTGAAATTCAAGCGTAAGGAACTCAGGTTCCACCCCAGATCTGTGAAATGGTCACACTGGGAGCCAACGCACGTCACCCGAGATAAGGGAGGACTGGGTGGATGTTTTGATCGTGCCACAGGTAGAGGTGTGACAATAGTCTCTGAACTATTGAGGTACCTGTGGTTCATAAAACCGACTTTGAAATCACTCTTTGCTGCTGATGGCTTTCCTTTGCTGAGAATACATTTGAGGCTGAGCCATGACACTCCTCAGGCATACACTTCAATAGAAAAAAATTAATAATATAAATTGCTAATAGCTTTTGTGTGCTAAGCGCTCTTCTCCAGATTATAGCAGAGACAGGCAGAATCAAACCCACAACAGCCTTCAGGAGAAACACAACCACCCCTTGGCACACACTGAGAAAAATAAGCATTGGGAACTTATCTCACCCAAGGTCAGAAGATCCACCTGCAGCCTCCAGTTGCTCTGACCCAGGCCCTAAGCCAGTGGTTCTCAACCTTCCTAATGCTGCGACCCTTTAATACAGTTCCTCACGTTGTGGTGATCCCCAACCATAAAATAATTTTTGTTGCTACTACATAACTGTAATTTTGCTGCTGTTAGGAATTGTGTAGATTTTTGGAGATAGAGGTCTACCAAAGGGGTTGTGATGACTGTTCTATATTCCTAAAACCCATGCCAGTGTTATCTGAAGAGCTGCGTTTACCACTCGTTATCCTTCTCATTCACTCCGGGTTAGCCTGCCAAATAATTTGTCTAGATCACATTGGATTTTCTGTGAATTTCAGGGAAAACCTTTATGTATATTGATTCATCTAAATGGGATCAATGTGGGATCAATGGTCTTTATCAAATGTATTCCATTTTCAGACTACAGGAACAGCTTAGTTTGCGTCCGAACAGGTTTTGGAGTTTTTTAGGCCTTCCCCCCCCCTCTCTCTTTCTCTCTCTCTCTCTCTCACACACACACACACACACACACACACACACACAAAGCTTAAATTCTAATCTCCAATACCTCAGATGACCTTATTTGTAGACAAGGCTACAGAGGTAATCAAGGCAACTTGGGCTCTTTGAGGTGAACCATTCAACCAATATTGTTGATGTCCTTGTGAAAAGGAAGAATTTGGAAAATGATGTGAGGAGTTCCAGAGGGGCAACAGTGGTGCACACATGGCCAGGTGAGAGGCCTGGGTCACGTCCTCCATCACACCCAACAATGGAACAGCTGACAAACTCATGGCTCTGTGAGAGATGTTCAGCTTGAGCAGCTTAAGTGACCCCCACATCCTCCTGTCATATTATCCTTCCACTCTCTGCACAGGACATCAGCACCCCAGGTCCTTACTGCTCACCCTCCAGGGCATCAAGGGACAAATGGACTCACATACCCATCTATAGCGAGAAATCCAAGGGAGTCTGCTTAAGGGGAATAATGAATTTATCAGGACATAGATTGGAAAAGACAGCTCACTAAACAGAATAGGCGAATTGTCACAGGGTCCTGGAAGGCTGAGGTCCTGTCCCATGCTGTTCTGCCATCTAAGTCAGTCCGCACCATCCAAGCCCATGAGGGAGAGAGAGACTGTGGCATATGTGCCTCTCAGGTCTTAAGGGTAGCCCTGAGGCCATGCCCAGGGGCTGGTACTTCAAGGTCATAGGTGGAAAAGTATCCATCTGCCCCTTTTGTCTAAATAAGAAAGTTCTAACTAACCTAATACAGAACTACATACAATAGGAACAATTATCAAGTATTGTCCAGGAGATGGGAAAGGCAATAACATAAACAAAATAGAAATACAACCAGCAAGAACAACATCAAACAAGAGACACATACTAAATATCCAGAAATGTCCAGACCATAGGTAAATGGCATGCTACAGAGATTACTCCAATAGCTGTCCTATCCTAAAGATTCTGACTTCAGTACCTAAAGTGTTCTTAACTAAGATATGAGAAGATTATAACTATAACTGTCTACAACCCCATCAAAGACCTGAGAGGAAAATAATGTTACTTGAGAAGACAGGAAGTGTAAGCAAGCAATTTCAGAATTGTTTAAGGTACTGTACCTATGCAGTTCACTTAAAATAGAAGGTAAAGATCTAATTTTTGAAAGCTATTATTTTAAACTATTTAGGATAATCAAAAACATAAGTCAGTAGTTATTCACCTATAACAATCAAATTTGTAGATATGTTAGGTATGTTTTCAGGATCATAGAGAGATATATTTTTAGGTAGATGGTCTTCAGATACTTCAAAGACCTATAGAATAAGGCATTTAAAATATTTTGTTAACATAGGGTTTTTCATGACAGTGAGACACATCTGCTCCTGGCAACACCAATTCACTTCAGAGATGATGGGCATCAAAGAAACTCCTTATGAAGTTGCTTTCAATGTGGCAAGCCTAGCCATCTGGGCAAGAAACTGCTCTTACTTGGACTGCTTGACAGTATGTTGTATAAACTAGACATGCAGGACCCAGGGGAAAATGATCACTGAACTTCACCAAAACAGGGTGAGATGGCCCCTCAGGTTCCTGTTTCACAGAAGATACTGCCAGACGTTCTGCAGGACACAGAGGAAAGAGACTGATGAACTTTGCTAAGACAGATGAAATGGTCCTTCAAATTTCCTGTTTCACTAAAAAGTCTGCCAGAGACTCTAGGCCTGTAGGCTGAAGATGAATACCCCAACATTAGAGAAGAACTTTGGGTGACTGTCCAGGCAGCCAGATGTCTCTGTCTTTCTAGAACTTTGGAAGTTGCTTACAATGTACTTCCTGTTTACTTAGGTGATATTATATCCTTCTGGGTCTTTGATGGAGTTGAAGACTAGATAGTTATAATTATAGTTTTCCTTAGTTATGATAAAACATAAATTAGATATGAAACCTTAGACTCACAACAATAGGATAGATGATAGAATATTTTCTTTAATTTGCCAAATACAAATAGACTAGATATTGTAACTGTAATTCTTGCTTGATAACTGTTTTGTTATATGTAATTTTACTATGTTAAAAATGAAAACCTTCTGTTTTGATTAGACAGAAAAGGAGACGTGCTGTGGGATAGTCTTTCTGGGTGCTGTGAATATGTGTTGCTACCATTGCTAAAGAAGCTGCTATGGCCTATGACAAGGCAGAATAGAGCCAGGTGGGGAATCCAAACAGAGAGGCAAGGAGAAGACGGTGGAGTCAGTGGAGATGTTGAGCACTGCTGGGGGAGCAAGATGTGATGGAACACAGGTAATGCCACAGCTGTGTGTCAAAACATAGATTAACAGAAATGGGTTAATTTAAGATGAAGGAGCTACCTAGAAAGAAGCCTGAGCCATAGATGAAACAGTTTGTAATTAATGTTAAGCCTCTGAGCGATTGTTTTAAAGGCAGCTGTGGGACTGTGGGGCCAGTGCAGGACAGAGAAAAGTGTCTGACTGCACCCATCGGCATCCAGTCTGTCCACACGGTTCCATCCCAGCTAGAGGCCTCATGAAGGATTCATGTCTCACTATCAGCACCAAGAAGCACAGGACTCAAAATAAAAGCCTTTGTGATGACAGACAATGGCTTGGATTACTTTCCAGTAACACCATCATATGACCGCTCACCTGGTGCATATCGCATGCTCCCCAATGCGCTGCTCTCAGGCTTCCATAATATAATCCACTTTTCATCATCTCATTCACAATAAACCTAAGAAGACAGACAGGGTTAAATGTGTCACGGCTGACTAGGGGTTCCATTACTCTTGGCTACTTCTCGCCCTAAGTTTCTGTGTGAGTTGCTTTTCATATCACTGTGCTGCATCACTTTCTGGGGGAAAAAAAAAACTTAGGAAATGGAGGACTTATTCTGGCTTGCAGTTCAGAGGGGACAGTCTATCATGGTGGGAAAGGCATGGTGGCAGGGTTGGCGTGGTCTGTGGCAGTGTGGAGTGTGAGGCAGCCACCTGTTACCTGGCATGGAGCAAGAAGCAGAGAGGTTGAGGAAAAGTGTGAACCCAGGCTAACCCACTTCCTCCCCCCCAGTCCTCAGCTACTAAAGGTTCTACAGCTTCCTAAAACAGCACCACTACTGGGAACCGAGTGTTTAACTATGTGGGCCTGTGGGAGACACTTCATACTCAAATCATAACAATTACTAACTATGAAAATAAAACACTGGGTAACATGCTATATTGAGAAAAATCTGTCACCGTGCCAATTAGGGCTGCATCAAACACAGTGACCTTCTACTAACATCTGTCTACAGAGTGGTAACCATCCCCAGCTCTGGTCATTGATAAGGGGCCCGTGACAGAGTTAGGCTATTAGCTATCGGAATATATTGAAAATGGGTAGGCTGTGCATTTTGCCCTTTGATTTTAATTTCGTGTCCCCACAGCATCTTGCCGAGTTCCAGTGGACAGTGGGCACTTAAAATATTAACATATCTGACATGAGTAATGAGCTGTGTTATAATTGGTGAAATTATATGAATAATTAAAGTTTCAGTCAAAGTCTGTAATAGAGAACAGGGCTTAATTCAACTTAGAAAGGGCACGGAGTCCTTGCTAATGACAAGACTGAGGGCTTGTTAATACTCTAGGAAAAGTGTGGTCATTAACACTTGCCTACTTTGCCTCCCAGTGTGGGTGTGTGTCCCCTAGGCCTTACCATGTTGGCTCATGAAACTCAACTCTCTTATTTTGTGTCTACTTATTGGATGGTCCTTAGTCCTCATAGCCACAAATTCATAGTTTGGGGAATGCACAATAGTGGGAGGCATAGTTCCTTCTCTAAAACTGAAGAGTCTTAGAGGGAATGAGGGTGGATAAGAGCATGTAAAACAATAAAATGTGCCCTTACAGGAAGGCTGAAGGCCAAGGCAAGGACTGGCACTTCAGCTCCCTTAAAGAGCAGTCATCTAACGGTTAGGGAGAACACCTACAAATAAATGTCTAAAATAATGATCATTACGGGTGACGTTCTAAGATCATAAAACATAATAGATGTTGGAGATAGCTTTGAATAAAATCACTGAAGCAGAGACCTGCCTGTCAACACATTATCCTTGCATTAGCCGGAATCTGACATAACAGGACGCTATCTGCTGCTATGAGTGAGTAAAATATGACTTACAGACTTCAAAATCCATTCTTACAGATTATAGAAAATCTGTAAGAATGAAATTCCATCCAGATTACAGCGACAGCTTATTAACAAGCCAGGGGAACATATTCCGCCCCTCAACCCTGCCCCGCTTACCTCTCAATCCACAGTTTTCCAACCTGTTCTCCAAGGACATGCATTTCTTAAAGCCGACAGGTGGGAGCCCCACACTCAAACCTACACCTTAATCAGATCTCACAGCACATTGTTCCACATTGTTCACATCACAGGAAAACCAGTCTTAAGAATCCTCGCCCCCCCATTGACACCTGGGACAGTTGGAGAAGCTAGCCCTGGGGTCATGGGAATATCCAAGAAGAGTCCCAGTGAGGGCCCAACATTGATAGTGTAGTAAAAACCAGAGGCTTTGAACCAGACCAATGACTCTTTGCAATGAACACTTACAAGTAAAGATACACAGACAAAGGGGTTCACGGTGTGACTCACTGTCACACTGCAGCTTCCATGGTGAGATTTTTAATTTTTTTCCTTTTCTTTCTTTTTTTTCTTTATTTTGAGGAGTTATAGCAGGGGAGAGTGGACATGAAGGGACAGGGAAATGAATGAGATCAAGATGTATGATGTGAAAGACACACAGAATAAATAAAAAGTTTTTAAAAAATTAATCTTAAACTGTAATCACTTTGATTTCCCATCCACAGGGCAATCTTTCCATCCAAGGACAAAACTATGGTGTTTTGGATAAAGGGTCCTGAATGTCCTGTCCTCAGGCATCATTTTACCAGAAACTAGGTGCTTTCAGGGGAATCTTATATTTGGCACAATAGCCTTATAGAAGCTCATGACACAATTAGGGCCTAATACCCACCTGGAAATAGCAGATATTCTCAAATATCTAGAGTTTGTGGGTACTTGTTTATGATAGTGTGTTGCTTTGAAATATTACCACAGTCCATCATGATTTTCTCTTAGACTTGTCTACGGGTAGCCCTGAGCTGGGTGCTCCATATCTCTGCAAAAGCGCGGCAATAAGGACTCCATTTGGTTAGAAAGTATCAGCGTCCAGGAATCTAAATGTATCCAGTGGAGACAGAGCTCACTGAACACTCACAGAACAAACACACACAGAAATAAAGGGAACCACTGGAATTTAAATTGACAGTTCATATAATACTCAGTGATAAATAATGGAATTACATGTTTCTGAGGGATAAACAACTTGGGGGTAACAGAGAAGACACACACTTCAGGAATACTACTCCTCTTTCACTTTCACTTCAACGTTTCAAAAAGCAAACATGATAAAACCATCTCCCCAGTGGAACGCTGGCGGCAAATTCCACAGGACAGAGCATCATTCTCTTTTTAGACAGCCTACAATTGAATTATTCTGATTCAAATGAAACTTCCCTTGATGTGATTATAGTTTATGAAGGTTTAACTTTCAAATAGAGAGGTTACATTAGGGAGAGGCAATGCACAGGATCCTGTACAATCAAAAGACCTTGATGAGTACACGTTCCGTGCTGCTGTGTGGGTCTGGGGGTGGAGGAGACAGAGCGGGGAGGAGGAGAGAGATGGGTGAGAGGGAGAGAGGGAGAGACAGGGGGAGAGAGGGGGAGAGAGGGGCAGGGGGAAAGGGAGAGGGAGGAGAGGGACAGAGATGGGGGAGAGGGACAGAGAGGGAGAGAGGGGGAGAGGAAAAGAGGGGGTGGAGAAGAGGGGCCAGAGGGAGAGAGGGGTGGGGGGAGAGGGAGAGAGAGAAAGGGAGAGGGGGGGAGAGGGAGAGAGAGTTTAATTCTATGGCAATGGGCAATTTGCCTGCATGTATGTCTGTGCACCACGCACATGCCTCATACTCATGGATGTTAGAAGAGGATGTAGGATTATCTGGAACTGGAATTACAGGTGTTTGTGAGCTGCCATGTGGGTGCTAGGAATTGATCCCAGCTCCTCTGCAAGAGAACAAGTGTTCCTAACCACTGAGCAGTCTCTCCAGCCCCTGACACATTTTTTTTAATATGAAATTGTAAGGAGAAAGTTCATAGAAGAAAAACAAGTAATATGTGAGCCGCATAAGAAGATGTTGCTAAAATAAATGGATACAAGTTTAACAAGGTAAGATGGCATTTCCTCTCCAGCTGGCAGGCCCTTGGCTTGTGAGCCAGGAAGATGGAACATGGCAGTGAACGTCCTCTTGTTGCAAGAGTGTAGCTATGCAGCTTCCTGGGGGTATGAGCCAGCCAGCACCCCAACTGTTCTCTCACTTCCCTCCCACCTGTAGCAATCCATCCTGCCAGCTTGCTCACAGGTGAGCAGAAAATGTCACAGTCGTCAGTGCTCACTGCCACACTATACACATGCAGTGTGCGTTTTAAATGCCCACTAAAAGAGCAATGGTTCTCCAGCACATCTGTAGAAGAGGAGTCTCTGCAGCTGTGAGGAGGAATGGACATTTCAGTAGCTACTATGGAAATCACTGCAGATGTTCCTACCTGTTGATATGTTTAAAATGTAAGCAGTCCCTAACGACGCACAGGTAAATTCTCTTTTATGTGTTGTGCGTGGACAGGTAGATGGGTGGACACTAATCACCTGTCCCCTCACCTTCCTTCCTTAGCTTAGGTATCTCTAGACAGAAATATCGCAAATTACTTTCTCTGGGAAATGTGATGTGTTTCAGATACAGAAAGAGTTCTTTCCACATATGAACTTGATTTTTAAATTCACCCTGTAAATATCTTGAGTTTTATTAAGAAAATCAAGTTGATGTCTTTAATAATTAATAGTTAAAGATGAGAAGAAAGTGATGGCAGGGAAATAGTTGACAAATGAATAAAACAAAACAAATATCCCCAAATGCAAATATGTTATAAGGGATTTAACACAGCACCAAGGAAAGATAATGAGACTCTTATTACTGTGTTAGATAAAACAAAATAGGCCCTGGATCCTCAGTTTCCTGTTTACCAAAATAGATTCCAGGGCTGGTGAGGTGCTCGCTGGTAAAGAGATGCTGTCAAGCTCACCCAGTTTAATCCCCAAAACACAAACTGTCCTCCTACTTCCAAATATGTACCACAACATGAGTAGATATACACACAGGTATGCACGCACACACTACATAAATACAAAAAAAAAATAGATTCCAGATGTTACTAAACAAAACATTGAGCTATTTAATAAGCCATAAGACGATTGGAGGTAAGCATAAACAAGTCTTACATAAACTAAATGCATTTTCAAGTAATTCAAAATGAAATGGCAAGGAAAAGTGATCTGTGGCAGTGATATCGGCTGAATTTATGTTTGATGTTTCCACCTCATCAACGACAAGGGAATTCACAGCGCGGTTTTCAGGGAAAGCACAGTCAGCTTTCTACATAGATACCAGTAAAGACAGCCAAGCAGCTTCAGGGTAGGAAACAGAGGGGCTGGGAGCCTATAGCCTCAGGAATGTCCACTAACCAAGAGAAGGCAAAGAGATGGAAGACATTTGCTGAAGTCTCCTAGGAAAGAGAAGGTCCTGGGGCAGATGTCTCCTCTCTGAAGGTATAAAATAGGAAAATTGAAGCCTAGGGACATTGAGGAAACTCTACAGCTACATGAGGAGAGGTTGGAAGAGTAGGGGAGAGTGGAGAGTAATCAAAGGGATGGAGTGAAATGAGCACGGGGTTTGGTAGCGTGGTGGGAATGAAGCAAGCCTTAAATGCATTAGAATCGGGACCTAAAACTCCCCAAAGCTGCATTTTTACCTATAAAACCCACTAGATTGCCTTGATGTGAGCCTTCCTTAACTTAAAATACAAAATAGTCTAAGGAATGCATATGAAAGTAGATATTTTCTCAACAATTTTCTTCTTCCACTTTTTAAAAAATATTTTAAAGACTGCTTTAGAGTCATCCACAGACAGCTCAAAATTATGGAAATCCATAGTTATAAAACAGGAAGAAGCTCCTCTATTTATAAATAATTCATGATGGGACTCTGCCGCATTATAATCTACCCTCATATATTTAAAGTGGAAACTGAGTTAAGAACCATTTATATTCTATTAATGTAAAAGTAATAGCCTTTGACTCTGAGGATCCCATAGTGAGTAAAGCTGCTGTATGTGAACTGTCTCCCTCAATCGAGGAAACCAAAAGAAGCTTGTGTTGGCGGGGCTCCCAGGAGGATGCTTTTAGAAGGAGCTGACGTCCATCCTCAGCCGGATGACACTGACATGGGCCGGCGTTGCCGTCTTCCACAGTCAAGCCTGTGGCCTGCATCCAGGATACCAATGCCTACCACTCACTTGTCACCCCATCCCCGACGCTGCAAACCCCACACACTCTGTCTGGCGGCCACAAGTTCTGCAGCCTCGCTGCCAAGTGAGTTTTAGACTTCTCGGGAGACAGATTGAGCTCGAAAGTGCCCACATTTACCAAAGCTACAACATTTGGAGGGATTTTAAACACTTGGATACTTTGGTTTAACATGGGAAAGTGGGAATAATAAACACCCACACCACAGATTTCTAAGTGGCAAACAAGAAAGTTCTCTATATTCTTTTAGCCTTCTTCTGACCTGTCTGAGCCTCATCAGCTCTTCTGTTCTAGAGAAAGTCCCCTGTTCTGCTAATTTATAAGCCAAACCATCTGCTTCCCAAGTGTACGATCTCTCAAAAACTCCTTAAAGATATGCCTGGTCCTCTGAACAGCATTCTCACACCTGCACGTGGCCCAGCCTAGACCCTGCCTCACTTCTGGTCTCTTGGTCACCTCTTCACGTCAGATGTACCCATGGGCTACAAGGCACAGATTCTGACAGAAATAGCCCCGTATTTCCTAAGTAGAACTAAACTTCAGTACCCAGGTCCTGTTCTCAAGTGCTTAACATGGGATACTTCCTCTGTCCCCTCTGATTGATGTAAAGCTTCTCAAAAGCCACGGTTAGGTTTTACAATTCAGGACTGTCATTCACGTGAAACCTGGAGTCATTTCTTCGAAATGTAAACACCAGTACAGCAGCCATACAGCCTATCAACACGTCATTGACGCTTCCATACATGTTTAGTACAGATCTGCCAAGTGTATTTCAGAAGTAAGATACAGAACAATTTAATGGAACAGTTGCAGAAACATGAAGAGCAAAAGACAGAAGATGAAGAATTCATGTATATTGAGTCCTGTACTGGTTACTTCTGTGCTGCTGTGATTGAAACACCAAAGAAAACACTTTAGAAAGAAATAACTTCCACTGTGTTTCACAGAATTCAGCCCACGGCCACTTGGAGCCATGCATTTGAGCAGAACATGATGGTGGTGGGTGTACAAAGAGGAAGAGGTCCTCCACCTCATGGAAGATGGGAAGAAAAAGAGAAAAGATGTGGGCTGTGTATGAGCTCTAAAGTCATTTCTCACAGTCACCGACTTCCTCCAGCTAGGGGCCCATATTAGCCAGGGTTCTCTAAAGAAATAGAATTTATAGAATGAATAGATATAGATAGATGATAGATAGATAGATTGATTGATTGATTGATGATAGGTAGGTAGATAAATAGATGATTGATAAGTGGATAGATGATAGGTAGACAGATAATTATAGATAGGTAGATAGATGATAGATAGATAGATAGATAGATAGATAGATAGATAGATAGATAACAAGAAAGAGAGAGAGAGAGAGAGAGAGAGAGAGAGAGAGAGAGAGAGAGAGAGAGAGAGAGGATTTATTAGAATGGCTTATAGGCTGTGTTCCAGCTAGTCCAACATGGGCTGTCTGCCAATGGAAGGTCCAAGAATCCAGTAGTTGTTCCATCCATGAGGTTGAATGCATTAGTCTTCAGTATATGCTGGCTCTAACACCAGTGAAAGAATGGACTTGGTAGCCAAAGTGAGGGCAAGCAGGCAAAGAGAGAGAAAGCATCCTTCTTCCATGACCTTTGTATAGGCTTCCAACAGAAGGTGCGGTCCAGATTAAAGGTTGATCATCCCACCTCAGAATAACTGGATTAGAGATATGTTTTCCTACCTCAAAGATCCAGATTAGAAGTGTGCTGTATAATATTAATTAAAGATGTGTTATATTTGTTTATGCAATGGAACACTTGTTTAAAAATAGATGCAAAGCTGTGTTGCATTCTTTTTTGTTACATTTGTTTAACTCTGTGAAACTGTGTTTCTGTGCATGTCTAAAACACCTGATTGGTCTAATAAAGAGCCAAACGGCCAATAGCAAGGCAGGAGAGAGGATAGGCGGGGCTGGAAGGCAGAGAAGATAAAGAGGGGGAAATGGTTATCATTACAGAAAACCACAACCAATCAAAATGCAGCATCTTGGAGCCCAGTCCCAATGGATACATCTACAAAACAACTCCTGCACCTAAAGCTCAGGGAAGATTGTAGAAGAGGGGGCGGAAAAATTGAAAGAACCAGAGGATCAAGGCATTTACTGTGAGACTGTGTCTCATAGAAATACGAGAAGCTACATTCATAACATCTTGTAATGAATTTCTAAGCGGTCTTATTAAGTAAAAAACACAGAGCCAAATATAGGGGGGAAGCCTTAGAGATCAGGGAAATAAGAATAGCCACCAGCCAACCTTACCTCACCATGCTGCAGCTTCCAAAAGTGAGCTACTTCCTGTCTACCCATGCCTTTATTGCCTTACTGTTCTGCCCTCGTATTGGCTCTTAGCCCAGCTACTTCACTTCCTTGTCACTTGCCTGTCTGTACAGACCTCCAGGTCTCTATGGTTGATACTGGGATTAAAGGCGTGTGTCACCAGGCTTCGCTCTGTTTCCTAGTATGGCCTTGAACACACAGAAACCCTGCCTGCCAAGTGATCAGATTAAGGGTGTGTGCTACCACTGCCTGACCTTTGTGTTTACTTAAAATGGCTTGCTATTTTCTCTGATCTCCAGAAAAACTTTATTTATTAACGTACAAATAAAATATCACCACATTTCAGCACAAATAAAATATCACCACAACGTTTCACCAACATGACTGCCCAAATGTGCGCTAGACAAGGACAACAACTCACGTGCTAGCGTCAACTGCAGGAAGACTACACAACTACAGGCAGCTAAGGAATGCTAAGAGTGGGAGAAATAGCTGCACCCAGGAAGAGTACACCAACTGGTTATCCAACACCAAAGGGTCCGCCCTGAAAACACACATACAGAGAACATTATAGGACTGAATAGGTTATATTTAGAAATATATATAATTAATGACAAAAGGGACCATGAATTTGAAAGAGAGCAAGGAAGAGTATATAGGGGGCGGTGAAGATGGGAAAGGGAAGGGTAAAGTAATACCATTATATTACAATCTCAAAAAAAATTTAAAGTGATTTAAAAAATGGTTCGTTTTGCATGTCAGGTTTTCTACATTTCAGCTTTGTTGATTACATTCTCTTACCACCATTTAAGCTGTTCTTTTCCCCCAGATACCTTATCAATTGGAAAATAATACAGATATTGATTATATTCAACTTTTTTGGAAGAATACTTGAGAGAATTCAGGTGATTTCTTCTTTCTGAATCCAAGTGATGTTTTTCTGGGGTTTCCTTGTGGTTGTTGCTCTTGTGGTTGTTGTTGTTCTTTGGTGGTTTTTTGTTTGGTGGGATGTTTGTATGTTTGTTTTTGCCCTCAAGTCCAGCTGTAGCCAGCACAAAACGCTGTAAAGAAAAATAAAGGCATTGTCAATAATGTTTACTAGATAGCTCATTTTGTCTCTGATATATGACTGTGACACTCTTCAGGAGAAGAGAAGTTTCTTCTTTTTCTTGGGGGATTCGTCTCAGTTTTTATTCAAAGAGCTTCAAAGGACACATAATTTGATCTCATAATAGTCCATAGCTACTAGCCAGACAATGGCTAACCTCAAGGAATCACCCCGAAATCTAAAGGAAATAATTAAGACTCCCTTTAAGAAGCTGGATTGTACGTGGTCATAAGCACTTAAACAACCATCAGTTTAACCTAGCAGCTCCCAAAGCTG
This sequence comes from Peromyscus californicus insignis, assembly GCF_007827085.1. NCBI lineage: Eukaryota > Metazoa > Chordata > Mammalia > Rodentia > Cricetidae > Peromyscus > Peromyscus californicus. The sequence continues at coordinate 4,834,901 of NW_026294534.1, forward strand.
AGGTACTGAGCTTGGTGGAACATTCTGCACATTGGTGGGAGAGTTTCTTGTTCAGTAAGTGGATACTGTGGACCGTCCACTGACATCTTGTGGACAGGTACCTACTAGGAATGTCTAAGCTTCAACAATGTGTTAGAGCCCACCCCACCCTCACCCCTACCCCTGGGAGGTTCTAGTCCCTTAGGGCACCACTGATTTCCAAGCACTTCCATGCTGCAGCAATCATCACCTGCCCCTTACACACCACATTGCCACTGTGTGTTTTTCTTCATTCAAATACAGCAGGGGGTGGGGTGGCTCAGCGGTTAAGAATGCCTGCTGTACAAGCGTGATGAACTGAGTTCAGATTCCTAAGACTCACAGAAAAGCTTGGCATGGCTGCACATGCCTATAGGGCAGACACTGAATGAGGGGTACGTGTGTGTGTGTGTGTGTGTGTGTGTGTGTGTGTGTGTGTGTGTGTGTGTGTGTGTATGTGTACAGGTGATAGGACAATCTTGGGAGCTAGTGAGCCAGCCTAGCCAACATGATGAATGATGGAGCAGAACACCCAATGCCCTTTTCTGGCCACAGTACGAACTCAGGGATGTGTGCACCTGCACACACATACATACAACACACATACACAGCACACACAGAGACTCATACATATTATATACACACAAATACAGCCAAAGGGTCTGGAAACAAGAGCTCAGGGCTAAAACGCTTGCTTAGAATGCAACCAAACAGGGTTCTGTCCTAACACCAGAATGAGAAACAAATGAACGCCATAGAGGAGGCATGCAGTTTGTCTTCTTTAAATTTATTTGTGCCCATAACAGAGTATGTAAGAGCACTCACTGTTAGTGCTAAGCATTGATTCTCCAAGGACGAAGATTGGAGCCTTAACTCCCTGCTTCCTGCTCCTTCCCTTTCCCTGGAGCTCAGTGAGAGCCAGTCCCTCTCCAGTGGCATGTTTTACAGGTGTTACTCCCTCCCTGAAATGAGAAATAAGGCACAATGCTTGATTTCCGCTCATTCCACCTCCCATTGGCCATGGCTGCAGAACAGTCAGGCTGAGCAGTGCTTGGGCTCAGCAAAATAAACCACGGGCCACTCGGGCTAACTGCTCTTCTGTACTAGGCTCTCGGCATGAAGCTAGGCAAGAAAGGGTGCGGCGTTACACTGTGCACACAGCTGCCCCATGACAGGGGATGAGCAAAGCTACATCACATGCGGCCTACCCTTTCAAGGGATTGTGCCCGGAAGGCAGGAAGGAGGAATGCAAGGGTCAACTGTGAGCGGGAAGGCTCCAAGTTTGTTGATTTTCCCGGCCTGGCTGCTCTTTATTTCCACCTCTAACATTCCTCTGCTGTGCACACAGCCTTTCCTTTGACCAATATTGACATTAGTCCAATAACCATGACTGCAAGAGCGAGGGAGAGAGGGGCTGCCTCCGGGTTCAGATACAAATCCACAAAAGGACAGGGGTGAGGGCTATCCTCAGATACCACTAAGTACTCAGAGTGAAAACAAGGGTTCAGAGAGCGAACACATCAGTATGAGTACTGGTAAATGATTACATTTTTAAAAGGGACATTGTTATTTAAGGTTGGGAGAGGAGGAGGTAGGGGCAGGCACAGGGAAGTCGATTGGCGGAACGAAGTTACTGTTAGGAAGGGTGCTGCAGCACGGTGAGGCAATCACAGAACAGTTTCGAATTTTATATTAAAGACAGCTAGAGGGAAGTGTCTGTCATGTTTTCACCGCACACAAAAGGTAAACAGTGAGAAGTGGGAGGTTCAACTTGATCTGAACATTATACAAAGCAGCGGATCGTGTTATAAAAAAAAAATCATTGTGGTTTTTATGTCTCAATGTAGCTCTTAAAATGTTTAACCAGATACATTTTGAAAACAGAGAAAGTAGAAGGTCAACTCTAAGTTCGCTTGCCCCTTCCTAGTATTCACAGAAGAAGAAAGGGTCAAGGGTACAGATATGTCCTCAGCTCTAAAACACTCCCCAGTCGTGGGGCTGTGCAGCTGAGCTTCAGCACGAGTAAAATTAAGACAAAGAAATCCTCTTGAGATTAGAAAGAGCCAGGGAAGCTCAAAGACACAATAAAGATGGATTCTCCCAACAGTCCCCTGATCCAGGGCCTTCTCCACAAGCAGGCTTCTCCTAGGAGAGGCTGGGTGCACACCGGGTTTCTGCTGTTCTCCCAGCCAGGCCCTGCCACCCCTCCCCTTGTGTTTACCTAGTCCGTACAGTTCCACCCGAGCAGCCCACCTCCTCTCACTGATCTGTTTAGCATGATTCCTTTATCACTACTCCTCTACTCAGCATTTTGCAGTTACCTCTATTACTCAGCAATGTTGTCTAAAAACCCATTGCGACTTTTCTATCACTCTGAACTTCTACACAGTTCAAAGGCTGGCCACAGGAGTCCGACTGCCTTGTCCAGAACCTGACCATACTTGCTTCATCGCTGCAAAACCAAGTGTGTGGCTCAGGGTCTTTGTCTCCAACCCCTGCCAAATGGCATCACCAAAGAGGTGGCTGCGACCATCAGAAGGCTCACAGTAATACAAGAGTGGGAGCCATAGGCCTAGGCCCCCACCCCTCAGCCCGCGATATGATGTGTTGTCTCCCCAAAAGAAAGCTACTTCACCCCTTTACTCTACATGCTGTCGCCACGCTAAAGATGGAGGGCAGCTCACTCACATCAGAGAGTAACCAAGCAGTCTGTGGATGTAGCTTTTCTGAAATTCTTGTCTTTGTGGGATTGTATGCTGCCACCTGGTGGAGAGACAAAGATTTGTTCCAGTTGCCCGAGGCACCCACAGGGAATCACACACTTGTGCATGGCACCCACATTGCCCATGCTGTCTTCTGGCCACTCACCCAGCAGCCATTCTGAGACTCAGAACAGCTGTCATAAGCTGTGTTTGTGTTCCAAGCATCCTTACTTGACTCCATAACAGTCTCAAAGTACAGGGAGTAGGGACGCCTCAGCATATCACTACAACCATTCTTATTGTATTATTTTCTGCATACTTTACTGATTTTAACTGCAATTTTCCACAAATACGTAGGCATAAGAAAGATCATGCAGGATCCAGTACTGCCCAGTTTCACACCTCTACACTGTGCCTGCCATCAGAAAACAGAGAGGGACAAATGCTGGCATAGTTATAATCCATGACAGTGGTTATAATCCACAAGAGTGGTAGGATGAAACATAAAATATAGATGTGCATGGCATTTGAAAAGGGTTTTCCTTTAAGCTAGAAAAAAAAGTTAAATAGTTGATACCATGAAATACTTTAAAACTTTAAACATATGAAATAGCAAAACAAAGATTGAAAAGCCAGTAATCTCCTCCCAGAACACTGAGGGAATATACTTAATATATTTTTAGATTTTTATCAGCTTTTTTGTCAGAGTATTGAGTTCTATAATGAGAACCATATTTTTGATATATTCTATTTCTGAGCTTAGATTCCAAGCCAAGGACAAATTTATATGGAATCCCAGAATATGATATGGCATAATTTCATAAATAAAGCTTAGAAAAGATAACACTTCATGATTCCAAAGTACTCACCCCCAAATAGAATCTCAGCACACATGGGATCCACGAAGACAGGATAACTGAGGACACGAGGTGCCCATTTTCAAAGGTGACGGAGCCCAGCAGTGAGGGTTACCATAGTGGTGACTAGCACCCATCCTATAATAACCCTTGGATCCGTGACTACTCTATCTAGAAGGAACATAGGTGAGGGCCAAGATGCCCAGATGAGAAAATGGATTTCCCTTCTTCATTTGCTGTGGAAGAGCACAATGCTGCATCTTGACATCCCTCAAGACTCTAAGCTGAGATCACTGTACTACATGCTGTTCATGGGCTGGGTGTTAAGGAACAAACCGATAATGATACACTTTGGCTCTCCTAGATCCAGTCCTCAGATATCTTCCCCAAATTTTGATGAACACACACACACACACACACACACACACACACACACACACCAAGCCCTTCTGAATCCCTTTCTTGGGCCTCTAAGGATAAGTTATCTGTGCCCATATCATAACCAAGAAACTCTCCAATACTAAACTCCAGGAGGCAAATATTCTCTAAGGTAAAAAGAATTATTGAAAATCTTGAGTCTCTTCAAAGAGACCCATGTCACCACTGGCATGCACTGCCTGGCAGTCACAAAATCTATCCATTCTGGGGGAGGGGTTGAGGATGAAATCTTCCAGAACAACTTTAAGACTTGTGCTCTATATATTGCTGGACAGTCTAGCCAGCCCAGGTCTAGTCGAGAAGTGGCCTTACTCTTGAGTTTCTGGGTACAATATAATCTTTGCAGAATGCTACTTTAACAACACCTGGTTTGTAGACTAACCTCTCAGATTTATAGACATGCTATCACATTTGTTTCTGTATATAACGATATATTTAATCAGTCAAATTTAACATGGTTATCTGTCAAGTCTTAAATCCAAACAGAAATGTTTCAGCTTCATCTTAGGATGTGAGGCGAGTAGACAGACGTGTTGCTACCAAAGTTGGGGAAAATATGGAGATACAGTGAATTTTCCAGTGTCTTGCAGAACTGATAAGAACCTATGAAGTCTGGCCATGAGTCTGTGGCAAGCCAGTGTGTTGGCAGTAGGAATAAAACACATGAGAGAGCAATAAGGCATGTCCCCATCTAACGGCAGGGAACACAGAACATAAGTGACCCACAAACTGCTGCACTGAGGGGCTGGAAGTTTGACAACTCCAGAACCTGTGCTTCTCCCAGCATGGGGCAACCTCGTGTGTGAGAGGTCATGACAGGATCAAGCTTCCTCTTTATCAATGCTTGAACATGGCCAGTTGGAATGCTCAGAGGATGGGGGTAAAGGTGTAACACGTGGTTGTCAGTATCATCAAATTGAGAGGATCTAGCATCACCAGGAAACAAAACTCTGCACATGCCTGTGACGGAGTGTCTACATGAGGTTGACTGAGGTGGGGAGAAACACTGTTAGTGCCTGTGGTACTATTCCCTGGGCTCAAGTAATCTCAGCACTGGCATTCATCCCTCCCTGCCTCCAGATGGCAGCTGTCCCACCATGACAGACAGTAGCTCAATTGTGAACCAAAGTAAACTTTCTTTGTTTACATTGTTCTTACCAGTACTTTTGTCACGGCAACAAGAAAAGCAACTAAATACACAATGTGTGTGTGAAATAATAGTGATCTGGGTGTGGCTTCATTTCAGGAAGTCATTGCTCTCCAAGTTCATGTTTCTGCTGTGCCACTCATGATAGCCAAGATATGGAACCAGCCTAGACGTCCCTCCACACACACTTGGAAAAGGAAACTGTTCTACACAGACACTATGGAACTTTATTCAACAAAAAGAAAATGAAATTAAGACTTATGCAAGAAAATGGATGGAGAGGGAGATCATGACATCCAACAAAATACGCCAGGTTCAGAAAGACAAATATTGCATGTTTTTTTTCTTGTAAGTGAAACCTGAATTTGAATATATTTTATGTTCATATGAAATGAAATGAAATATGAAGGAAATGAATATATGTAGGAAATTAAAGTAGTAGGAAATATATAGTAGGAAATGGGTCTATGAGAGGGAGGAAAAGGTTTGGAGGGAGAGGAGGAACAAGAGGAGGGATGGAATATATATACATATATATTCATATAAGCAGAAATGGGATCATTAGAGGGGATGATGGGGGGCAGCAAGCAGGGAGAGAAGAGCTGTGTATGAGATATAAATATGAAAAATATAAAGCATACACGTGTGTGAAAATTTCACAATGAAATCCATTTCTTTGTAAGCTACAAACAATGGTGTAGACTGCTGTGCTCAATAGGACCCCTTTCTTCAGGACACAGAACACTGCTAGTCTTGGAACCTGTGGAGTTTCTGTGGAGCCTCCTCACCCTCTCCGTTCTCACTGCTCTACAAGACTGCAGGTCAACAGAACGGAAGCAGAGCTCAGCCACTCAAAACCCTGCATTCCCCCACCTATGAGGAGTATGGCTGACAAGTCAGATTCAAGGTTTGAATGCCCAGTCAGCTTGAGACTCTTACCCAGAACCTGTGAGCCTCCACCTCCTCAGCCATGACTGTTGTGAGGAGAAGGCATGCAAACATGAAGAATCCAGACACGTGGCTCGACCTGAATCCACATTCAGACGTTCAGGTTTTCCGATTCCTGAGTTCACTTCCTAGAAGAAGAGGAAGCAGAGGTGAAACACCAAGAGTGCTGCGGGCCGCAGGAATATATCATAAGAACTCAGCTGGTTATGGCAAAGTCACTACCTGGAGGAATCAGGGAATTCCTCCAGAGGAAGCCAAATCCCAAGGAGTTTTTGGTGTTACTTGGCTTGTTATATATCAGCTGTCTTCTGTTATGAAAATCATGTGTGCCTTCATAGTTTTCCCCAATTGACTTTTCCCTAAGAAGGGCTAACAGTGTGGACTGATCACTCTCTGGACATACACATTTCAGGTATTTGGAGAACAGCCTCAGGAAAGGCTTTCTCTGGAATCAGATATCTCCCTTGGCCACTTTTAAGGACTAGCAGTAATAACAGTCCACATGCAAGTCTCCTGATTTAAGGTAAATTCCACAAGGAGACACCACCTAGGTCAGGTGGATGTTAAATAATAGCTTTACACAATTCAGCTCGGACCCCTCTTTCTTACAGCCTTACTAACTTTATAGACCACTAACTCCTTACCTAACCACTTCTAGGAATATTTAGATAACCTCCTGCACTGACAGCTATGCTCAGCCAGAACCCCAGTTCAAGCCTCCCTGTAATTATCATCATTAGCAGCATCCGGCCAGGTCCATCCCCAGATGGAGGAGAGTACTTTATAAGAGATACCTCTGTATTCTCTAAGAACAGACTTAACCATCCAGGCTACCTGTTTGAGAAGGCCTGGCGGATGTGCCAATTAAGCCTTACTTCCTCCTTTCCCAAACCTTACCTCCAGTTCCAGATCTCCCTTTAACTATCACCAGAGGCATCTAGCTATACACAGGTTGCCTAGCGACTGAGCACACTTTCCCCCACCCTGCAGAAAAACGGCAGATAGCTTGGACAGATAGGAGCCACAGGAGAAAAGAAGACAGTTTTACTTTCTCCCATTGACCTAGCAACTTACAGATTCTTAACATTTTCTACCAATCACGTTTAAGATTATAGTTGAGCACATAAGAGCCCTCTTCTTAGATATTACCTGAATTCAGCCTTTAGTTAATTCATTTCCCCATTGGTCACTTCCCTTTGGGGTTGCAAATGATAATTAATAGTTATTGCCTCCCTATGTGATTCTTATTACCCTTCCATTTGACCCTGGAAGCTTGGCTTTATATACCAGGACTTCCAGGGCACGGAGGGTCGGAGAAGAGAAAAGATAATGGAAGAACTAGACGGGTAAGAACTTGAGAGGAACAAACTGAGATGGGGAAGAACTAGATTGAAGGCTAGAAGAGAGTACTAGAGGAATGAGATGGAAGATGAGGATGAGCCAGATGGGGAACACCAAGATGAGGAAGAATGAGATGAGGAGAGAGAAAGAGATGGCAGAAAAGATGATATGGGAAGGAACAAGATGGATGAGAACCTAGAAGGGGCAGAACAAGATGAAAGAATTAAGATAGAACCCAGAGGGGACCGCGGACAAGTGTAGAGAGAAATCAGGCAAGAAAAGACCTAAATATGAGAGCAGAATATAAGCTTGTAACTGACATAGAATAATAAAGTATATGGACTAAGGAGTTTCGTGTACATAGATTCATTTCTTCTCATCAAAGATTAATTATCAGCTGGTTGTAGATTCTTCCTGGACCCTGGGTGGGGACTATCGAGGGGCTGGACCCCCTTAGTCCCCGATACAAGAGTATAGTCATGGGGCTTCAGAGCTCATGGAGAGGAAGAAGTTAAACAGCGCCGCCGACAGAAACAGCCAGTACTGAATTGAAGTAAAGGAGCTGGCTTGAAAAAGCTAAGGACTTCTTCCATTGCTACTGCACGTTTCTTCTGAACCCCAGGACTATCGGAGTGAGAGGGGCCTTGAGCAAGAAGAGATGACTAAGGACCCACAATGCCTTCGGTTGTGATTCCATTCACCTCCAGTAAACTGAAATTCTAACAGTCACAGAAACTCACATTTTTCCCATTAGAAAGGGGAATAGATATATGACCTGATAGTACATTCTTCCTATTAGAATAAGAGAGAAAGAGTCCAGTTTTCTGGGGATAGAGGGGAAGAGATACAGACAAGCAATCTAACCCTTCATTGTGCGGCTTTCCTTTAGGGGATCTGAACAAATGTCTCTTGACCCCAGATAAGGCATCAAAACATTCCAAGGAATCAATCCCACCCCAACTGAGCATGGGCAGCCAGTGAGCTTCTTGGGGTTACTTACAGGATCGTGAGTGACTTGTGTCCACAAAGTCCACCCCTGCCGAGGGGGATGACTTGAGATCTGCAATTTCTTGCCCACCATGTGGACAGTGTCACCAGGCTCCACGTCCTCAGGAAGGGGATCATTCATGAGTCTTGCAGTTTTCTTAGGAGTGTTGGGGACTTCCCCTCTTTCCCTCCAAGGGGGAATGCTTCAGTTTGGAGAAAATGGCTACACCATACCTACTCCCTTTTCCACAGAAGGTGATTTATAATGGCTGGTACGCATACAAAGACCTTTTCTTATACTTCAGGAAGGCCCAGAACTCTGCCTAGAATTTCTGTGTAAACGGTGGTACAGGTTTGCCAAAAATAGGTCTGCTAGCTCTTGAGTTTAACTTCACCTAAATCATCAAGCAGTAAATTGTGCTGTTCACTTTCAGAATGGCAGCCTGAATTACCCCTAACTTCCTCTTGGGAACCTGCTGTGAACACACCAAGCCACTGACAATTCACCCTCCCCTACTGGTTTATTTCAGGACAGTAAAGGTGACAGCCTAGGTCACAGGGTCTACTGTATAAAAAAGCCCATTTGCCTGTATTTGGCCTCCATCCAAATCTAGAGTCATGCTGTGCTCAGGTACAGTCACTCATCATGAAGACAGGACTGAGAGTCAGGGAGCAGCAGGCAGACAGGGCCTGGAGCTCTTAGAAATGACTAACATAGCTCACAGAGGCATAGAGAACCAAATAATGGCTAAATTTAATGTTTTTTTTTTCATAACTAACTCACCTTCAACACATCGGATGCATAAGATATACATGGACAAAGATACACATACATAAAACCTTAAAGATCTGACAGTGACCCTCCAGAGAGGTGCTGTAAGTGAGCAGAGTGAGGCTCAATACCGAATATCGGGCTCAGTGTAAGATCACTTACAAGTGCCGACAGACCAGTGATCCCGGTGTGTCTGGAACAGACAGTACCCCAACATCCGGCAGTCATCATGGCTGAAACACTGAAGCTCCTTGCCTCACTAAGTGGGTGAGTGTTTAATGCCCCTCAACAACAGAACCTAATGTTATCAGCCGAACAACGGCATTCATCAGGAAGAAGGCACAGAACTACCAAGCAGGATTTCTCACAATAAATCTGATTTGTTTTTGCCAGACACTGTGTCCTTGTACTTGCTTTCTATTTTTACAACATATTTTGGGGAAACGTCTAAGAAAATGCCAAATGTCTCTTCGTTCCAGCTCGCTAATAGTTGGAATCAATGCTCTCAGAAGTGCAGTCTCATCGTATCCTCGTCAGAGCTGCTTCCAGGTTGAAAACCGCTGAGTCACCACGTTGTGGTGGTGGCTCCTGGTACGTGTTCTTCCTCTTGTCTGACCTTCCTCTCAGTACCCTGGGCCCTTCCTGCCACAGGAGCAGAGGCCCGAGGAGGGCCATGGCACTCAGGCAGAAGCTATGGATCCAAATGGAATGAAAGTTCGTGCATCTGCTTTCCTTGCCTCAAAGACAAAAAGAGGATCAAATCCCTGCAAGAAAAACAACTTTAAAATCCGAAGCAATGAAGTACTGTGAAGGCAATACAGATTCCATCTTAGGGAAGGGCTACCATCTTAGACCACCTGCTGTACTCAGTTCCAAGAAGGACCTCAGGAATGTGCCATGACAACTGGAATGGATACAGAGCAGTATGCTCCCACAGACATCCTGTCTGTGGTTTATGGCCTTTGAAGATATCTAGATAATCCTGCTGAGCAGTCCAGATAATCCTGCAGGTTGTGGTTCCCCACCAAAAGTCTAACCCAATGGTTTCAAATGGGTTTTTTTGCCCAAAGTCTAGACCAATAGTTTCAAAAAAATCACCTTGCCCCATATCCCTTCTACCCAATCCCAAATTGTCAAAGCATGTAATTCCTGGCTTGCGGTTTTTCCCTATAAAAACTCTCTACACCTGGGCTCCTGGCTGCCACCACATTTCCCTCTATCTGCCTGGTGGTGGCCCAGGTTGAACCTGACAATAAAAGGACCCTTATATGCTTGCATTGGAAACCGGCTCCTTGGTGGTCTCTGGGCGTTTTGAAAAATGGGTACAACAGTACATGTGTGTTAGACACTTGGCATGGAGTTCTCTCGAGGCCTCCCTGTCTTTAATGTCTGATCATGAACAATGCTTTTCTAATAATAAAGGTTTTGTTAACAGGATTCAGCTTTGACTTCTTACAACACATTAGCAGCATCACCTTTCCAAGACAGAAGAAGCAGAATGCCTGACTGTGTCCTATGAGGCCCTAATATGTGGGTGGAGGGTGCTGCTGACATGTCTCTCAGGGATCCAGTGAGTTTGTGATCTTTTTGGTGGCATCTTTTCTTACAATGTCCTTAGCAATTATAGTGACACAGTGATATTTTATTTCCTAACTGATGTGGAATCCATCCTACTGCAAGCAAAAGGATTTTGTAGACAAGAAGTGCTTTCTGTGTGACTCTGTAGACAGAAGTTTCTGTCCCTCTAGCAACTCCCAAATACCCAGCAGCCACTTCCCAAATTATACACAGAGGCTTACATTAATTATAAATGTTCGGCTAGTAGCTCAGGCTTATTACTAACTAGCTCTTACACTTAACCCATAATTCTTATCTATGTTTAGCCATGTGGCTTGGTATCTTTACTCAGTATGACATTCTCATCATGCTTCCTCTGTGTCTGGCTGGCAACTCTTGACTCTGCCCTTCTTCCCAGCCTTCTCAGTTTTGCTGCCCCACTTATACTTCCTGCCTAGCTACTGGCCAATCAATGTCTTACTAAACCAATTTGAATGACAAATCTTTACAGTGTGTAAGAGGATTCTTCCACAGCATGTCTCCATCATGTTTGTGTGTCCATGAAACAGTAGAGAACAATTCCAAAAAGTAACAATATAAAAATAGTTCAACATACAGAATACATTCCACTATAATAACACAATATAAGAATGAAATGCAATGTCCTATTAACTTCTATGAAAATTAGAGACATGAATCAAAGGAAAACAGGATTCATTGTGGTTAAGTTCTAGCCATGATGCTAATTGTCACACAGCTGGAAGAAAATTACATTTTCTGAAATTCAATTTTATATAAACATGCTGGTTTCTTTTCTGCACTTTCCTCCTCTTTCTAACCCCTAAAATGTCTGTTTCTATCTCACCTTCTCTCTGCAGGATCATACCCAGAACCATCACTGAGAACACTATCTCACACACTGCCAACTCTACAATTCTTTCTTACCTCTTTTAGGATTCCACTAAGCATCTACACCTTAATATATGTGAGGCAAAATGTCAGCTTCCATGACTTAGTAAAATGGCTTTTCCAGGTGTAAATATTGCGTATCTGATAATGTTAAGGAATTATATTAAATTTTTTAGTAACAATGACAGTGTTTGGGTCATTTCAAAAAGGATTTTTTACAGCAAAAAAGAATAGACATATGAGCTCTGAAATACAGGATTTGAGTAACTAGGCTAGTGGGGTCCTTATGGTGCTGGATGAGAAGAATCAGAATGAAGCAAATCCGTAAGAAGGACAGAGGCCTCCGTGAGCTGATAAATATGGCCGCTGGCTGATGACTGTGGAGTTCTGATATGCTACCTTTTCCATTAAGTCTCATTAAGGAAACTTTGGAAAGAAGCCTCCCATTTCCCACCTTAAAACAGGCCATGTCCTGCTGCTGCACCCAGAGGCATGACCTGTGCCCTGTGCCTCCAACATCTCGCTCATCTGTAGGACTTCTGGCTGGAGTGACCCAGGCATGTCTGTGAGTCAGTACCAGGGCTGGGGTACTGGGCCTTGGGAAGAAGCCAGGACCAGGATTAGGAAAGTGACCCAGCAATTCTGACAGGATCAGAGAGGCCAATAGGCATTTGCCTTTTGTTTTCCATCTTGCTCTGCATCTGAGGTAAAAATTAGTACAAGGTTTTGATTAGAACAGGAAACTGATCAGATTTACATTTTACAAAAAAAAAAATCAATACAGTATGTGAGCAATAGTCAGGGGCCAAGGGTGAGACAGGGATGCCAATGAGGAGTTCCTCTATAGCTCAGTATCTTTCCTGTCATGCTCCACGACCTCAGCCATCACCTACACAGACCCTGCTCCCTTCCTATACATAGATATCAGCAGCTCAGTAGACACAGTGGTTGATGACATGGATTTCTGTGGATAAGCAGATGACATTATTAAACTAAGTACTCTAATTACTCCATTCTCCTTAAGATGTCATCATGGTGGCTATGCTCTAAAATACGGGTGGTATGGCTCATACCCCTGCTACTAAGCCCCTGGGATTCCACCCATCTCAGTGTGCCACAGAAAGGGCACAGCCTTGTGTCAGAGAACGTGATGTTATCACCAGTAGGTGGTGATCTCCCTTGCAGTGACCTGAGAATTACAGTCTCCTGTGACTGTGACTGCAGAGCCTGGTGGGGCCACAGCAGAAACGTTGCCTTCTCCAAAATACCTCGGCTTGTGGAAGGCACTGTCTCCTCTGCCGTTGTCCTGCCATGGGAACCTGGCTTTCCTTATGCCCAATAGTACACTTACTGGTGTTTAGCAAGGCTGAGGAGCCACATGAGAGTTCTCACAGAGGTGCCATTTAAGTATTTCTCAGGAGAAAGTTTGAAATCCTAGGTCCCTGTGGTCTGACTCATCCCATCTAGGCCAGGTTTACTCATCATTGTTAGCCTTGTCTGAACTCTTGATTTTATTGAGACCCCAGGTCATGTCAGTCAGCATGGCTGTCCCAGCACACAGGAAGGAGCAGGGTGGAGCTTGCTCAGGAGAGCAGATCCTGTTTCCCTTTGGTTGTAAAATAATGGCTTCTGGGTAAGGCCTTGTGGTGTGTTGGGAAGCAGGCAAAGAGGTCACATGTTGTGATTCCTACTCTGTACAAAGAGAAATAAAGAGAACCATGTTAGCAGAAGTTCCACCCATACACGGGGCTCTTATCTCTTCGTAGCAAATCTTAGGTAAACCCAGGATGGAGCAGAGGCCAAGACAAGCTGTCTGCTCTGCCTCTTGCACTGAGGTCACGCTCCCAGCAACCCCTCTCATGCCTCCACTCCCTCCCTCCCTGCTGCAAGCTCACCTAATTGACTGAGGGAGACCATGGACTACGGAGCTGGGGAGATCTGTGTGTGCATCTTAACATCCCCAAGTTTTTCCAAACTTGGATCTTCTCTCTGAGACACAGTGGTGTATTGGTGACGTTTTGTTTGTCCTCTAATAAATAAAGTTTGGCTGGAGATCAGAGGGCGGAGCTAGCCACTAGAAGCCAGACAGTGATGGCACACACCTTTGATCCCAGTACATGGGAGGAGGAGACAGGAACTGATATGGCTGGGCAGAGAGCAGTGATAAGGCAGGGTGGAGACAGGACTCTTCCTTTTCAGTGTCATGATTGCTAGAGCTAAGAGTCTTTCTAATGGCTGGCTGCTCTGCTCCTCTGATCTTTGGGCTTTCACCCTGGTATCTGACTCCGGGTTTTAATGATTAAGACCAATTAGAATTTGCGCTACAGTGGGGCACCTATTCCAAAGCTAACATCATAGGAGAGCTTGGGATCTCCACACAGTGGTTCTCAGCAGCTGTTAGATGTGAGTGTTTCCACTGAAGACCAGAGAAGGACTAACTTCAACATTCAACTATGAACAAGGCTGTAAGGGAATGTGATGCCTGAGGAAAAGAGGCAATGATTAGAAGACAGTGTAGGCCGTGTGCCGAGGCCTCACTTGAGGCCTCACTATCGAAATCCTCAAAATGAATCATGGGAAGACAGTCAACCTGTTGTCTAGAACCCAGAGGTAGCAGGGAAAACACTGTTCTCGTCAGGGCGGTGGGGTAGGAGTTGGCATCTGTTACTGGTGCTCCTGAGACGGTCTGCACCATTCTCCTCCATGCAGCCTCTTCTCACAGTGAGTGGTTTGATGTCGGGTCCCTTCTCATAGTTTTGCAGAAGCCTGCCTGCCCAGAGTAAACTGCCCCCACCAGAAACTGCACTGGGGTCCGCTCCATCTCCATGGCTGAATTACTGAAACACAATGTAAAATAAAAGTGAGCCCAGCACAGACACAAGGAGGACATTAATCCTTCACCACAAGGGGAAGCAGTGGTGCGCTGTGAGGAGGGTCACCCCTGCAGACTGGGCACTGGGGGAAGCAGCTTACTGGCTTGCCTGCCTGAGGAGTTCTCTCTTTGGTGCTGATAAATTCCATTTCGCTCTTCTCGATGTCATTATTCAGCACTAAAACAAAACTGGCTTAATGATGCCATGAGCAGTGTTTACATCGAATCTGTATCCTGTTTACCCCAATTTTAAAAGGTATGTCTCCAAAGGACTGGTAAAAACTGATTTATAGATTTTCCTTGTCTAATTAGCCTGTGATTTCAGTACGTGCATGACACATGTCCAAGCTTGGAAGCATACTTTCCTCTTGTGGCATATTTGTGGTTCCAAACAGCCTGCCTGTAGCAACAACTGAAGTTACTCCTGTGAAGTTTACTCATCTTGAACAAGGAAGAGGGGGCTACAGGCTGACAAGGCCCCCTGTAGACTTAACCACAGGCCAAACAGTGCAGGGGAAAAAAAAAAGACAGCAATAATGTGAAGACTGCCTGCCCCCATTTACTGTATAAAACCCGCTCCTACTGTGTCCCTCACACCCTCCTGTTCTGGTGACCCACTGGGACCTCGTTATAGTACAGCAGTTGCATGCATCCTACTTTCCACCCAGCTCCTGGGATGGTGACACCAGCCACAGACCATGACAGTGATGAAGACAGGATGTTTGTTCACTCCAGAACATTAAGGATGAGGGTAACCTGTGCCTTCAAGTTACTAGGGTCAGGTGGCCACTGGTTAAATCTTAAGAGTACAACCAAGTTACTATTCATTAAAAAAAAACAAAACAACAACAACAACAAAAGTTTTTGATGATCTCTTCTTGCATAATAAGTGGTCCCAAACTCAATGGCTTTTAGTAATAATAATTTAATTCTATTTCACAATTTCATGGGCTAGGAATTCAGGAAGTTGTTGACTGAGGGCAGCCAGTGGTCCCCCACACCCATGGCTTCCTGTGCTCACAAAAGGAGCAGTAGGTTGAAGACCCTGTCACCTGGGTTTCTCTTCTATTCCACAAGGTCAGGGCCACCCTGGCCACTCTGTACCAGGCTACTAGATTTCTTACACAATGGTTTAGATTCCAAGACCCAAATGGAAGCTGCCGATCCTTTCATAGGGTAGGTATATGGAACTGCCTAGTGGCACTCCCAGCATATTCTTACAGTAAAGGCACCACAGGTTGCTGAGGACCAAGAAAGAGAGAGGGAGACCCCGTGAGGGAATGTGCAGCCACTTGTCTATCTTCCTATGGTTAACCAGAGTCAAAGAGCAACATCCACACTGTGGTATAGTCTATATCTGTATGCACAAGAGAGGTCAGAAGGACTGATGTACACACCAATCTACTTCCTTTATACAATGGACAGTGGGGCTGGGGAGATGGCTCAGTGGTTAAGAGAGCTTGCTGCACAGCCATGAGGACCTGAGTTCTAATCCCAGCACTCAAGGTGTTTCTCACTGGCCTGTAACCCCAGCACTATTGAGACGGAATGACAAAGGGACATTGCTGCCTAAGCGCCTAGCTGAAAAAAGCAAGTTGTAGGTTCAGGGAGAGATCCTGCCTCAAATGAATAAGGCTGAGAGGGATAGATAGTGCCTCCATTCATATGCATACAGGCACACATACCTACACATATACCACACACTCAATTAATCAGTCAGTATTTTTACATTGTGTTAGTCTAAATACCTCCTGCATCCACTTTGGTTATCATACTCATATGGGACAAATTTAGGTTTTCCAATGTGTTTCCATTTTCACTGTTGCAAAATGTTTACAGTGTCAGTAACTGTCAACTTTGTTATTGAATTAAGAATAAGAATTTGTGTGCTAGTCTCCCTAGAATACCCTATGGTTCAAAATCATTTAACTTACTCTGCTATCCCTGTGCAAAATACTTAGAGTTGTTTTTTCAGTCTTCGGTATATTTAATGTTTCAAAAGCAAACCCCATTATATAAAAGTGCATACATGTGTATCTGTACATGTACACACAGACATGGCATTTGCATGTGCATGCATGCATGTGCATACATGTGTATCTGTACATGTACACACAGACAGGGCATTTGCATGTGCATACATGTGTATCTGTACATGTACACACAGACAGGGCATTTGCATGTGCATGCATGCGTGTGTAGACACACATGGAACTCACTATGTACATGTTTGCACTCTGCCTTAGCTCTCTTACTACATTTTCAGAAGAGCTTCTTCATAATTTATCTACCACTTACTTAAAGACTGAGCACTTTAATTAAAGGCATCCTCCCTCTTTGAAAATCTTTCAGATGTTTTGAGAAATGTTAGCGCCTACTCAATGTCATGCACTTAACTATAGAACATATTTTTTAAAGACTCCCAGCTTAAACATTTCCAAGTTTGAAGTGCTATTGCCTGCTTATTTTCTGACCTTTTATGGTTGTTTTACATTTTTATATTTCCTCTCAAGTTTTAGCTAGAATTTCAAAGTATTACAGCATCAACAAATGACACCCCTCCTATCTCTGGCCGACTCCAGAATCAGATGACGATAAATCTGGATCGGCCCCAAAACCAAGGATAAGGGGAGACACAGAGGTTTACACCATCAAGGACTCATCAATGGGGAACACGTGGGTTACAAATGGGGATCAAACAAGCTGAGAGACAAGGGCGGAAAGATTGCCTGTGCATAGAAGGAAATGGGGCAGCGTCTGAGGTGTGGAGCTGGAAGCCACCAATGGGCAGACGTGCCAGTGCCTTGGAGGATGTGCAAAGGCCAGTGGGGCCCACAGCGGTATGCATGAGACTTGCAGCCCTGCTGGGTTCCACAGAGTAAAGCCACCATTCACTCTTTGTAAAGTATGTGACTGACTCACAACTAAGATGAGGCTTGAATGAATGTGATTTCCTGCACAAAGTTTGCCCAGTGCCTGCGTTTGTTACTTTCCTAATTACTGTGACAAATGCCTGGCAGAAGCCACTTACTGGGAGGTTTATTTGCCTCAGGCTTCAGAGGATGGAGTCCATCCTGATGAGGTGGTGGGATGGCTCTGCCATGGTAGCAAAGCCTAAGCCCACAGCTCCTTGTGTCTTGGGGGATCAGGAAGCCATGTCTGGAGCACCTTTGACCCTCCTTTACCTGTGAGTGTCCATCTCTGGTTTCATGTACTCCCAACACATATGCCATCTTCATGTTCCACCTGTTTTTTGCCAGCTAGGACCGCCCTTCCCAAAGTTTCTACAACCTCCCCAAACGGCAGCACCAACTGGAGCCAGGTCTTCAGACACACAAGGTGTGGAGACGTTTCTTATGCAAAATGTCACAACATCTGCTGTGGATGATTGATTGATAAATAAAACACTGATTGGCCAGTAGCCAGGCAGGAAGTATAGGCGGGACTAGCAGAGAGGAGAATCGGGGGGAGTAGAAAGGCGGAGTTGGGGAGACGCTGCCAGCCGCGGCGATGAGGAGCAGGATGTAAAGTACCGGTAAACCACAAGCCACGTGGCAAGATATAGATTAATAGAAATGGGTTAATTTAAGATAGAAGAACTAGATAGCAAGAAGTCTGAGCCATTAGGCCAACCAGTTTAAATAATGTAAGTGTCTGTGTGTTTATTTTATAAGTGGGCTGCAGGACTGCCGGGGCTTGGTGGGAGCTGGAGAGAAGTTCTCCAGCTACAAACATCTGTTACGGACTGAACTATACCTCCCTAAGAAGCATCTGCAGCCCCAACCCCAGCACTAGGTGACGGTGTTTGAAAGAGAGGATGAGGTCGTTAGGGAAGATCCTAACCAAACCTGACAGGTGTTACAAGAAGAAACGGGGACAGGCAAAGCCATGCCACTGAGGTTTACACAGAGCAAAGGCCACATGACCATGTGAGATCACAGTGGGCTAGCAGCCTCTGCAGGCCAACAAGTCTTCTGATGAATCCAAACCTGCTAATGCCCAGACCTCTGCCCTCCTAAGCTGTAAGAAAGTAAGTCCTGCTGTTCAGTCTGCTCACTATGGCATAATCCGAGGACTCCCACGTGCTGAAGCCCCTATGGCACTGCAGACCAGCTATATATGTCGGGGCACACTTTGGAAAGATCGTGACGGTCTTATGATCATTTAGATTTACAGAAAACAGGCAGTTTTCATCAATGACAGTTAGTGTCCTGTAGCTTTAGTGTCTTACAGTCACGTGATGGTTGTCTCAGTCACTTTTCTATTGCTGTGACTAAAAACCATGACCAAGGCCACTTATAAAGGAAGAGTTTAATCGGGCTGGCATTTCCGGAATGTCAGACTCCATGCTGGTGGAGTTGAAGGTAGAGGGAAGACTTGGCGGCCAGAACAGAGAGAGAGCTCACATTTGAACCACACTGGGAAGTGGCACCAGACTTTTCAAACCTCAGAGACAGCACCCAGTGATACAGGTGATCCTTCCGGAACAGCTCCACCAACTGGAGCCCAGGTGCTCACAGTGGGAGCCTGTGGGGGTCATTCTCATTCAAACCACCACAGTGATGGTAAGAAGGCTATTTACCACCACAATTAATTAACTAGGGTTATTTACTCTGGGGTCATATTTTGAACCAAATTCAGAATATCTTTCCATTGGGATTTGTCTCAGTTAGACTCAGACCACTGGGGGAGGAGACAAGGGTATTGTGGCAGTCCAACTCCATCCCATTATGCCTAGGCTCCCTTCTGCCAATGTGGCTTTCCACTGCTCATTTTTGACCTTGGTCATCTGAATACATCTGTTTATCAAGTTTCTCCACCAGAACATTCATTTCTGCCCTTTCCATACAGCAATTTTCACCTTCCCAAGTCCCAAACCTCAGTCTGTTCTAGGAAAATGTATAGCCTGGGGGTCCCCTCAGAGGGAGAGCAGTGACTGCCTAGCTAACATGAGACTCTGGGTTTAATCCCCAGGACAAAACATAAACAGAAATGTGAATGCAAACCTTAATTAGTTGTGGGAGGTGATAGTTGTCAGGGCGCTGTCTTGAAAGAAAATGCTTGTCAGGTACTAACTTATGCAATCCTTACCACAAGCTCAGGAAGAGTCTATATTATCACAATGTCATCTAGAACTAGAAGCCAGCTCAGAGCTCCTAACAGCCCAAGGTCACTCTGTACTGGCTCCAGAGTCCTATATAGCTGCTACGCTCCCTGCTACTGATCAGCCCAGGCCCATGCGGAGCTCATGATGAGCCATCTATACATTCTGCATAATTCTGCCTTGGAATACCTTCTAGAGGTAACGTCATTTCTTCCTTACCCGAGACATTTTGTGCACTGAACTTACACTAGACATCATTTCCCTATCATGAAGCATCTTTGTATTTAAACACACATTTAAAGTGACAGGTTCTAGAACCTGGTCATCCGCAATCCCAAGGAACATGCAGTCTCACAAACTCGTCATCACTGTTTCTGTTCTTATTGAAATACTACAACAGAAGCTGCAGTGAGATCTGATAGGTTCAACAACAAGAATTTATATAAAGCCAGTATAAATCATAGCTGAGGAGGAGGGTCATAAAAATGTAAACCAGAGGCTAAGATTGCCCGAAAGAACCATTGAGATTGTCTAGTTAAAACAGGGCAACATTAAGTATCAAACCGTACGATTCAGGTCCCGGACACAGGAAGAGCTCAGAAAAGGGAATGAGTGGGATGTGTGGAGCAAGGGGGACCAGGAATGGACACCCCCTGGTGAAGGCACTCCCAGTCTGTCTCCGTCAACACAGGCAGGGGATTAAGTATTAAAGCATACGTGCCTGCTTTTTCTCTTTTATAAATGAGAGCACTAAGCAAGCGGTGGAGCCTCGTGAATGGAAGAGACACCTCACACTGAGAGACTGGAGCACACCCTGAGCCTCGAGGAGGAGGTTCAGAAGGAATGGGGTAGCTATTTTGGATCATCCTATATCTACACTCCTCACAGGTCTCAGGGGTGGGTATTCTGCATCCTAAGATGTGCTCTATTTTATGACATTGGGAAGCTTCCTGGTTTTTCACTATCACAGAAATCACTGTGGTAAACATCTCAGCATATGTTTCTTTCCATTTATAGAGAATTTCCTCTCTAAGAGTGGTGCTAACTAGGGAGAATGGAACTTCCCATTCTCACAGTGTTCAGGGAGGCGAATTTGAATAAAATCTACATGTCATCTCCACCTCTCCCATCAGGCATTTGCTGGTAACTGATACTAGCAATTGCCCACGCTGTGATCTCATTTACACTGATTAACAAAGTCAGGTAAGGCTGAAAAACGTTGTCCTGTAAATCTTGAGTCTGGCAGCTGTCAGGACCAAAGCAAGCATTTGTGAATACATTGTCTGGAAAGGCATTTTGCTGATTCCTTCTGATGGACAATACAATAAGGACCATACCACTAAATTTCTCTGTTGAAAAGAACTTAAACTGATTCACATCAGGGTTTCCCACACTGAAGAGACCCCTTTAATGAATAAATTCACATAAAAAGAGACAAGGACACCATGGGTAATGTCTGTCTTGGGGCGCCCTGTAGAGTAAGGCAGTCTATGTACCTATGTGTCCTAGTGACAGTAGGTCAGAGAAACAGAACACTGAGGACAGAAAAGTGTTCTGTAAGACCCCACCCATCTCACTGTCTGTGCAGACCAGCACCCATGTTAGATACAGCAGAACTTACCTTTTATTCTTTTTTTTTCAAGACAGGGTTTCTCTGTGTAGTTTTGGTGCCTGTCCTGGATCTTGCTCTGTAGACCAGGCTGGCCTTGAACTCACAAAGATCCAACTGGCTCTGCCTCCCGAGTGCTGCTGGCATTAGAGGCATGCGCCTCCACCACCCGGCTTCAGAACTTACCTTTTAATTTATATTGCCAACAGGAGGTGGATAGTGAGATATCCAGTTGTGTCCGGTGTCCCTACAACAACACAAAGGGGAGAAAGCAGCGGCTCTGTCGTTACACACTACTGGTGAGGTTATTGATAACATGGTCTTGAGAACAAAGCCATGCCAAAACAAATGCCTGGCATTGTGAGCCGCTGGAAATGCCAGGCCATGTGAGCCACTGAAAACACAAATACCAAGACACATAAGTCACTAGAAGCACCAATGCCAGGTCACATGAGACACTGGAAACACCAATGCCAGGCCACATGAGACACTGGAAACACCAATGCCAGGCCACATGAGACACTGGAAACACCAATGCCAGGCCACGTGAGACACTGGAAACACAAATACCAAGACACACAAGTCACTAGAAACACCAATGCTAGGCCACGTGAGACACTGGAAACACAAATACCAAGACACACAAGTCACTAGAAACACCAATGCCAGGCCACGTGAGACACTGGAAACAGGACTTCCAAGCCATGTGAGTCTTTATACACATGTACCCAGAATATAGTTGGGGCGTCCCAACCTAGGCTGTTTCAGCTTGAAGACATCCTTCCATTCCAACAGAATTTCACTATGAATAAATTAGCTTTTTGTGTTATTTTCATCTAGTTAGTTAGTTTTACAGGTTGCACGATACTGAATAACCAAATTTGATATAGTTTCTCAATAATAAAATAATATAAATGTAAAATTTTTATACCAGGCAGACAGTCACCACAGTCGCCTATCTAGAAGTCATCACATTTCCTGTGTGACAATATTAGGTCACACAAAATATGTTGGAGAGCTCCAGGGACTCTGGGGAAATGTACTGAGTGAGGTTTCCAGGTCTAGAACGCCAGATGCTTCCTGTCCTCCCTTGTTTGTGGATCCCAACTCCAAGGCTTCTGAGATGAATATACATCCTGAAGTCACCACAGAAGCAAGGAAAATAGAAAGAGATTGTAGGGAAGAGAAGGATCCCCCAGAGAGAGGAACAGATGTGTCCTGCAGTAATGACAGGGAAATGGAGGGTGGGGACTTGAACTCTAGAGTTCCAACACAGGGTGCAATACCTCCCCCAAGAGCCATAGACTGTCTAATGAACATCCCAGCGCTCACTTCAACGTGTTGACCAGGGTTGTCCGAGAGACTCCCAAGACAATACAGACTATTGCTGTGGTCCTTAGTTGCTTCCTAGAACTTAAGACCCTCTGCTGACGACAATACACTTTGTACAGAGGCCTGGAAAACTGGAACATAACTGACCTGGAGGCCTCCTCCCTGAGGACAAGCTTTCGTAGTATCAGAAGGTTACTCCTGAGAGCCACTATTACACCATATTTTGCAAAGCTGATTATGGTGGTTCATACTGTCACCAGGGTCATTGATGGCTTACTTCTCTTAGAATCTTACATAGCACCTTCTAATTAGACTTATAGCCAGTACAATAGGAGGTAGTTTGTGCTTGGTACTGTAAACCTAGTCCATTACTAGTTGCTGCAAAGGTCGTAGGCTCTATAGGAGAATCTAGTATATCCATTCACATACGTTATTATAACTCCTAACTATCTCCTAAATACTTATCTTCCACCCACAGCTAAGTGTAGCTTTCATTCCTTGTCAAAGACGTTTCTTTTTGTAACAGATGGGGACTATCACAAAGATTCACAAATGGTCAAACTGCAGGGAATGAGTGACAGGAGGATAAGCAGCCTCAGATGACACGTCTACCACACAATTCCTCCACCCAAGGCTCACAAAAATCATACAAGATGAGGCAGAAAAACTGTGAGAGCCAGAGAACCATGTATCGCTGTCAGACGGGGTCTTGTAAACATGATAGGGAGGAAGCACCCGTGAGATCTCAACAATATGGTTGCAAAAACACCTTCATAATGACACTAGTTGGTATAGATGGGCAAATTGCACCAAGTCCTCACACACAGATGAAGAGCTACAGGCGATCACTGGTTACTAAGAGAGGGAGATCCAGTGTTCTCCAGGGATAAGTCCCCTAATAAGTTATCCAATCCCAAGCAGTTAGCCTTAAACTAACTTAAACACATATGGGCAACTATACATGGACTCATCATGGTGTGTGTGTGGTGTGTGTGTGTGTGTGTGTGTGTGTGTGTGTGTGTGTGTGTGTGTGTGTGCACGCACATATATATAACAGTAATAAAGAAAGAAGAGGTCATGAATTTGAGAGGGAGTCTGGGGCCACCATGGGAAGAGTTGGAAAGGGAGAGAAAAGGGTGAAAATGATGTGTTTGTTTCATCTTGTTTTTTAACATGGGCAGTTCTATTTGAGAGAGCTTCCTATAAATGAAACAACTTATGAAATGGAAGTATATTTAAATATAATATAGGTTGCAATGGGCCATGCATACAGAATCAATACACA
Source organism: Peromyscus californicus insignis (assembly GCF_007827085.1). NCBI lineage: Eukaryota > Metazoa > Chordata > Mammalia > Rodentia > Cricetidae > Peromyscus > Peromyscus californicus. Next base: position 4,858,779 of record NW_026294534.1, read on the forward strand.
TATGATGTCAATCAGCATATTGAGGTCACAAAGCCAAGAGGTGATTTTCTATTGATACAATTTGTTTTGCTGTGGATACAATTGGTACCTTTTTATTTCTCCTTTGTCTGTCTCCCATAGGCTTTTCTTTCCTCTGACTTACCATGTGTATATATATATATATATATATATATATATATATATATATATATATATATATATATATATGATGGGGGATGTCTTTTTGTATGCTGTGAAAAAATGTTGCTCTGATTGATTGATAAATAAAGCTGTTTGGCCAATGGTGAGGCAGAATAGGGTTAGGTGGGACATTCTAACTAGAGAGGAGGAAGTTGAAAGGCAGAACAGACAGGATGTGCCATGAGAAGCAAGATGTAAAGATACCGGTAAGCCACGATCCATGTGGCAAAGTATAGATTTATAGAAATGCGTTAATTTAAGATGTAAGATCCAGCTAGTGAGAAGCCTCAGCCAATAGGCCATATAGTTTGTAATTAATATAAGCCTCTGTGTGTTCATTTGGGTCTGAGCGGCAGTGGGACCACAAGGACACAGGACCTGGATGGGCACAGGAAAACTTTCAGCTACATATATATATGTAATAATAATTACTATTATGTAGTTGAATGCTCTTGTTACAGGTGTTCTCCACTTAAAAAAATCACTTCTGATATTTTATTATAAACATTTTTCTTATTGTCAATTTTGTGCCTTAAATTCAGCAGTCTTTACTCCTCTGTTCGGTTTTATTCTATTGAGGTGTAAAAGAATCACCACTAAGTGCATATTGCTTGCATGGTTTTGAGCACTTTGTTTTTATTTTTAAGTATATTAGAAATATATTTTCCTTTGTGCTATAAAAGAGAGTTTCAGATTCACTATTTTTCAGATGATTGTGTCATTGTCCCCAAGTATATAAATGACCTGTCTCCCCCACAGCAATTTGATGGAGGACCTTGGCCCTTCTGTCTAGTTGTGTGAACTACTCTGCTTTGGGGACTAATTTTCCTACTACTTTCTACTACTCTATAATGTTTTCACAGCTGATATGCAGTTTTTATAATTTGCATATAATTGTCGCCCTCATTTTTCTTCATTCTATAATAGGTATTTATACTCTTTCATAAAATGTTTCCAAGAAATGGTTGATGCCTATTTCCTGTATTTTATAAAAGATAACTTTATTTAGGCTTCTCAGTCTTGTCTGGTATCATGCTGCTTGTTGTGCTTGGAGAGATACAAAGATCCAACTCCATCCATCCAGGAACTCAGTCTAGTGTAGCAAACTTAGATCAATGTAAACATATTCAGGAGACAAAATAATAAGTTTTACAATCAATATGTTGCATCTGTAGCAAGACCTTGGCCAAACAGCCTGAATCTCTCCATTAAAGAGAGAGAACATGGCTGGGCGGCAGTGGCGCACACATTTAATCCTAGCACTCCAGAGGCAGAGCCAGGCAGATCTCAATGAGTGTGAGACCAGCCTGGTCTACAGAGCGAGATCCAGGACAGGCACCAAAACTACACAGAGAAGCCTTGTTTTAAAACAAAACAAAAAAACCAAAGGGTGGGGGAGGGCGAGAGAGAACCCTTCTCCAATGAGTTCTTCAGGATTTGAAAACCTTCCTGGTCAGATTCTGGTGTACCTGGTCTCTCTAACTATTCTGTTTCTGAATTTAACACTCAAAATAAAGCACACAGAAATAAGTGTCACCAGTGTGGATGTGGAGCTGATTCATCTCACAGTGTGGTACATCACAGTCTGATGAACCAAACCATAGGGCCATGATTGTATCTCAACAGGGATCCCCAACCCACACTTACCCCAGCAGTTACTAACAAACTCTCCATCCAGACTGGCACTGAGTCAGAGAGCTTGGACAGAGAACTGTGGGCATTTCAAGAGAACACCATGTAACTGACATGTGAATCTAGAGGGTACAGCTGTGCCCTAACAGGAAAATGACATGAAAGGATCAAGGCAAATGCTCTCTTGAGAGTTGAAAAGATACAGTTGTTTACAAACACAGCTCTCCCTCACAGAACAAGAGAGTTGATTGTGGAACCAAATATGAGTGGCCATGGGTTACTGCAAATTTCATACTCCGTTGTGGAAACAGTTTCATGAAGTTTTTCTAGTAACAGAACAGAGAATTATACATCAAAATACATTTTATATGCACTGGTGGAAACGTAGGAGTAAAGGTTAAGCAAAGTGGACATGTGTATGTCACATGGCTCAATTGTCACCTGTTTTTATTATTAGCCTTTGGGTAGGTGGCAGCTAAGGATATTCCAAAAGGATTTACCCAGTAGTCTAGGGTGGGCAAGCCCAGGACTCAGAAGTGGGCAATGGACAGGTATCAGGGGCTAAATGTATTCCCAGATACTTTGGATCTGTACCTGCAACATTCCAACCTCCCCATAATTAGGTGGCTCAAAGCAGCCAATCAACCCTGTGGAATACTTAAAAATCGGTGTGGCTTGTTTCATTTATGTATTTTTTTTCTGAGAACTTCAGTTCACAGCATCAGAATAGAAAATCAAATCTATAGTAGATGGTTCGCATACAGTATCAAAGAAGAAAGCAGCCCATTACTCCCAGGATCTTGGAGTTCAATTTTGAGTTTTTATAAATCATTTTTGTGTTCTTAATCAACACAGTCCAAAACACAATGTGACCGACCTGTGAGCCAGAAAGAGGTGCCAGAGGAGAGACAACTGTGCTTCCAGGTGCTTCTTGTCTCATTCCTGAGCAACTGGATTTGCACCAGATACTGACTATAGCTTCCCATACACTCTGTATTGCATTATTGCATCACTGCAAGAAGCCTGCTCCAATACAGGAACACCACAAGCAAACCTATGGTTTTGTTGGCCTCAATGACCTGATCTACATACATTCATGCCCTGGTACCTAATATTATCTTAGACCCTAAAGCTTGCCTCCCTCACTGTAAGTGTCCCAGCTTAGTAGACATAATTCAGCATGGCCTAGCTCTCTAAGGCTGCATTGGGAGAGAGAATACTGGAACCTGGGACACAGCTAAGTTTTTCAGAATGGTGACTAACAGTAAGTGGCATTTGCATAGTACTTTAGAACACTGCATGCAATAATTAACACATAGACTAAGCCTTCTAAATGGAGTAAGCAAGAATTAGCATTTGCTTTACGAATGGAAGTTGGACTAGAAATACCACTGAGATTATGTATGGTCAAGGGTTAGTCACAGTAATGAAAGGTCTTTTCTCATTCAGTTATAGAAGCTTCTGGAACAGGTTTTCTTGACCTCTGGGCCCCTAGCATCTGAGTTTGGATCACTCCCCTTTGTGCTTGGCTGCTCTGTTCCTCATGAGATACTCAGAAGAATTGCTGTCTCTAGTCATCCCATGCCAACAGCACCTCAGTCAGAGGGGGTGGGCAGAATCTTCCCCGGTTGTGGACATTTCTAGAAGGACGGAAGGATCCCTGGCATCATGTAAGGTGTTCCTTTGCAGTGGGTTCCTCTGCTCCTGCTCACCCTGCCCTGCCGTCACAGTAGCTGGGCACACACCACGTTTAGAACTTATTGGTACAGTGCAGCATTCTAAAAGTCAATCACATGTGTGCTTTCCTCCCTTAAAACAACTTAATAGAATCATTGCTATAATTACATTATTTAATAGAAGACAGAACTGAGGAAAGGCAGCCAGCCTACACAGACATCAGATTTCAAGGCTGGGCCTTTCCCTCTTAAGGTTCATGCTCTTGAACATGAGCCTGAGAAACAATACATTCTTACAAAAAGGTAAGTTGTTTTTTTTTTTTTTTTTGACAGAAAATTTCTCATCAATGGACGTGATTAATTTTATAGGTGCTAATAAAAAGACTTTAAAGCACAACAGTGTAATTGTAATCCAAAGATACTTATGAAAGTTGAATAAACACAAGACACAGTGAGCCATAAAAGATTCATGAGGGTTATCAATGTACTCAAACAGCTAAGCAAAAAGTAGTGTTAGGCAAATAGATTGTGAGGCAGAAAATTACAAGGAGCACAAGCATTCTAAACCCTTGGGGCACCAAGAGCAGTGATAAGGTCATCCCCTGAAAAGCTGGGCATATAACCTTTACCTTTACAGATGATGTTTGCTACAAGTGCTGAGAGAGCAAATGTTTCAGAACAGAACACACACAGAACTGGAATGGGTGACGAGTAGTCAGTGTGTCCAACTGGGAGTTGGTGAGGGAGAGACTAGAAGGAAGTGTAGTAGTAACGTTGGGTTTTGCTCCAGCGGCTGCAGAGCGCAAATATGCAAATGAAGACAAGAAGTAGGAAGCAATTCTTCAGTGATTCCCCCGACCACAGTCTATCAAGCTCCCCAACAATCATCGAAAGGTTTCAGAACCCGAGAGCATGAGCTTCCCACTTGTTACCAGTTGCTGTGACCTCATTGGGAACAGCAGAGTCAGGGCAGAACCTGCTTTCCTGCTGTCGAGGTTGTTGGTGATTTTTCTCCTCCCTGTAGGTATGAGGTCTATAAGAGTTCTATAAAAGTCAGTGAATTGTCAGCTTTCCACTGCTGTATCAAAGGCCCAAGGCAACTAACTTACCGAATGGAAAGACTTATCTGCCTCATGATTGGGAGACTGTAATCCATGACTGGTGAGTCCCATACCTTTGGGTGTCACGGCAAAGAGGCATGATGAAGCAAACTCACTTATACCACGAGCCAAGGAGCAAAGAGAAGGAAGTGGGGGTGGGACCTGGGCATCATAATTCCCTTCAATAGTATGCATCAATGACCTAAAAACCTCCCATGAGGCCCTATTTCTTCAAGGTTCTACCATCTACCATAGAGCCACTCCAGCGATAAAGCCTTTACATGTGCCTTTGAAAGACCATCAAGATCTGAACTATAGCAGCCAGTAAGCTGAGAGAGCAATGGGAAGAGACATGGATTAGCCTGCTAGTAAGAATGAGACATGTAATATAAAAGTGGGAGTGACATTACAGTATCTCCTTCACATTCTACTGATTAGGAGAAAATCACACCTCTGTCCCCAACCAAATGGAGGGAGTGCCACAAGGCTGGGCACAATAGAGTAAGGCAGAAGGATCATGAGTTCAAGACCAGCCTAGGCTACACAGTAAGAATTTCTTCAAAGTGTGTGTGTGTGTGTGTGTGTGTGTGTGTGTGTGTGTGTGTGTGTGTGTGTATGTGTGTGTGTGTGTGTGTGTATGTGTGTGTGTGTGTAGTCCGGACCACCACATTCTGTCCTGTAATGTGTTGTGTACATGCTCTTCAGTAATTTATCACGGATAAACTAGTCATTCCTTTCTAAGGTTACCAAGTCTCACCTTATCATTGTGTCTGCAATTGGGAAAGTCACTACAAAAGGCAGGTCCAAGTGCAGATGAGGTTTTGACATGCGATGCTAAGCAGAGCCCTCTGTCTAGTGTGGGTCTGTGAAGTGGAGGAGACTTTGTCTTGCTCTCTAAATAGCCAACATGCAATGGCGGTGGCCCCAGCAAAGGGAAAATGAATAGGAGGGGACTGAGACTTTTGTCCACAGCAGTTCTGACACCCACCCCACAAAGGTTCGGAACATCTCACCGGTGCCCTGGTAACACTGAGAAAACCCACTTGGGTTGCCAAGTTGGACTTGGCAGAATCCTTATTCTCATCTGTTGTTGGTTCTCAGTCTCAGATGAGTCGATGTCTGCTCATAGCTCCCCTGGAACAGAGTCACATGGCAGGTCATCAGTGTAATTTCTCTTCTGTTCTCCATTGCTCTGGGAACTGCAGAAGCAGCTGTATATGATACTTGGAAACTGATGGGGACACAGGTCAATCTGAAGACAACAATGTGCTGTGTGCAAGCTCTACATCATAGATAATGTAGCTTCTTTTCTTTTATTAAAATATATTGAGACAAATTAATATGTATGATAAACAGTTGCTTCTCCATTGAGCAATGAGCCCAAGCCTTACGTCAACAAAGGCTGTTCAGCTGAGTGATCCCATGACTCAGTAGCTGAGTCATGAGGCCACTTGTCAGAGTTGACATTTGCAAGTATCTGCTTAGTTCAACCCAGAGGCTTTCATATTGCTCCATTTTAAGGGAACATTAGTTATCTGATTTATAATTGATATTAAAAAGCCAAAGATATTAAAAACAATTACTAACATTAGATGGAAACATCTTTGTAAATCCTTGAGGTCCCCAGACTATCAGCTGGAGGAAAAAATTAGGCTCTTTCATAAAACCACTCAAACAATCATCTATTTTCACTTAAAACTCAATTATGTGACTCACTGCACCCATGACAGCTATTAGCCAGAGCAGTTTTCCAACAGAAAGGATGTGTGTGACAGAAGTAAACAGAGACAGCATTAACAAAATGACTCTGCTTTCTTCTGAGACTTTAATTTCAGAATCACTAAGTATTGGGCAAATTACTGTAAGAATCATAGTAAGAGTCATAACGGGGAAAACGTACCTTTTCTGATCATACCGACTATTGACTGTGCCACACAGTTTAGCCCTTGAATATTATGATATAGTGTGTAAAAAACTGAAGACCTGAGTGAGTCCCTCATTTCAGCTTCTTGAAAGGCACACCCTAAATCCAAGGTGGCTGTTAGGTAACTGTTCCTTCATTAGCAAGTAGAACAATCAAAGAAACAAACCCCCTGTTGAGACTCTCACAATCTGTGGTGGTCCATCTTGACGGTCAACTGACAGGATCTGGAAACATCTGGGCTACACACCTCTGGGCATGTCTGTGAGGGTGCAGTAACTGGAGGGAGAAGCCCTTCTTTCCCTAGGAGCAGGAAGCACCTTCCTAAATAGTGCTAACTGCCTGTTCACATTTACTTCTTGCTACTGTGTCTATATCTCCCAAGGCTTCTGATGTTGACATCAGACTCCAGTTTCTTCCTCTTCCCAGCATGGACTGAAGACCAGCAACTCTCCAGAAACCTAACATCTTCAGCATCAGATGAGGACCACTGAAGCATCAGCTCTGTGGCATGAGCAACTACTGGGTACTCAGCTGGTTCACTATGCAGATGGACATGGGGACTTCCCAGCCCCTAGAATGTAAACAAATCTAATAATCAACTTTTATGATATATATTCATCCTACAGATTTTGTTCCTTTAGAGCACCCTGTCTAACATAGCACCTTTGGCTCTTGGACCACCATTAACTGAGTGTAAGATTTTTAAGAATTCATTGATTTGGGCTCATTTTTCTTATCCCATAACAAAGAAACAAGCTGTCACAATTGTATGACCAACAGTTGCCAGGTGGAATGCTCACACTGTAGTCCCAGCTCTCAGCACTCGGGGCACAGAGACAGGCAGTGCTCTGTGAGTTTAAGGCTGGCCTAGTAGTCTAGATCAGTCAGAGCTACATAGTGAGAGCCTGCCTATAAATAAATAAACAAACCAACAAACTAAAACCGAAGCCAGTAGTGATGGCACATGCCTGCAATACCAGCCCTGGGGAAGGTACAGACAGAAGGATCTGACATTTAAAGCCATCTACCGATCAGTAGGAAGTCTGAAGACTGCCAAGCTATATGAAACCTGTCTCAAAAAATAATCAAAACCAAAACCCATTTGTATTGCTTTAATATACGCACAGTAGTAGATGGCTACCACAAAACAAACTCAAGGACATTTTTGGAGGTTCTTTGTACCATAAATGCTTTGACAGGGCTCTCCCACCTTCTAGGTCCTTTGTGTATATATCATGGTATCCAGTTTTATATTTTTATGGAATTTCTGTGTGTGAAAAAGTGTGTGTCTCTGCATCTATATGTTTCTTGAGCTTTTTCTTTGACTCTTTTTCTTCTGTATGTTTTGTTCTGTTTTATTCTATCTATCTATCTATCTATCTATCTATCTATCATCTAGCTATTCATTTATTATTATCATCATTATTATTATTTAGATCTATCATTGTTATCTTCAGCATCAGAGTGTTGTTGTTATTATTGTTATTATTATTAATTTAGATCTCTGTTCATATCCTAATGAGACAGAGAAAGGAAGGATGTATATTTGGGTAAGTGGGGAAGTGAGGAAGAACAGGAGGTCCTGGAGGAGGGGAAACCATAATCAGAATATATTATTATCTATTTTCAATTTTAAAAAAAAGGATTTGTTATGTTCAGGCTTATCTTTAAATCCTAGCATATGCTAATTTTGAAAAGAGTTTACAGGATTACAATGGCTATTCTTGAATTTTAATATAAAATTCATTTAGTAAAAAGGACTCGGAGAAGTCAACTTAATGCCCCTCTGTCTGAAGCCCTGGCAGGCCTGAGACTCACTGTGTAGGCCTGGCTGGCTCCAACTACAGAGATCAGTTTGCTCATTCTCACACTAATGATGAAGGTTAATGAAGTGACGTCCATAACAATACCGTAGATGGGTAACACAACGGCAAGGACAGAAGAACAATGACAGAAGGACAGACAGAAGAAAGCTGCTCACCTCATGGTGGCCAGGAAGGGTGGGGGAACAGGAAAGAGTGGGGGTGGGGGACAGGGACAAGATACCAAGACAGATGTACCCTCAAGTGGCCCACTTCCTTTATCCCACTTCCTCTGTTTCCTACCACCTCTCAATTCATTGTGAAGCAACCAATGCTTTAATCCATTGATGAGGCCAGAGACCACCGATCCAGTCACTTCCCGAGGTCTGGCTTTGAACCTTGTTACACTGGAAACCAAGAGTGTGTGCACACAGGTGCCTCTAGGGAATACTTTAGAGCTGAGTCATAACAGCTAGGCTGTGGAAAATCCAGTGTAATCTACATGCAGGAATCCTCTCTCCTGCTCTGGGTCTGTCCACACCAAACTGCTGATACCAATCTCAAAACCTCATCATAAAAACAAGTAACACTAATCAATAACTCAAGGCTAGTGGGGAAAGCCTTACGTTCCACAATGTGAACACTGTGAAGAAACTCAAGGTTCACCACTTATATCCAATGGAGTGACCAAGGCCCAAGAGAGTAAACAGATGGCCTTTTAAAGGGCCATTGGCAAGATGATGAAATAAGAGGCTCCAGCCAGTCCCCTCCTCCAGTGAACACTAAGACACAGGTCAAGCTCCTTTCATGCTCTGTGTGCCTCAATGAGTCACGCAGTTAAGCACACTGAATCCCAAAGATTCATGTGTGAAATGCTTTGCCCCTAGGTCAGGAGTACCGGGAAAGGGTCGGGCCTTCACAAGGCAGGCTTACTGAGGGGTTTAGGTGGTTGGGGTTGCATACTTATCTCTTTTTAATCCTAATTCTTGAATTCTGTTACATTTTTTTCTAAATTTTGGAATGTTATTCTTTTGCTTTATTATCTTTCAAAGAATCTTTAAGTGTGTTTTGAAATCACAGATTAAAATGCTATTTTTGTATTTGTGTAGTATACAAGCTTGGGTGTGTGGGTGCTACTGTTCAAGTGCCCATGTACTCATGAGCAGAGGCCAAAGGATATCAGATGCCTTGCTCTATCACTCTGAATCAATTTTTTAAAAAAAAAAAAAAAACTATATTGTAAAAAAAAAGTTGGTGTATTAGTCAGGGTTCTATAGATGAACAGAACCTATAGAATGAGTCTCTCTACATCTATAGAAAGGGGGTTTATTATAATGATTTACATGCATGAATAGAAGGTAGTTGTTCAGTCCACGAGGTTGGATGTCTCAGCTGGTCTTTAGTATAGGGTGGAATCCTGAAGAAGTAGGCTTTAATGCCAGTGAAAGAAGCAGGCAAGGAGAGTGAGCTTCCTTCTTCTGTGTCCTTTATACAGGTTTCCACCAGAAGGTGTGGTCCAGATTAAAGGTGGATCTTCCCACCTCAAAAGATCTGGACTAAAGGTAGGTCTTCTCACCTCAAAGTTCCAGATTAGAAGTTTATCTTCCCACGTCACATGGTTTAATTAAGCAAAAATCCCCCACAGGTGTGCCTAGCCATTCTTTGGGTTTTAGTTAATTCTAGAAGTAGTTAAGTTGACGAGCAAAATAGCCATTATAGATGGAAATAAATAGAAACATCACAGTGAATCATATTTCCTTGAGACAGGGTTTCTCATTGTTCCTGGAGCTAGATTACTGGCCAGCATACTGTGGTGACCCTCCTATCTCTCTGTCCCCCACAGCACTTGGATCACAGGCATGAACAACCATTCCTGGACTTTGTGGATGCCAGGGATTCAAAGCCAAGGTCTTTATGCTTGAGCATGCAGTCCACACACTGAACCATCTTCCAGCCACACGGGTTACAATTGTGACCCATGGGAATGCTGTTCTGATAACTCTGACGACTCCTGTTGTGTTCTGAGCCACAGAACCTTGTGGTTTTTCATTCACAGTTGAGCTGGGCTTCTCTAGGCATTCGGAATGAAAAGTATTAGAGTCAAATTCTTTAACTTCACACAACACTTATGAAAGTTAAGAAAAAAAATAGTATTTTGCTTTCTGAAAATTCTTGTTTTCCTGCCTATGTTTCTGAACTCTCCATTTCCCCTTATGTATGTTCCCTCTTTGGATCACTTCTGATTCCTCTCCAAGTGCCTCCCTTTAGTCTGTGTCCTGTCCTGGGAAGCAGCAGTGGTCTCTCTCCCTTATCACCAGCATAGAGCCTCAGCCAGGGTTCCCCCAGTTTGGGAGTTGCTCTTTTCCCAGCAGCTAGAGCAGTGCCTGGAGCTCAGGAAGGACTCCTGGCTTTGAATAATTAAGTAAAAGGCATAGGGGGAGAGCAGTCAACCAGTAATGGGTGGTCGGTGACTCCTCAAGGTAAGGTGAGGCGCTCACAGGGGTAGCCCACCTCTAAACTCATCCAATTTCATGCATCAAACATGAGCAGCCCTTGGCAAAGTCAGTCATACCCTGATAGTCTAAAACATAAGTAAAACATACATGCCTCCAGTAACCAATACTATCTACATTTTGTAGAGTGGAATTAAAAACCTTTTAAATCTACCCTAAGCTGCACCTTCACACCCAAATGTGAGTGTTTTATAAACATTTCCATGTAGATTTGTGTCCCTCCTCGGTTTTTTTTTTTTTTTTGTATTCTCTTCCTCTTGCTGAAAGTCCATCCACAACACCACACTGCTGAAATTCTGTTTCTCTTCCCAAATACACTCAATTGGGGTTAATTAACCCCACTGGGAAGGGGTTGCAGATAAAAGCTGGAGAGACCACATGACATGCTAGGTGCTATACTTCTGCCCTCGTTCGATACACTAGAATTGGTGTCCAGACTGGGATACAATCTAGGACTGGCGGACCACAGACCCCGGGCTCTCCCCTGGCACTGCACAGCTTTCCAGGGCAATTCCAAGTATTTATCCCTAAGCAAAGAGTTGCTGGGTCTGTAGCTCTGTTCTCAGATCCCAGGCAAAGCACAAGTGTAATGAAACCATTGACTTTCAAAGACAGTACCCTCAGCCCGAGGAAACGAAGGACTCATCCTCGGCAGCTCTGGGTCCTGGGGACAGAAAAGGGCAGAGCTCCTGGTGAATGCGTCAGGGAGAGAACTTGGCCTGAGAGGATAAGAGCAGAGTCGGGTGTGCAGTGTTTCAGTGTGTTTATTCCACAAAGAGCTGTGGCTGATTGTAACTAAAGCAAACAAACCAGTAGCATCCATCTTGGGGTTTCTACTCTAGTGGAAGGAAATAAGCCAGCAAGGTGGGCAGTGCCTGGAAAAATAAGGCAAAGAGATCCTCATGATGAGGTCTGCATAGGGAAAACACAGAGACCTGAATGTGGGGCAAAAGGAAAGTCAACAGGATGGCGTGGGAAGCAAGGTGGCAAGGAGGCAGAGTGCCAAGACCTGGGTATGCACAATGTTGCCCAGCTGGCCATGCTGAAGTCTGGCTGTTGCAGGTGACAGCCACTCCACAGTCTCCTTAGTAACCAGGTGTCTTAGGATTTCCATTGCTGTGAAGAGACACCATGACCATGGCAACTCTTATACAGGGAAACATTTAATTGAGGTGCTTGCTTACAGTTTCAGAGGTTTAGTCCATTATCATCATGGTGAGGAGCATGGCAGCATGCAGGCAGGCATGGTGCTAGAGGAGCTGCTGCATGTTGATATGCAACAGGAAGTAGACTCAGTGTCACACTGAGGGAAGCTTGGGCAAAAGAGACCTCAAAGCCCGCTCCCACAGTGACACACTTCCTCTCACAAGGCCACATCTACTGCAACAAAGCCACAACTCCTGATAGTGCCACTCCCTTGGGGGCCATTTTCTTTCAAACCACCACATTCTACTCCCTGGTCTCCAAAGGCTTATAGCCATATCATAATGCAAAAATGAATTCAGTCCAACTTCAAAAGTCCTCATACTCTATAACAGGCTCAATCTTGTTTCAAAGTCCAAAGTTTCCTCTGAGATTCATGTAATCTCTTAACTGTAATCCACTGTAAAATCAAAATAAAAAAGTAGGTAACATATTTCCAACATATAATGGCACAGGATATACATTACCATTCCAAAATGTAGAGAAGGGAGCATAGTGAAGAAATACTGGACCAAAGCAAGACCAAAAACCAGCAGGCCAAACTCCAAACTCTTCATCTACAAGTCTGATGCCAAAACTCTCTTCAGATCTCCAACTCCATTCAGCTTTATTGACTGCAACACACTTCTTTCTCTTGGGCTGGTTCTATTCCCTATTAGCAGCTTTCTTTGGCAGGTATCCCACAGCTCTGACGTCTTCAACATCTTGGGGTCTCTAAGACAAACCAGGATTCACCTTCACAGTTTCACACGATGACCTCTCTGGGCCTCCCTCCGTTCAGGGGCACCCTTGACATATATACCTGGCGTCAGCAGCTTTCCTTAGTTGCAGAGGAATACTCTAACCTCTTAAATCTCTGACTCTAAAGCCAGAACCACACGGCTAAAGCCGCCAGCATCTGCTGCTTACTGGGGTTGGTACATGGCTTCTTGTTCAACTACATCTCCACCAACTTCCTGTTTTCAGTGGTTAGACCAGGCTGGCTTCAAACTCAGAGATCCACCAACCTTCCCAGTGCTGAGATTAAAGCTGTGCACCACCACACTGGGTTCTAAAATTTTCTTTAATTCCTTTTCACAAGTTGGAAAGTTAGCTGGGTGGGAACTTGCCCTGAGGTCACCACTTCCTTTATTCCATTTCTTAATCTGCTTATTTCCTTGAACACAGGAATTAGCTCTATTCCATTTTCTGGTGCTGTTTTTCCCCTCAAATATTTTTTCTTGTCCATCTTCCTCCTTTTCATTATAACTCTTCATTAGAGTTAACAGTAATAACCATACAACAGAGGCTGTTTTGAGATTTCCTCTGACAAGGGAATTAATCCAAGACTCTTCACTTTAGCCTCAGGCAAACTTTTCAGACAAGGGCAAAAAGCAGCCACATTTTTCACCAAAATATCACAGGAATGATCTCTAGGCCACATACTGACATTCTTCTCCCCAGAAACCTTTTGAGCCAGCCCCTCACAGTTCATCAAATCACATTCAGCCCCACTCCATGCTCCTGCTAATATGTACCATTATACAGCACTTAAATTGTTCAACTGTTTTTCTGATCCACCCAAGGTCCATATTCCTTAGAACAAAAACATGGTCAGGCCTAGCACAGCAACACCCCAGTCCCTGGTACAAAACTGTGTCTGAGTTAAGGTTTCTCTTGCTTTGAAGAGACACCATGATCATGGCAACTCTTATAAAGGAAAACATTTAATTGATGTGGCAGCTTACAATTTCAGAGGTCTAGTCCATTATCATCTTGACAGGGAGTATGGCAGCATGCAGGTAGACATGATGCTGGAGAAGGAGCTGCTGCATGTTGGTATGCAGGAAACAGTAAGTAGACTCAGTGTTACACTGAGGGAAGCTTGAGCCAAAGAGACCCAAAGCATGCCGATGTAACACGAATCTTTAAAGGGCTTATAATAAAAAACCCAGAGCCAGATATTGGAGTGAACGCTGAAAGATCAGAGAAGCAGAACAGTCGGCCACCAGCTCTTATCTCTACGAAATCCTCAGCCTCAAGAGAGTGAGTTCCTGTTTCCTTGTGCCTTATATGCCTTTCTGTGTCCTGCCATATTACTTCCTGGGATTAAAGGTGTGTGTCCCCACTGCCTGGTTCTGTTTCTCTCATGTAGCCCAATGTGGCCTTGAACTCACAGAGGTCCAGATGGATCTCTGCCTCTTGAGTGATAGGATTAAAGGTGTGTGTCACCACTGCCTGACCTCTATGTCTAATTCAGTGGCTGGCTCTGCCCTCTGATCCCCAGGTAAGCTTTACTGGGGTACACAGTATATCACCACATCTGCCCCCACAGTGACACACTTGCTCTAACAAGGTCACATCTATTCCAACAAGGCCATACCTCCTAATAGTGCCACTCCCTTTGGGGGGCCATTTTCTTGCAAACCACCACAGTAGGAGTGACAAAATCTCACCTGCATCTTAAATAAACCCGTGCTCTGGAAAAGGGAGCACAATTGAGGAAGAGTACAAGATGGCAGGGAAGGAGCTGTGGAAGCAGCCACCCTAAGCATGGCGCAGGCACTGGACAAGGCATGGGTGTGACAGTCGCTTTCCTCACTTTGTGGACTCCATCAAGACTGGCTGCGTGCTAAGCAAGGGACTGCTGGTTTGACTGCTATGGCTTGAGTGTGAGCCCCCGGGGAAACAGATGTCCTACTCAGCAAGCCTGGGGAAACCTGAACGAGTTGGACTGAGAAAGCAAGCTTTCTGGGAGGAAGTGTGTGCAGGTGGAAGCCAGGACTGCTTTCGTATCATCTGGAGGTCTGTCATATGCCAGGCCGCCTTTGGCAACTGCTGACGCAGGGCAGTGGCACTTGGAGATTTGTGTTTGTTGAAGGGTCTATCAGCCAGCATCCTCTAGAGCAGCAGAACTGGCAGAAGGAATACAGAACAGGGGATTGACTAGAATGATTTATCTGGTGTGGTCTGGGGAATTCAACCATGGTTCTTCATTCTCCAAAGGCGGAAGACTGGGGCAGCTGCTGTCATGAGACGTGAGGCCTCAGAAGCCTCAGTACAGCATGGGAGGCCGGGAGGACTCCAGGAGAGGCACACTGGAAGGCTGAGGAGGGTGGGTTCTGATGTCAGCAAAGATGGAGGTGGCGGCAGCAGCACTCCATCAAGAAGCAAAGGCAAGCAGGAACAGAGCAAGCGCTTTTCCCTTGGACCCCTCATATCAGGGTTGCCACATTTGGGGAGGGGGGGGGATCTTCTGATTTGCGGTCATCAAATCAAGGAAATCTCTCACAGGCACGCCCAGAGGCTAGGCTAATCTACATAACCCCCCCACCCCCAGTTTCCTAGAAGTGTGCCTCTTGGATGATTCTTGATCCTGCCAAGTTGGCAATCGATATGAACCATGGAAAGAGGCCTGTCAGACTTCACACTGAGGTGTTGTATAACTGGAGCTATTGTGACGCTTAAAGCCAGGGACAGAACACCCCAAGTCAATAAACTCAGAGTAGGTCTGACAGGGAGCAACCAAACCAACAAACATTGAGAGTCGGGGGAGAGGAACCAACCAAAGTATTTCACTAGTTTTTCAACACTCAGCAAGTCACTGAGAAAAAGTGTGACTCTGAGCCAGCATTAGGACTCACTCTACCAGTTAGGGTTCTCTAAAGGAACAGAACGCACAAGAGAAATCCATGTACTGAAAAGAGATTTATTAGACTCAAGTACAGGAAATGCTTCAGGTAGGCCAACAACGGCCACCTCATCCTCGAGGCTGTGAATCTAGCAGTCATTTAGTCCATGAAGCTGGATGTCTCGGCGGTCCCTATGCGGCACTGGAGGCCCGGAGGATTCCTGGACCGATGGTCTTCAGCCTACATGAGAATCCTGAATAAGTGGGTTCTAACACAGGTGAGGGACAGACGAATTTGCCAGCAACAGTGAGGGAAAAGCGGTTTCCATCATCCATGTCCTTTCATCTGGACTGCCGCCAGAAGCTGTCATCTGCATTTAGAGTGAGTCTTCCTGCTTTAAACCCCTCACAGGGGGGTCCAACAGCTTGTGTTTTAGTTGATCCCAGACGCAGTCACATGGACAACCAAGATTACAGCCATCACACGAGCACACCAACCAGGTAAAAGAATCACCACACTACTTGACAGGAAAGAAAAGTGTGAATGGAATATGAGGAGCTAACTTAGATGCTGCCACCAGTTCATAAGGTGTGGTAAGTGCACTCAGTGGAGCTCTACGCAGCAGTGAAAAACGATGAGGTATACTTTTATGGCCTGCAAATATTCTCACAACTTACTGAAAAAATAAATAAAGCAGAGTAAGCTTTAGTATTGTTACTCTAAATAGTGGCTTTATGGCTCCCTTACCATGAATACCATAAACAAATATTACCTTTAGTAGGAAAACTATAAACCTTCAACTACACTTGCACTTTGGAATATGCCTTTATAAACTCGAGGAAGGACAGGCTTAAATCGCTACAGTGCACTTGGTAATGCGAAACACACCGGATTCCAGAAGGAACACCACTAAAGCTAGTCTGAGAGTAACTGAGACAGAGCGACGGTCCACGCCTGTAACTTCAGTACTTGGGGATTCACATTGGCATTACCATAAATTCAAGGCCGTCCTGGACCCCCACCTCACACAAAGACACAGAGTATAATGACACGATAAAATATGAATCAAAAAACTAGGATGAACTGATTTAAAAGAACGTAATTTTGGTATTGCATTAAATATTTAATAACTTTATTTAAATTATAATAATCACAAACACTTATTCCATTGCTTCAAAAAGAAGACTACTTCAAATAATTTATACCCATTACGTCAGGTCCGACACTCCTCCACCTCAGTGCTGCCACAGAAGTACATTTCTGAACACAGATATAATACACCCATGACTGTGACGTCAACCTAACTATAAAAGCCATCTCCAAAGTCAAAGCACCTGGTCTCTAAGGGAAGTCACAGCTTGGTCATTGTATGGACACCTCCTCAGAGAATCATCAGAGGAGACAAGCTCCATGAACTCTGTTAATGCTGTAGTGCAAATTCACGAAAAACATTTCTCTATCAAACATGCCCTACTTCAGAAAAGTTAAATTTAAAATTGCAAGGGTTCTTTTTCAACCAAATCAATTAACATCTCAAGTGTCCAGTGTTTAGATGATTCTCTTTTAACTTCCCCCACATTATCAAAAGAAATCTACTTATTAATTCATTTGGCCATAACCTTAAAAAACTGTTTATTAAAATACTTCATGCTTAAAGATGGCATTTGAGCCCTCAAATAAAATGACTTATTTTTATAAGTCTAACAACTCTGATTTTTTTAAATAATCTTTTTATTAGCTAAAAACAGTTATAATTTTTTAACTCTGGAAAATTCTGTTTAGAAAGTCAAGAGCTGTGATGATTCTAAAAGCTTCAAAATCCACTTTACTACTATCTGAATCCAAACTCTAGCTTCTGTATGGACACCACACACACACCTCTTGAAGCTCATTGTGCCATGGTTCAAAGTCAGATTAGGAAACATCGTTTTAAGCTCTGGCCCATTCAGTTTCTTTTCTATCTAAAAACTGTCATCGGGTAACTACTGCTTTTGAAGTATTCAAGAGAGAAAATGAACGTCACTGGCTGTTTCGTCATTACCGTCTGCTGTTGTCTGGCACAGCCAATGTTTTCCCTGGATAGCTAGCCCTAAAGCAAATACTGATTTTCCTCCTGCAATTCACATTTGTCTACTGAATCAGTCACCCAACGTTCTTGCAGGATTTTGAACTTTTTCTTAAGAGTTCTTCTGAAGACTTTGAAGTCTGCAACTCGTCTCTGATCTTCCCCAATGATTACATGAGATACCCCCTCAGATAAGCAGGAAACTACCTTTGCTCCACCAAACCTCAGCTCAAGTGCTGTGACATCTAATCTCGTTGCTTCGATTTTGGAACTCAAGTCATTAATAGCAGCATACAAGTCGAGATAAACGGTGCATTGTCGAAACATATTGAGAGGAGAGTGGTCCCAGGAATAACGGTATTCTAAGTCAGCGATCACAGGCGCCATTTCCTCCGGAGTCTGCTGCTCACTGGGTTTCTTAATTCCTAAAAACACTTCTTTCAGTTGATCCAAATCGGTATCAACAAAATAGCTATCGCCATAGCAATCATATTCACGGGCAAAATGCTGCTTTGTTGATGGGCACATGTGAATCATAAAGCGAGGTTGCCATGGCACACACGTTTTTGTTTCAAAACACTCTAAAAGCCACTCGGGCTTGACGACATCATGTCGATCTGAAGAGATAATGTTTCTCACTCTGATGTTCTCGCACCCTGCAATCACACAGTACGTATCTGGGCCTGGATTCTGCACTATATAACCCCCAAATTCTGCAATTCTGTTCTCTAGGTCAGACTTCGGATGACCATCTAACCCACTCATCACACAGAACTCAACATCTTCAAATACGTTAGAAACCTTGTTTACGTTAGAAAGGTTAGGTGCTTTCAAGTGTTCGATAATCCCAACGCTTTTCTTCATTTTGGAGACGGGTTTCCGCCTCTTTTCTCTAGGTTCGTCATCATCACCTACGTGAAGGTGTTTCGTGGCAAGCTTCCCAGACGCTTTCCCCCTCAGCTCTTCCAGGTCAGCCAGAGTCATGCACTCATGCCACCCTTTGTCATCTCTGATCTTCTCGATGCGTGGGAAGCGCAGCGTGGAGCCCGTCTTGTACATGTCACTGGGGACGATCTCCGCTGCCTTAATCTGAACAATAACAGAGTTACAGGGCTCGATGTACACTTCCGGCTTCTCTGTCCCGCATAAAATGCTACTCGGCGGAGACTTCCTATGGAAGGGTTTCCAGTATTTGGCCAATTTCAAGCCAAGATCATAGAGTTCTTTCATGGTGTATCCTGACCCTACTCGGCACAGGGTGTGGAAGGTAGATGGCCTCTCACCATGAGGGGGCGTCTCTGCCACTGCACACAGAAAATGAGACATCATACCACCCCGTGAGCCTTTACCCCAGTAGCCCCCCACAATTAAGAGGTCTAATTCATCCATTAATCCATTGACATACTCTGGTTTAATTTTTAGCCAGCCTTCGCCTCTTTTGTCTGGCTTGTAAATGGACAGAGGGTGTTTAATCATGATGCCCTCCTCTCTGTTATCTATGGCCTCATTTAATGCATCCACTACTTCATTCTTTGTATGACCTTGCCTTTTCTGCACTATTTCTATCCGGCCTGGGATGGGTGTAAAAGTATCATTCAGGATATCATACCTCTTCCTGAGGGTCTCACGGCCTAGCTTCTTATTATTAACCATCAACACATCAAAAACACAGTAACACGTCTGCAGGTCTGAATCTTCGACCATCCTTTTGATGTCAAATTTGACGCCCTTCTGCATGAAGGTCTGTGTGGTCGGGTTGTAGGCCATCATCTCGCCATCGAGGATGCACACCTGCACGTCTGCCCTGAACGCACCATGAATGAATGGGGTGAGTGACCCTTCCTGTGGAGAGGCGCCAAACTGATCGGTGTAGTTGTAGCCATTTCTGGAGAAGTACCGATACACCTCCCCGTCTTTGTGCATCTGCATGCGCTCGCCATCCAGCTTGGTTTCGATGTAGAAGCTCTGCTGCTTCATGTCCTTTTCCACGCGCTCCACATCGGCTACGGCAGCTAGCATTGGCTTAAAGGCAGAAAACAGAGTGATGGAGATATCACTGAGCCCCACAGAGGGGTCATGGAGTTGCCTACAGACCTTTTCCAGATCTGTGGTGACATTGTGCAGCTCAACTGCATCGCTATGAAAAACGTTAAATATAGTTTGTTGACTGACACCAAGCTTTAAGTCTTTGATAATCATGCGAATCAGCCACTTTTGCTCAAGTGCTGAACTTTGGCTTATTAACTGGAGAAGGCTCTTTTTCACTTGGTCTTTCCTTTTGCCAGAATTATTGCTGGCAACTAAGTCTAAGAGTTCATTCACCTGCTGTATGGTTAAGCTTCCTTTCTGTAAGCACCGTGGCTTCAGCACAAAGTACGCAATCATGGCAAAGTCCCCAGCATCTGTGCGAGCCCCACTAGGTGTTCGGTAATTCAGGAGCTTCAGGGCATCCTTGCCTCCTTTTGGTAAATTCAGCAATTCGATGTAAAGCTTGGCGAGCATGGTTTCTTTGATTCCATAAGCCATCCTCTCTCTTTCTAACTGAGGAAGAATAAGTCTCATGGCTGGGTAAAAAGAGTCCGTAACGTCCTTCTTGTTCTTATGAAGGGCATCATGAAATTTCCTCCAAGAATCTAAGAAGTCCTTGAAGTGCCTGATCTTTTCTGCACGGTCTCTACTTTTCTGTATTCGTTCCAATGTGGAACATAAATCTGCAAAGGGGACGTGCGCTGCAACAGTCTGCGAAGTTTGTGAGGTGGCCATGGAAGAGACGACAAATCCTCCGGTTTGCACTGATAAAGCAAAAGAGAGTGACTGTAAGTGGCAGGTGCAATCTACAAATATTTAAAACAATGGGCTCATAGAGGCGATTTAGATCACGGTACGTCTTTATGATTCACTCAAGGAAAACAGGTCAACGCAGTAAATGATGGCTCCACATGGAGCTGCTTTTCCTTCCACGCTGGCCAACACTTCCCATCAGGTCTCAACAGCTTCATTTCCGATAGCTGAGTACCAATTTATCTTAAATGCTAACCACCACCGGCATTCTAGCTCCTAAGTATTTTAGCACAGAACACAAAAATATTATTTCTAATAATGAAAATCAGGTCGGATGAGGTAAACTTTATTTCCCAGTCTCCGAGGAAAGTCTGTTTATGTTTCTTCTATTTTGGATCAAAACACACTACTTGCCACCAGTGTTTTAAACAAATCACTTGCTCGTTGAACCAGAACCTGATTTCTTTTTTAATAATTTATTTATTTGTATTTTATGTACATTGGTGTTTTGCCTGAATACATGTCTGTGTGAAGGTATGAGATCCCCTGGAACAAGAGTTATAGACAGTTGTGAGGTGCCACATGCGTGCTGGGAATTGAGCTCGGGATCCTCTGGAAGAGCAGCCAGTGCTCTTAACTGCTGAGCCATCTCTCCAGCGCCCCCAAACTTGATTTCCTAGGCATTCTGAAATCCAAATCGTGGCTGACAAACCAAACAATGATCTTTATTCCTTCAGTGACAGCTATGGCAACTCCTCTGCCCTTCAAAGCCCAGCTGGAAGTCCTCGACTATAACAGCCTCATTTTTATCACAGATACACAAACATCGATTCATTATTATATTTCTTTTTGCTCCTATCTTCGTGCTTGCTGTTTCCCAAGTGTTCAGTGACTATGTATGAGCCAGGTAGTGTGCTATGACCAATACATGGGCTTCTACTTTAAGATGGCGTATGTCTAAAAGAACACAGGGTATGACAAGAGCAAACTACAGTAACACGTTAAGCGCTTTACCAAAAAGAAAAATACAATCCTAACCCCAACAATCACTGCCTTTTCACCAGAGACGTCTAAAATCAAGGAAATAACTGAGTCGGGTCTAGAATGTTTCCTAACATGGTTACACACGGATGAAACTTGTCTGACGTTTTAAATATCCCTGTAAGTTCTATAGAGATCTATGCCAGTTACTTTCATGTGGTTTATATACATGACAGTCAAGTAAGTTTTCTAAAAGTGACTTCAAGCAAAATGTATGTTCCAGGAGTCACGATCATGCTTTATCACATGACTTCAAACAGCATCTGGCCAGGCAGTGGGGATTAATAGTCTCCACCCTCTACTTCCCCACCCCACAAAGAAAAGTCTTACAAGTAATTTGTGCTATCAGTGATGACTACAACGCAGATTTGTTTGCGGAACTAATTACTAAATGCTTACAAGTGATTTGTGGAGAAGCACATGGAGCCGGGAGTGGGCTGCTTCAACACTGACACCGGGAAAACTGGCTGACAGTTGGGTGCTGCCTGCACGAGCAAGGATTCATGGCAAGTATCTGTAGCTCACGGAGGGAAAAAACTTCACTTCTCAGTCTTATTTTTGACAGAGGAAACCCAACTAACCCAGTGGGTCAGATCAAGATAAGCCCACCTGGGGCGGTCCTTCCTGACATTTCTAACCGAGATTTCGTTAACGGCATGCTCTGCTGAGGATGGTTTGCATAACTGACTGTACCACCTGGTTCCTTCCAGTGGGTACGCGATGGTGCATAGTGCTAGTTATAACTTCTATACAATGCACATAAAACGAAGTCTATGAGGAAATACGTTCTCAATGTTCCAAGTACAGGTGCATTTTCTATAGGTCTATCTGTAGAAAGCATACCATCTCAAACTTTTCCTCAACAAACCGGAGCAAACGATTCAGCTGAGTTTATACTAATGGTGAATTTTAGGCAATGGTGTGAATACACATGCATCTTAAAATAACTATAAACACAGATAACAAAGATTGCAAGTTGCTATAAAAACATACACATTTTGTTCAATGCAACTGCAAGAGAAGTTAAATATCTGAATTTCTTTCACCCGCTCTCCAATTTTATTTTACTTTTCTGCATGCCGCGGTTTGAGATGATGCTTTCAATTTGCAATAAGACAAATTACGACTGTTGGTAGGCTTCAGGTGCTGAAGTTCAAACGCACTCTTAACACAGTTTAGCACTCGATAAAGTCGATGACCACAAGCTTTCGGAGGTCCTCAACGTGGTGCCTGGCTTTAGAAACACCCTGACAACTTGTTACTTGGATGCTTGCTTACCTAAGCAACCTATAAAACCCAACACTACCGAATACGAGGTAGCTAGGCGGCGGGGGTGGGGGGAGAGGGGTGCAGAGGATCCTCACTCTGAGAAGGAATGCAAGCAATCACTCGGAAGCTGCCAAGTGTCACCTGGAAACAAGTCAGCCGCGGTCCGGCTGCCCCGCGGAAGGCGTCACCCCACGGCAAGCTCCTGGGTGACCACGCTAGGACCTGCGGCGCGGGAAGGATGCCGCCTCACTAGGACCTCCAACCGCCCTCCCTCTTCCTCCCAGCCATACCTCTGGCCTTGCAGCGTCCCCTCGGGCCGTCCAGCCTCACTCCGACCGGAAGCGGCCGTCACCATTAAGCCGGTTCTGCGTTTCCGCCAGCTGCTCCTCGCGCCGGCGCAGTGGAGACAGGCGCGCCTGGGCGCTGTTTAAGGGAAAGGGCAAGTGGGGTGCGCAGGCGCAGCGATGAGCAGGCCGGCGGGCGCGGCGGCTCAGGGCGCCTGCGCAGCAGGGCCTCCCGGGCCTCCCGGGCCTCGGGCTGTAGCTGCGGTCGTTCCTTTCCTCGCCGCTGGGTGTCGTGGTTGAGCCGAACTCGGAGGATGGGGTTGCTGCCCGGACATGTTCGGTGGTCCGGGAGACAAGAGCATCCTCCCTCCCAAAGCGCCCAGGGCTCCAGGAAAAGACTTTTTGCAAAATTATCTCAGGTTCCGTGTCTGTAGCGTTTTCACCGTGCAGAAACAACACACAATTCATAGTAATACGTAATCCATGGCACAGAAACATACCTGCCTGCGCTGCAGGCCTCTCTAATGGGTTCGGTTGATTGGAAATAAAGTTAGCCGATAGTTTTGTTGAACTCCTACTGTCATCCACTGACTGTACTAATATTCAAGATAGATGGAAATATAAACTCACGCCCTACGTCCCAGGAATTCTTGCTTTCCACTTTCCCCTGGAAATGTGGCTATGACGTGCCCTGTTCCACCAATGAGAATTCAGAAATTATGGGCAAAAGGTGAGAACTCTTGGGATTATTTCCTTTTAAAGGGAAACTTCGCTGCACTGGTGAAACCCTAGAGTGATTTAGGTTGTCTAATGCGCAGAAACCGTATTTCACACTGACAGTTCAAGGCTAGTTTAAAGTGGAGCCAGATCCTCCGGCTCCTTGTGGCCAATTACTTTCTGTTTAGTTCGCCTAGATCTCCCGAATGTTACCTGCGACGTTGTGAAGCCACAGGTTATTAGGGCAGCAGCACCCAGCAGTGTTGTCAGAGGAGGCCCCACTGGTTGGAACGGAAAAACAGCTCTCCTGACTCATTCAACCGCTCCTGAGCTCCGACGTCAGACACAGGTAGAACTTTGCGTTGCTGGAAGTTCATTCCAAGCCCTAACTCTAATGTATTGTTTTAGCTGCATGGTTCACGGAGAACCAAATTCGTTTTGCTTTTTTTCCTCATGGAATTAAAAAGAGAAATAACAAGGAAGGACGTGAGTGCTCGCAGATATGGTGGAATAGAGGGTTTACTGTAGATAGAAAGACGAGCATAACCAGAGGCAGGGGCATCTGGGAGAGTCCAGAGTGAACACGACCGTGAGCTGGGCCTCGGGACTGTAAGAGTAAGATGTGTGTCTGCCTTGGCAGTGAAGGTAAAACACAACAAACAGACAGTGCAGCGCTTTGCCTCGGCAATCCGGTTCCTCATCGCTCCCCGCCGGGCGTGCAGAGAGCCGCGGGCTGGAAACGCGGAGCCGTCTCTTACTCCTACCGGCCACCGTAGCGCGAGGGCGGAGCCTACCGTTCCGCGCATGCCCAGAGGGCCAAACTGGCTTCCTACTCCGGGGAGGAAGCCGGAGAGCAGGTTAAGTGGGGGCCGGCGGGGGCATTTGCCAGCGACACTGCCGCGCGCGAGCCGGAAGTGCAGGCTGCGCCAGCCAGCCCGCCGCGCCGCAGGAGCTCCGGGCTAGACGGTGGCGACGGCGGCCCCTCGGCAGGAGGAGGACGATGAGGAGCGGCGGGGCCGGCGCGGGGCCTCGCTGCTGCGCGGAGCCGGGTTCCGAGCCCGCGGCCGACTGCGCAGCCCGCCCGCGAGCCTGAGTGAGTGCGGCGGGGACGCGGGCGGCCTCCCCGACCTTCTCACCCCGGCAGGGGCAGCTCGGACCCGGGAGCCCGAGTCGCCCTCGGTCCCCTCCCCTCCCCCGCCCGGAGCAGTCGGGTCAGCAAACCCCGGGCTTGGGTCGGAGGGACGGGCGCGTTTCGCTGTTAACAGGTGCAGCCCTGCGCACAGCACGGCTGCAAGCGACGGGGCCTTACCATCAAGAGTTTTCACACTCTTGAAGTCGCTTGGCCAGGGGTAGACTTTGTCCACTGTTGATGTGAAGCGAGAATGCATCAGGGAGGGTACTTGGCTGAGCGGTCAACCTAAAATAAACGCCCTTCAGCTCTTTTGCACTTCTTTACTAGGCAGCAGTAACCGAGTGGCCCACTGGCTTTACATTTGACGTTTGTTTTGTTTTTTTTTTTTGTTTTGGGGTTTTGTTTTGTTTTTTGGTCGATCCACCCTGTCTCTGTCTTGTGGCATGAATTAGTGCTTACGTGTGTGCGTGCTTCTACATGTTCTTTTATTTCACCGAGAATTAATGATCGTCCGTGTAGAGTTATGTCATAACTGAACTACCTGAGACATCACCCAGTGGAGCTGTAATTGAGTTGGACTTGCTGTACACCCTGGGCCTTGCTGTGTATTGAAAAGTGTCCAGTGGAGTAACCTAAGGTCACTGCCATCAAGGAACTCCCAGCCTGTGTAAGCAGGCTCCTCACCACATGGGTAAATAACCGCCACACAAGTCTGCACAGACTGCAGAACGGAACTTTTGGCAGTAGGGATAAAGGTCCAAGGAAAGGTTTTTGGAGGATCTGTAATCAGAGCTGGGTTTCTACAGAAAAATAAAGCCTTACCCTAATAACTCTACTACATGCAAATGTAGTAACCACCCGTGAGTCACTGCTGGGATTTAACTGGGATTCTCAATGCTTACTGAGACTTTGCTTGCTCTGGCATGTAATAAAACGCTTGAATTTTGTCTCTAAAGTGGCAGGGTTTTATCACCACATCTTAGCCTTATTTCAACTAAATGCTTCACCCTGCTTTTGTACATTAGGAAACAGTCAAAAAGACCAAGCAAGTTGAAGGCAAGCTTCTACACTTGCACCTACAGGTAGCACTTGGCTGGCTGCCCGCCTTTTCCCCAGAGCACTAGAGGCAGCCTGTCGTCTGAATGAGAGTTATGGGTCAGGCTTTCCCGGACCAGCTGCTGGACAGAGTGCAGAAACTCAGGCACTGGGCTGTCAATCTCTTGTTACCTCGGGAATTTTTTGTGTTTCTCTGGTTCATTCATCCCCTGAGGTTCTGATATCTTTCTAACGATGGTCGAGCTGTCTCAGGAAAACCCGAGGCCCCGAAATACCCTCTTTAGAACAGATCTAGGACAAGCCCCAGGTCTTGTAATTAAGGTGTCTGGTGAGTGGCAAGCTAGCCTCCTAACACCTTATTACCTTTTATACCACTGAGTCTTAGAAGTCTCAGATCCCGAAGCAGTGTGTTCTGCCAAGGTTGTTTGCCAGGGCTAAGAGCAACCTATATTTAGAGTGGGAGCCAGGTACTTCTGTGAGGTCTGCTTCATATCAGAAAATAAATTGCAACTTAATGTCCATTCTACAGTCTAATGTCAGTGTTGACTGTTTTGGGCCTGAGTTTCTTTTAGTTGTTCACCATTTTGTTACTTGCAGATACAATCTCTGAACAAATTGTTATTGGCTCCAGTGGTGACAATAATCTATCATCCAAGTTTTTTCCTAAGATGACTGCATGTGCACATCCTTTGGGGTTGCAAGGGAAAGAACATGGTGATGATCCTAACCTCCTGCCTGGTGTAATTTAGAAGTGTCTACTTGAGGTTCCAGTGCTCTCTGGACCTGCCAGTCCCTCCAGCGTCTGTAGGCAGATCTGTTCATCTGTCCCCTAGGACTATTAGAACACACTATCTCATTATTGATGGCATGTGGGTAGCCATCAGGGAAACGGATAGCTCGTTCTGCGGTGTGCTGAAGACACCACACCGAGAGCAGCTCTTTGTGTTTGCAAGTCAGCTGTGCAGCTGGCAGAGTGTCAGAACTTCCCAGTGCCTAGCAGGAGAGAAGAGCCGCTGTGAGAGTGGACTTCTGTGCTCCTTGGACTGTGACTGGACTCTGATTTCCCCCGGAGTAACGAATGAGCATCTTGAGGTTGACCCCTAGTGATGTGGTTGTCATCAGGGACCTGTGCTCACCATTCTTTACAGTTTGCAACCAGCTAAACATTGTCATTCACAGAGTTAGTTTTCAAAGGTCTCTTGCTGTTGGTAGAGTCAGTTAACAAATACAAACTAGAGAGTAATTTTATCTGTGGGGTAGTGTTGACCTTTAACTTTGTCTGTGACAAAGAAGTTGATGTGACCAGTTTACTATCTAGTTTATTGCCACAGTGACAATTAAAATACTTCTCCTATAGCTGAGTTTCAGTTATTCATATATTTGTTACTCTTTCAGGTGAAAAGTAATTGGATAAAGAACCTCATATAATATATTGCACAAAGGATTTAAATAGTATGCTTTTTAAAAAAAAGATTTATTTATTTAATGTATGTCTGTATGAAGGTGTCAGATCCCCTGGAACTAGAATTACAAACAGTTGTGAACTACCATGTGGGTGCTGGGAATTAAACCTGGGTCCTCTGGAAGAGCAGTCGGTGCTCTTAACCTCTGAGCCATCTCTCCAGACCCTAGTGTGCTGTTCTTAATTTGCAGGACTCAAGATGATGGGAGAAGGCAGTAGAGATACATATATTAAAGAGTGGCTCTCAAACTCTGCTTTCAGGACCTTGTTGGTTTTTTTAAAGACTGGTTTCTATTCTCTCTCTCTCTCTCTCTCTCTCTCTCTCTCTCTCTCTCTCTCTGTCTCTCTCTCTCTCTCTCACTCGTGTGTGTGTGTGTGTGTGTGTGTGTGTGTGTGTGTGTGTGTATGTACACCTGAGTGCACGTACCCTCGTAGTTCAGAGGAGATCATTGGTCTCCTGGAGGTGTGGAGACTGGCCAGCATGGGTGCCAAGAGCTGAACTCAGGTTCTCTCTAAGAGTGGTGTTTGCTCTGAACCACTGGCCATCTCTCCAGCCTTCAGGACCTTTTTATATTTTGAGTAATTATTGAGGACTCAAAAGAAACTTGGGTTATATAGATATTTTATTGTGTTAGAAATTAGAAGTGGGAGTTTGTGAATTAGTAATAATTTCATGACAAAATACCAACCAACATTTCTTGTAAACTTCCTGTAATTGCAAAAGTAGAGCTATGACATTATTTAACATTGTTAACATTACTGTAATATCTGCTTAGTGAGACTTCTGCATCCGTGCCCTCGTGCAAAAGTAGACCCACACACGACTGTGGCTGTAGGTGGAGGAGCAGGGTGTTCTCTGCTACTGCAGCACATTTAGGAGGAAATTGCTTAAAGGTCGCTTACATTGTGGTGTTAGAAACCTGCGTCAAAGAAGTCTTGATGTTCATGCAGTGAAACCCGCTGGATTTGTGTTACATTTGAAACGAATGTGTCACATTACATTCCTGTCAACTTAAACTCCTAATACAATTTCTGGCCATTTAGAGTGTGTTCACTGAATTCAGCATTTTCTTGCAAATTGGTAAGACATCTAATCTGTTGCTGAAAATCACACTTGGTATTATCACCACTACCGCAGAACTGTCAAAGTCTTCAAGTATTAGAAATTTGAGCTTCATTCATCTCCAAAAAAAAAGTCTTGTAAACACATACATCTGCATAAGTGTAATGACGGTAGTTTGTCAGTTGCCTATTAAAGTAAAAATATGTCACCGTGAAAAGGCAGCCAGTGTAATCTGCACTTCAGATGTGTGTCCATGCATAGCACAAGAGCTTCATGTGCATTCCTAATACAGCGCATGCCATGTAAGCTTTAATGGTGTTAGCATACAGCTGACAGTTTGGATTGCTTCTTCAGTACTATTGCATGAATCTAGCTTTTCCCCTTCTTCGCCGAGCTCGTGATTGGGGATGGGAGGGAAGGTCCTGCACATAGACACTTGCTTGGACATGAGTATCATTGACCATTACATAAGCACAGCAGATATCAAACACTGAAAAGGTATACAGCACCATGGTGTTATTATGAAGACAATGCTAGCCTTGTGGACCCGTCCCAAGGTCTTCAGCAGCTGCACAAGTCTGCCATTTTTCAAAAACTTGAGACATCCATTTTAGCTGGGGTCTCAGAGTTCACAGAACTTAACTGCTCTAATTCCTTCTCTACTGTCCTTGCCAAGTATGTATTTAGATTATTTTGAATCCTTTGTGTTTCTATGAATAATTGTGCTAAGTGATTTAAAATAAGTGGCACAGACAGCTGCTTAATGGAAAGTAAAGAATCCTAGCTCTGCAATTATGCCTTGTCCTGTTTTTAAAGGATTTGCTCAGGTTTTCCCTTGATTTCTTTTGTGATGACAGGCAGTAAAGGTTGACGTTTGCTTTGCTGTGTTATGGATGACTGTGATCTTTGATTTCCTTAGTCTCCTCTTAACTGCATGAACTCGTGTGAGGCAGGTATAGTCATGAGTGTGTGTGCCATGTGAACAGCTCAGAAGTTGCTTAAGATGTACTCAGCAGACCATGAGCCACACAACAGCAAAAACCGCCATGTTGATCAGGTTCAAAAGTATACAATGTAAGCAGTAGGGTTCAGAGTCCTGTTCTTGTCTATGACCTTGTTCTCAGTCTTTTAAGTGCTGTACCATAGTGAGATGTGTTAGATCCTAATAAACACTGCTTAGAGACAGAGCTGGGAAGCCACTGTGGTCATCTCCAGTGGTTCAGGTGAATCTGACAGCACCCCTGGGGGCCTACAGCAGTATTCTAAGGGTAGCATAACTTAGATATTGAACTCTGTTGTTTTTTGTTTTTTTTTAAGATTTATTTATTGTGTATACAATGTTCTGCCTGCATGTGTCCCTGCAGGCCAGAAGAGGGCACCAGATCTCATTACAGATGGTTGTGAGCCACCATGTAGGTGCTGGGAATTGAACTCAGACCTCTGGAAGAGCAGTCAGTGCTCTTAACCTCTGAGCCATCTCTCCAACCCCTGAACTCTGTTTTTTAAAGCACCAGTTTATAAGATAGTTAAATGTTTTGTTTCTTATTTTATGTTCATGTGTGTAAGCCTGTGTGAGATTATGTTTACTTTGTGTGTGCAGGAACCTGTGGAGGCAAGAGAGGGCATTGGATCCCCTAGGATAGTTTCAGGTGGTTGTGAGCTGCCACATGGATGTTGGGAATTGAATGAGCAGTAAGCACTCTTACCCTCAGAGCCATCTCCAGCCCCAAAGTTTTCTCAGAAGTGAAACCATTTGTATCTTTCAAGAGCATGCATCAATGAGGGCTGAGGAGGTCAGGTGAGTATGGCCAGCGTGCTTAGTAAATAAGTAGTTTTTCATTTCAGTCTCTGGTTGGTATTGTACAGGAGTTAGCTTTCCTTGTACCTCACTGAAGCACCTTAAGGAAGAGACAGGAAGTCCATGGCTGTGGCTGAAGCCCTGATGGCAGGGCAGGCAGGCTGTAGCTCCTTCTTACATGTCACTGGCCAGAAAGCAGAGAACTTCTTAGTCCAGAAGTGGGGTTGGGCTATAGTTCTCAGGGCCCATGCCTAGGAGATCTAGGTCTGTCAGCCAAGCTCCAGGTCCAGAAGGTTCCACAGTCTCCCAAAATAGTGCCACAGCCTGGGGAGTAAGTGCTGAAAGCTGCGAGGCTGTGGAAGCATGGCACACTTAAATCCTAGCCGAGTGTACCCACCGTAGACTAAAGATCAGGGAGCATCAGAGCACTAGAGATGTAGAAGAGAGGTGTGACTGGGATGTAGGAGCTCACCAAACGATTGCTGTATTATCAGATGCTTTTGAGGGCAGTTCTGATGCAGTGCAAGACATAGCTGACACTTCACATCTGTGTCTCAAGAACAGTCCTCTTACAGGAAAAGAATCCTTTCCAACCTGGCTGTGCATTCTAACAGATTCCTTATGTTTTGTTTCCTGAGAAGTGCTTACTAACAGCAATGTGATACCCCAGAGCATGCTGTTCAGAAAGCATGTTAACTATAATTGGTGTTTTTTCATTCGTGTGAGTCCAGCATATGGTAATACCTTTTGATTCTGTCATGCATGGTTGGTGGCATTGATACTGTAATGCATAAATTCTAGCATGTTATACTTTTTTTTTTTTACTATAGTTAACATGATAAACTTAGTGAGGAGGAGCATGTATTTAGCCTGGGTAAGTTTGAGCTGTCAATGAGGCATCAGGTATTAGAGAACAGAGAGATGGGAAATGTAGGGGAAGAATAGACATGCTAATAAGGGCTAATTCATTCTAGAATGTGCTGAGAGTCTTGAGAATGAAACCGCTAAGGGAAAAAAGTGCTTGCTCCTGTTTCCATAATACGCTGAGAAAATTAAAGGCCGAGAGATACCTGTGGCTCACACCTGTGAAGTTCACTGTGCTCCTTGCTTTGTGTGTGTGCAGGGCAGTATGTAGTGACAGGGTATGATTGATAGAGAAATCTGCCACCTTGTAGTGTCCTAGCTTCCTTCTCAGAGGGCCCACTTCCTGAAGCTCCATGTCTTCAAAGGGATGTTGGGGACAGCCACATCCAGACTGTAGCAACAGTGAGCAGACAGTAGACATCCTGCAGAGTGATCCACTAGAGAGCAGAGGGTCTGAGGATGATGATGTTGGAGTTGTTGACAGTGGTTGCCACTTCAGTCAGCTGGATATGGTGGCCATGTCATTCTTAAGAGTTTACTGGTAGTGGGTAAGTCCACATAGTGGTGACATTTGTGTGATGTTGTCAGGTCATATCTGATAACATGGTAGGGACAGAATTGAGAAACATGAAATCAAGTGTTCCCTTAGACACAGACTAAAGTCACACAGCAATGATCTAGAAGAGTGGTGTGGAAGAGATTAATGCTTAGTGATTCTGTGTTCTTCATAAACAGGTCTCCTGCTTCTTACTGCACAACCTATCTGTTGGTAGAAATATCAGCTTTGAGTAAACCCCATTACTTCTGGTTGTGATGCTAAGATGTCAGTATACAATGCATTCTGGCATGCAAAATCATGTGACAGATATTTATTTTCTGGTGGTAAATCAGTATTTTGCCTTATGGCATATACTTTGAGGTACAGTTGAATAGTCATGTTGTATGACCAAGTCTTGGAGTTAGCTGGATGTTTCAGCCTTGGGAGGCCTAAGTCCTACATAAGGCACCAGCCAAGCTCTGTATTGTTCAGTGGTGATTTCTAGAGAGCCGTGATGGCATCAAGTCTCTCTTTCCCTTTAGTAGCTCAGGTATAGTGGGAAGCTGGCACAAGAGGGGGAGTAGGTCCCACACAGTGCAGCTGTTCCCTGCTTCTCACAAAGCACTGTCTAGTTAACAGTCCATGGGCGTAGGCTCCAACACCCAGCAGAGGACAAGCTATTCCATATGGCATCTAGTTCAGAGAAGCCCTCAAACTTGCCTGTAGCCCTTCACTGTTCTCTTAACCATAAAGGAGCTCACCAACAGGTCACAGTGCTACATAGAAGCTCAGCTAGTAGTCTGCCCTTCTCAGGTGTCCAGGGAAATAGGCCTGAAGGTTAAATGCTGGTTGCTTTTTCTATGCCAAAGGAGGAGCTCTCATTAACCCTTTATCTGATTAGCAATCTAGAAATAAAGCACTCATCCAGTGCTGGCCATAGCTCTATGCAGCTGACTCATTTTCATTGTCAGAACATCTGTATTGTATGTAGTTGACAGTGCATCTCAGTGGATGGCTCAGGGTGACTGGTTTGCTGACTGTTTCACTGAATTTAGCAGACTAAAAGTCCTTCTTGAAATTACATGCACGTGTTGGAGTTCCTCTTAGAGTATCTTTGAGGTGGATGGTGGAATAAGGTAGAGAGATTGCCAACAGGCTGGGTTATGTGGTATCATTCTGAACCATAGTCTGTCAGTACGAAGGAGACATTCATACATGTTTATTTTACTAATCTGTTCTAAAAACTCAGGTTCAATTGATATTCTTCAAAATGGGCTCATAATTATTCCTGCACTGTGATGTAACCACCCATTGTAAATTATGCTTATATTTTTGTTGTCAAAATTATATTATCCTTTAAGGTGACTTTGAGAAAGGTTTTTTTGGAAACTTCCAAGTTTATTACTTACTGATAATCAGTTATATACTCAGACAAATGGCCTAAGTACCACTGCTCAGAATATGCCTGTTTTAGCAAGCTGATCGTTTTCTTAGACATTTTGGTTTTGAGTGCATAGCCGTGAGGGATACGGTACTTAGGAAAAGGGGCTGGGGCTGGGGCTGCAGTAGCCGAGGACTGTTAACTGTGGAGTAGCCTGAACAGATGGAAATAGAGGTTGGAATCTCAGAATGTGCTTCCTCTGTGTGTATTGGGCTTTCTAGTTCCCCCTACAAATGTCTCTTTTTTCTTTAATAAGAACTTTGATTTGAAAACTAAGTTACCTTGTTGCTAATTATACAATTGCAGGCATGCTTTCCCTAGTCACAGTAGTCACACGTTTGTAGTGGGGTTTCAGCTTGCTTTTTCCTCCTGAGTTAGAGTGGAATTAGATGACAGATTGGTAGCGGTTCAATAGAGGCTTAAGGGCAGTAGGGTTTCAGTGTACTTCTGCCTACTGGATCACTAAAATGAGCCTTGAGTTCTTTATTGCTGGCCACTGTCATTGACACCTCTGTCAGATCACTAGGGGTCTGTGAAAAGAACAATAAGGATTTTGACTTGTTTCTTAAGTGACATCTTAAATGGCATCTGGCCATATTTTGCACTACTCTAATGTGCATGACTGTGCAGGCTCAGTGCGTGTGTATTATTCCAAACCTTTTACATCAGTCTTAGGGTCGTAATTAAAATCATTGTCATCATTATTGTTCCTGTTACTTTAAAGAGCTGGGGATCAAACCCCAGGCTTTACATGTGCTGGCAGATGTTCTCTTACTGACCTATATAGGCTGCCTCCACATTCTTTTATATCTTATATCAAGCTGGGGCCAGTTTACTTTCAATTTTCCATACTACCACTCAAACGTAAGTCCAAGCTTTATATGGGAAACCCACCTGACCGTGTGCCATGTGAACCATCAGAGTCTACTGTTGCAAAGGAGTAAACCAGCCCTGTGTGACTGTTGACAGGTGACAGGGAGAGCCTAAGATAAGCCAGCAGCAACTGGAGTGCTCTGCTGAGTGTGCTTTGCACTGCACCCTGTGGTTCCGCTTTAGCTAGATTTATACCTGCAGTGCTTGGGTACTTTTTTTCTTTAAGTTCTGTTTTTATTTGACCTTCAATGCTTCTTTTCCTGTAATGCAACTTGCTCCAATTCGATGGCATTGTTTATTTCTACGAATCAAAGAAAAAGGATTATGCTATTGTTTATATTCAAAATGATTAATCTTAATAAAAACCAAGTAAGAAGTCTAGGCGGGGGACGGGGGCCAAGTTCAGTTGCCTAGCATGCTGGAGCCCCTGAGTTTAGCTCCCATCACCATATAAAACAGCAGAATGGTGTAAGCCCAGCACTGGAGATGTGGAGGCAGGAAGATCAGAAGTTCAAGGTGGTCTGTATATAGAGTTGACTGTGTACCGAATCTTCAAAGAAAAAAGCTGAGTGTGGAACTTGAGAAGCAATAGTAAAAACTCATGTATGAAATAACTGACTCTTGACCAATCCATAAGGGTTGAAAGAACTGAGGGAAGGAGGGGCTCCGAGAAGCATGCTGCCTTCTGCTTATTGTAGAGCTAGGGCAGTAGCCAGATCCAGGTTCCGTCTCCTCATGTGTAAAGATGGGAATGGTGTTAAAATTATGTTTTTTCTTGTTTTGCTTTTTGTTTTTTATCAAATCACTTAGAATGCATAAATGAAGTACCTGGAAGCAGATAAGTGCCTTTTGACAGCATATGGGTTTGGTGAATGTGTTCTGTGACTACAGGTTGGGAAGAGTAGTATAGGGCCTAATTAGGAATTGTACTGATCAGTTTCATGGGCAGAGTGATGTAGTTCCTAGAGTACTGAGTGCTTTTCATGATGGGTCTTACCTTTAAAGTAGAGGTGCCTGCTGAGTCACTGGGTCTCTCTGTGTCTCCTAGGATATCTACGTGGAGCTACCATGGAAAAATCCTGGATGCTGTGGAGCTTTATTGAAAGATGGCTACTAGCCTTGGCGTCCTGGTCTTGGGCTCTCTGCCGCATCTCTCTCTTACCTTTGATAGTGACTTTTCATCTGTATGGAGGCGTTGTCTTACTCCTGTTAATATTCGTGTCAATCGCAGGTATCTTGTATAAGTTCCAGGATGTCTTGCTCTACTTTCCAGAACAGCCATCTTCCTCCCGTCTTTATGTCCCCATGCCCACCGGGATTCCACATGAAAATATTTTCATCAGAACCAAAGATGGAGTACGCCTGAATCTGATCTTGGTAAGATACACTGGAGACAATTCCCCCTATTCCCCAACTATAATTTATTTTCACGGGAATGCGGGCAACATAGGCCACAGGTTGCCAAACGCACTGCTTATGCTGGTGAACCTCAAAGTGAACCTTGTGCTGGTTGATTATCGGGGGTATGGAAAAAGCGAAGGAGAAGCCAGTGAAGAAGGACTGTACTTGGATTCTGAAGCTGTGCTAGACTATGTGATGACTAGACCTGACCTCGATAAAACAAAGGTTTTCCTCTTTGGCCGCTCACTGGGAGGAGCAGTGGCCATTCACTTGGCTTCTGAGAATTCTCACAGGATTTCAGCCATCATGGTGGAGAACACGTTCCTAAGCATACCACACATGGCCAGCACACTCTTTTCATTCTTCCCAATGCGTTACCTTCCTTTATGGTGCTATAAAAATAAGTTTCTGTCCTACAGAAAGATCTCCCAGTGCAGGATGCCTTCCCTCTTCATCTCTGGCCTCTCTGACCAGTTGATCCCCCCTGTGATGATGAAGCGGCTCTATGAGCTCTCCCCATCCCGGACTAAAAGACTAGCCATTTTCCCGGACGGGACGCACAATGACACGTGGCAGTGCCAAGGCTACTTCACTGCACTCGAACAGTTCATCAAGGAAGTGGTCAAGAGTCATTCTCCTGAAGACATGACGAAAACATCATCCAACGTCACGATTATCTGATGCCACCCCTTGATGGATGCCTTGGGTTTCAGTTTGTGTAGAATGATGATGTCCTTTCTGGGTGTGTGTTCCCGCTGGTCTGCACGGTGACTCTGAGCTTTGAAGGGCCTCAGCACTCCATTCTGATGATCCTATAACTCTCCATAGTTTCAGAACTGGGCTTCTTGAGATTATTTCATGTTCCCACCAGAACTTCCAGCCTGGTTAAATACTCTTATCTTTAGTTTAAGATGCCGATGTGCTAGAGCTCATCCAAAAGTTTCTTGTTGGTGAAGTGGTAAAATCTATGTTGTAGTCAGATGGAGACACAAACCAGAACCCTTCAGGTGTCATTCCTTAGTAACTGTTGGGACAATCACAGTGAGCAAGCCCAGTGCTACTGCGTTTTCACCGTAAACATTAAGATGAAGTGCATGGTGGTGTTTTATTCTTGACTTATGCAATGCGATATTTTTAATGTAAATAACACTGGTCACATGCCAATGTATATGGTTTCCCGGGTTATATCTATTTTTATGTAAACTCTATTTTGTTTCTGGTGAGGAATGAGTGTGAGGCCTGTGAGCAGATTCCATGCTCTGCTGCTGAGATCCAGCTTTTTCCTAATAATAAACAGGACCATTTTCCGATATAGATGTACTGTGTTTCTGTTAGGCACTGTCTGGATCGTGCTAGTGGGATAGGAAGTTAGCATTTTACTGCAGCTTTCTTTGCACATGGAACTTTCTAACATTTGTGATTAGGGTTGCAAACAGAACTTTAGCCTCCACAGCAAGGGCTCAAACTGAACTAGCCGATAGACAGTTGAGTTAGGATGTCTCAACATATGTTGCACATAGCCTTATGCAATGTTTCATCTGATTGAAGTCCCAGTACCTAGGATGTGCCTGACTTGACAGAGGCAAGCATCATTTATCAAGCTTTTTGCAAGTAAATTACATAATGAAAGAAAAACTAAAAAGCAAATAACCAAGTATGACTTAATACTTCAGTTCTGTGTAACGGGGCTATATAAAGTGACAGTCTTAGGAAGCTTGTCAGTTTTACAGCCTGTTACACGTGTAGCAGTTAAGGAGTTGTGGGTGGGAAGCTGTACTTGACAAAGTGAGCCTCTGGAACCTGAAAATACTTGGTGACATTCCAGCCATGAGGTGAACCTGCCAAGTCCTTCCCCACAGCCCTCACCAGGTAGATGTGCTTGAGCCCTGCACATTAGGTCAGCTCCATACACATGATTGCAGATAGCTTAGCTATATCATTGACCTTCCACAAGCAGCTAGAGCAGAGTAATAATGAGTCAATAATCTTGACCTTAATTTAAAACTTTCCATGAATATAGGGCTAGAAATACTTTTGCCAAGTAGCATTCTTAGCCTTCATTTTATGCCAATGTTTAGAAAATAATGATGTATAGCAAGTATAATTTCTAAAGAATAATGCTTTTCTATAAATTATTAATTGTAAAGAGTCTTGTTTTTTAAAGAGTTGGTAACTCATCATGGAGGGTGTATTTTGTATGTGTTAATTCACCACACAATATTAAAGGCTGCTTTTCATCTTGTCAGTCTTGCTATGTAGAATGACTATCCTGAATACTAATCTATTGCAAGGACAAAAAGTAACAACAGCCAAAATGTAGTCTCAGAAATGAGCTGTCATGCATCCTTTATCAATTTTTACGTTTACAGAGTACTGCATTCCTGTTCTGCTCCTATCAGTCACTGGTCTGGAGGAGTGTACCAGCTTGAGTTGTATATATTCTTCTGAGGAAATAGGACAGCTACCCCTTCCTTGCTGTTTTCTCTGCTGCTCTTTCTGTTCAGCTTTTGCTGACTGGGACTTGAGGGGTGGAAGGACACTGTACTGTACCCACCACCTTTGCTTGCCTAGATGAGCCTTCACTTCTGCAGCAAAGACAGCTGTGTTTAGGGTGGGAGGGCATCTCTTGTTACCAGCTTTGTGTTTGATGTGATGATTTCTTTAGATGGGTGGGATGGAAAACAAGCTCACACTTTCAAGGGCCATGACACACCCCTGGCATCATTTTTGAAAACTTTCTCCCTTGGGCTCAGTGAACCATGACTAATGCATGAGTCACTCCTTCACTTTGGCCTCATCGTTGGTAGGAATGGTCAGGGTCTGTCTGTCAATTTCTAGCTCATTGTTCACTAGCAGTGAGAGAAATGGATAAATAATCTTATTCAGCTACTATGAATTTGGAAATGCTAAAATTATTCTAAACATGACAAGATCAACTTACTTAGAAAAAAATCTAAAACTCCATGTTTTAAAGAATAATAGAGGAAACCAGATTTTTACAAAAAGGATCTGACAGAGAATACTACATACTGAGGGAAGAAAGTATTTGTTACAGACCAAAGGATGTCAGTAACCTAGAAAGCACTTGACAGCAGTTGGTGACTCTACTCTTAAATTGAGCAGCAGATAATTGATGAGATGAATGAGCAGAAGCTACAAAATACCATTTTCAATCAAAGTCCTACAACATGACCCTGTGCCTGATGTAACTGTCTGATGTTTTGCAGATAGGATTTTGACCATGGTGACATATCCATTAAATGTCTTGAAATGGGTAAGTCACACAACAGCTTAAATCACAGGTGGGCTGGAGACACTTGACACTGAGACCGGTCATGGCTCTGCTGACATCACTGGAGCAGTGGCTTGTATGTAGCTGAGGAGTCAGTGTACCTGCTGTTAGATTTGCCTGGGTGGGAGTAGGCCTGGTAGAGATGATTGACTAGTACATAACCTGTCTTGGAAGCCGCTCTTACTGATGGTTTACGTTAGTGTGTCTTCCCTCCTTATGGTCAGGAGTTAATAAGGTGAAGTTGAAAGAAGTCACTTTTCCATCCAGGCCAGTGGTTTTCAACCTGTGGGTCGCTACTCTTTAGGATCAAACAACCCTTTCACAGGGGGTCACCTAAGACCATCAGAAGACTCTGATAATTACATTATGATTCATAACAGTAGCAAATTACAGTTGATGAAGTAGCAATGAAAATAGTTTTATGGTTGAGGGTCACCACAACATGAGGAACTGTATTAAAGGGTAGCAGCGTTAGGAAGGTTGAGAACAACTGTGCCAGACCATCATTGACATACTTGAGCCCTTTGATCGCCCCCTCAAGCCCTTTTCCTCTTGTGTTTGATAATTGTATATTTTAAAAAACGGAAAAGAAAAAATTTGTCCTAAGTTTGGATAGTTCACTTAATTGTAGGTATTTTCATGTGACTCAGGTAAAGCTGCATCGACACAGCACAGAAGTCTGTTTTTTAGCTTGCTAACTAAAAATCGCAAAGCTCTTTGTGTTCCCACTGCATATGCACCTCGCCTCCCCTAGTCGGAAACACGGCTCACATGTGTGGTAGAGTCAGTCAGTCATCCTATTGCTAGTCAACATTTGCCAATGGCACAGATATACCTCCATTTATATTTTGTATTTTAAAACTGTAGATTAAAGATAGGACTGTATAACCCACACTTTTTGACATAAAGTGCAATATATACATATATAACGGGTGTGTGTGCAACATAATTTATAACAGAATTTCCGTCAGTACAGCATATACTGAAAATTCATCTTCCACATAGTTAGGTGCATTCAGTATGAAGTCAGTCCAGTTTCATAATCTGAGCCATAATTTTGTTATTGCCATATTTTCTTTGAAATAGTAATAAAATTTTATAGCTTAAATTTGAATGTTCTCATACCTGTGCACTAACCATGGCATTTGTGAGCTTTTTTGTTTGAGTTTCGTTTTTGTTTTTGTTTTTACATTTCTTTTAAGGTATACTTTTTATTTTTCTGTACTGAGATGCAATAAATTGATACATGAACAATTTGATTAAT
The DNA here is from genome assembly GCF_007827085.1 of Peromyscus californicus insignis. NCBI lineage: Eukaryota > Metazoa > Chordata > Mammalia > Rodentia > Cricetidae > Peromyscus > Peromyscus californicus. Next base: position 4,898,761 of record NW_026294534.1, read on the forward strand.
GTTAGTTTGTATTCAGTCTTTTTAAAAATTCTATTCATGTATTGTAGGACATTAAGGTATCTAATAGTTCAATAAATCATGAGTTTCACTGAAAGTAATGAATCTTACTCTAATGGTATGGGTGAAAATGTTTGCATTTCATTCTCCCAAGAATATGACAATAGTCCTATGTACGTTTAATTTAGGCTGATATCAGCAATATTTTCTACATATGAACTATTGTTGAGTGCCTAAGCCCCAAACATCTTGTCAGTCTCATGGATGTTGTTGAACTGTTTGCCATTGTCTCCTGTCTTCAGATTTCATAAAGTACTTTTCTAAGAAAATTTCATGGTTTTTTTCCTCCCGTTTGTGTTTTAGTTGATGACTTCAATTGATTAAAATGGCCTTATAGTTAGTCTTTATGGGTCTGTAACTTGCTTTCCCTAAAGAGTAGTGCCCACCCAAGATGGATGATTGGAAGTGTACGACATGCCTTAAAGTGTCCTAGAGAAGCATCGTGATCAATCACTGTTGCAGACTGTCTTGCTGTGGGAAGATGTGATGGAAAGTAGACACTCATGTGCTGTCAAAGATGCCCAGCCTGGATTCAAAATGTAGACAACTTTGGATCATTGCTTTCAACATTTTGTGTTTAACTCAACTCTTTCTTAACTTCCTGCAACATTCTAGAAAGTAATGAAGTTTGATCTGATAGAACTGGTTTACTGAGGGCTAGGGATGGAGAAGATGGTGTTTGAATACTTAGAAACAAGATCTGGGAGTTAATGGGTTTGTGACACCAAATCACCAAGTCTTCATCATAAACTTGTGCAACAGGTGAGTAACATGCCTGGGGTACTCAGGCAGAAGTGCCTGCCCCCTTCCCCAATCTCACAGTCTGATCTAGAATACATTTGCTAATTACTCAGTGAAAGAGCTTGAAAAATAATATCCATCTTGGAATAGATTAGAATTGCTGGAATTGGAATCCGAAGTGGACTCACCAAGGATCACTCCCAAGGAATTGCCAAGAACTGGAATTTAGAAGTGTGTGACCAGCTGTATTTAAATAGTTATACATGTTTGTCATTTTGCAGAGGCCCAGTGCACTCAACCAACCTCTTACTTTCCTAAGCCTCTTACAATCTTACAATCACCAGGCTGGAGGACGGGCTGGGAAGTTCCAAAGTACATCCTAGTGCGTTGGAAATCAACTGGCTGCTTTGTGCCCTTCTCAATGCTGCCACACCAGTGCTGAGGTTATGACAGTTGACAGGATTGAGACCTCAGGATCAATATTTCTCTCCATTTTGTCATTTTAAAAAAGATTTATTTCCTTTTATTTCACGTGTTTGGGTGTTTTACCTACAAGTGTCTTTGGGACCTTGTGTGTGTAGTGTCTTCTGAGGCCAGAAGAGAGCATCAAATCCTTTGGAACTAGAGTTAGAGATGTTTGTGAGCTGCTGTGTGAATGCTGGGAATTCAATCTGGGTCCTCCAGATAAGCCACAAGTGTTCTTAATCACTTAGCCATCTCTTCAGCTCCTGTTTTGTCATTCTTATAATTGAAGGGTCTACCAGCCCTTTCTTAACCTTGAAGGTTGCCTCCCGCCACCATACACACAGTGGGTGTTCATTCAGTAGCTGCATCTCAGAGTGAAGGCAGCCTTTGCTGTCTATCAGATCCTTCTCAAACCTGTTTCAAATCTGACCTTATTTGTGAATTGGACTCATTCTCCACTGACTCAGACCTGGTATTTGTGTCTGTAAATGCCTCTGAGCCCCTGTGTCGGGTTTGTGGGAGATCAGAGCATGGTTTTTCCCTTTTTTTGAATATCCATCATATTCAGTCTTTTGTCTTAATGCTGGTTATACTCAGGTCTCTATTACATTCTCTTGTTTTCCTTTTCTCCTCCTGCAACGGCAAGGCCCGACAGAATTGTTTTCTGTCGTGCATGGCACTTAGTGGGGTCCTAGACCCCTTGTCCTCACGAGTTATTAAGCCCCCCCCCCCCAACCTTTCCTACCCTCAAGGAAAGGAAGTACAGAGAAACAGTTACTAAAAAAATTTGTTTCACAGGGGTTGAGACCTAGAACCACAGCTAACAAATCTGGGAGTTAAATATACATGTCTTCCTTCCATTAGAAATGTTGGAAGTAACTCGCAATTAAATTTTCAGGAAATCCTGAGAAATCCAGCTTAAAGCTGAGTAGAGGAAAAGACAAAAGTGGAGTATGCCAAGGAAAAAGCAGAGATTGTGGAATGGACACTGGTCAGTGCATGTCAATAAGGCTAGTGACAGAACCAGAAAGGAGGGTACTCTTAGGGAAGATTGTAGAAGGAAAAGAGCTGGAGGGCTGGACTGTAAGTCTGATAGAGAATGTTGATCAGCAGACCAGAAATGGCCCACTAGGGGAAGGCAATAGGACATTTTTTTCTTTCTTTTTTTTTTGCGGGGTGGGGTGGGGGGGTAGTCATTATATCCTGTCTTTGACTTTTTTACCCCCACTGTACCTGCCTCTTAAAACTATCACCATGAATCTTAAAACACAAGTGTCACTGGCATTTTCCTGAAAGGAGTTTACACATAGCATTATAAAATGCATAAGAACAGGTGACAGACTGCACCAGCAAGGGTGGGGACAGGGCTTTGCAGTCTTCAGAGACAGGATGGTCACACCCTGCGTGTGCTTTCCCATGTAGTGACACCTCAATTTCCAGTGGGTAACTAGGTCACGGAGGAGGGCCACAGCTGGGTCGGTGTGCAATGAAAAGGGGAGAGAGCTGGCTAGTCATCTGCCTTCTGAGAACTTAGAAAGGATGGCTAGCTGACTCAAGAGTCCTCAGAGCACCTTAGGAGATGAGCTGCTGGTACCTTAGTCTTGGACTTCCAGGCTTCAGGAATGGTGAGGGATACAATGTTCTGTCCAACAGCCCAAATGGAAAAACGAGTAAACAATTGGAATTTTTACTGAGCAAACCTAGAGCTAAGTGTGAACTGATTTCCCACTGAAGTCTGTGTCTATTCCATCCCTCTACCATGGCTTAACATTTGGATGTTTTTGTGACTTAGTCACTAGCATTTGACTGCCAGACACCAAGTGTAATGTATTTGGTTCAGAAAAACTTATAAAGTTTATGAATTCAGAAACAATCCTCTTTCCTCAAATATGTAACTAGGGTTCCATAAACAAGAAATTGAAAAGTCCCTCATATGCAGGAAGTGTCCCACTGCATGGATCAGTCATAGCAGATGTGAATATCAACATCTCCAAAGCACACTTTGTCTAGGGACAAAGTTCTTGAAATCTCAGTGGTCTTTGAGTCACCATCTTGTCCCAGAGCTCATGAATACCACAGTATGCAGGTCAAAGCTAATCTAGGTTAATAGAGTTAAGATGATCATAAAGGTTACAGCCCAGTGTAAATAGTAATTATCTTTATTAAAGCAGCCATTCAAATAAATATGCTTTTAAATAAAAATCACTAGTGCTGGGTTTACATAACAATTTTTCTAGAATACAAGATGGGTAGTGGCTACTCTGCTCCATAGTTTCAATAGAAAAGTCTCAAGGAGATTCAGACTTTCTATGCCAATTTACCCATGTGTGTAAACTGCATATATTATGTGTTTTGTCTTCTAAGGGGAGTAAATAAAGCCATTTCTGATAGTATCATTTATTTCCCTTTTTAGTATGATTATTCTTGCATCTTCCAACTTGAGAAAATAGGTCATTGGGCAACTCACTGCCCCTTATCATGTGACTAAGACTGAGAAGGGAGGCTGGAAACCTACCTGGCACTCTGGAGAGCCAATCTGCTAGGTTCATAAGAAGCTGGTGTTAGCAAACAAAGTATGTTCTACTGAGAAAAACAAACCAGAGCCAGGAAATAAGATGCTGGAATGTGAGGCTGCGCTGTGTTCTGGGACAAGAGTGTCCCTAAAAGCATGTTCCTCTACTAGGCCTTGCCTCCCGTGAGGGATTTACCCATTCGTGAGGTTGGCACCCTCACAATCCATCACATCTCAATAGTGCCAACAAGCCTTCCACAGAGGAGCTTTTGTGGGAGACACTGCACACCACACAAACAATAAAAGTAACTTCTAAATCATACCTAAGCTGTCAAGCTAGTGATAGGTCACTCCTGAGTGGTGCATATTTACCAAACATTCTCTCAATACAGCCTTTGCTGAATAAACCCAGTGCAGCCTTGAAGGCCAAGAAACATAAAACACATTATTGCCAGTGAATTTTCAGATCCCTTTCAAGTCCCCTCTATTATCTGAGTAATGTCTTTTACAGAAAAGGAATTTATGATACATTTAATTGACAGGTGATCCTTGGTTTGTTTTTAGTTAGATGAATAATGACCCCAAAACAGGAAGTTTCCAATTGTCGCAATCTGTATCTAACTTGTGAGGACAGAGTCATGGCAGATGTGATTAAAAACTGTGGCTTGGGAAGATTATTCTGGACTGTGGATGAACCCTGAATCCAAAGATGTTCCAAAAGAAGCAGAGAGAGGCTTAGCATACCCAGGAAAGTAGGATAATGTAGAGATGGAGATGAGAACTAATGACCAGATCACAAGCCAAGAAAGCCAAAAGACAGCAGCCACTGGAAGCCAGAAGAGGGGAGGAGCAGACTGTGCATGGAGTGTGGTCCCACTGACACTTGACCAAGTTGACAGGTGGAATTCTCTTTGCTCAAGGTTGTGTTAACCTCCCCACAGCTGGGGCAGAGAACTCACTTGGGTTTTGGTACAAGGAAAGGGGGAAGGGGCTACTGCCAGGGATTCTTACATGCAAGCATAATTCTAGAATTGGACCATAGACGGACATAAGAGGAAATTTTAGAGTCATAACTAGAACGTTGAGACGACTTTGATGAAACTTGGTAGAAATGTCCTCAGGAGGGTGCTTATAATGGAGTCAGAAGTGTAACATGAATCCTAATGTTCGTATAATAAAAAAACCCAGAGCCAGATATTGGGGTAAATGCTGAAAGATCAAGACATGAAGAGACAAAGGAACAAGCCACTGGAGGAACTTCTCAACCACCACCAAATCCTCAGGTGGAAAGGGAGGTGAGACCCGATCTCCACAAGTCCTCAGACTGAAAGCCTCTGAGTCCTCAGCCGAAAAGGCCTCTAGTTCCTGTCTCTTCACACCTTACATGCCTTTCTCTGCCCAATCATTTCACTTCCTTCCTTGTGCTGGGATTAATGGCGTGTGTGCTTCCCAAATACTGGTAGCAAAGGAACGAGATCTCAAGTACTGGGATTAAATGAGTGTGTGCCAACACTGCCTGGCTCTGATTCTCTCCTAGACTGAATCAATCTCATGTAGTTCAGGGTGGCTTTGAACTCAGAGAACTAGACAGATCTCTGCCTTCTGAGTGCTAGGATTAAAGGTGTGTGCCACCACTGCCTGGTGTCTATATTTAATCTAGTGGCTGCTCTGTCCTCTGATCTTCAGGCAACTTTATTTGATACACAATATATCATCTCAAGAAGGAATTGAGTGTGCTGGAGAAAGCCTGCTTCAGATTAACCATGTGGAGAGAGCTAGGCCTCTGGTGACCACAGTGACAATGTGTAGTCCCCTTACTGTGTCTCTCATGCTTCTCACATCTAATAGGAGAACAAAGGTCAGACTGGAACTGTTTTAGGACATTAGTGAACACACAAGCTGAAGAGCTGAAGAGCTAATCTCTCCTGCTGAATTAGAGACTAGTGAGCAGAGAAATTTCAGTTTTCAAAGATATTATTTTAAATTATGTGTGTGTATCTGTGGGTATATGCACATGAGATACCAGAATGCCTTAGCACTGGAGTAGTAGGCAGGTGTGAACTGTATGGTGTGCAGCACACTTCTGCTCACCCATCTCTCAAAACCAAGGGAAATTATGTAAAGATTTCTGTCCATCTTTAAGAGTTCTTAATGTAGTGATTAAGTTCAAAATATTGAAGACAAAATACTGGAAATTTTTTGCCACAGTATGGCACATTTCTGTCAAATGTTTCTTAGGAAAAAATGTTTTACTCAGTTGGCCAAACAACCATATTGACATACTATTGAAAGTTTGGTTTTACGATTATTTGTAGATAGTATTTTACTGATGGTTTTCTCCTTTGCAAAGTGAGCATTTGGCTCCATTGGGCCTACTGGTCCCATCCAGCAAGAGTCTTGTACGTCCCTAACTGTATCCACTTCGAAGGCCACCGTAGCTTTCTCTAATGTCAGTCAAGAGCACAAGCTCTGTGCTTTAACGTGCACTTAAAACAAAAGGTCATAGTAATGTTTGTGGTCATTGTGGATAAATGCAAGTTCAGCTTTTCTGTTCAGTGTTCTTTGCTCATTCGGTGGGGAAAAGACAATTTGTCAACATTATTTATATTGTAGGTTGATTAAATATTATGGGCCTCACTATAAGTAACTACAAAAGCTACTTTCACACAGTAATTACTTAAGTTTGCAACTGATTTTTAGACTGTTTACATCATCTGATAGGTATTATCAAGCATGCTGCATCTAGTGTGGAATTAGAGGCCAGTCATTACATGCACAGCTGTTCTAGGTGTTGACATGATGACACATGGGTCTGCTTGCAGCCAAGCAGTGAAGGGAGGCAGTGACCCACCGACACTGTCCTCAGCATTGTTCTGGTCGCATTGCTTTCCTTTGCTGTAGCACGACACCTGACCAGTGACTTCAGGATGTGAGGGTGCAGTTCATCACAGTGGAAAGGCACTGTGGCAGGAGCATGAGGCCACTGGTCACATTACAGTGCAGTCAGAAGGCAGAGAGGGACGGATACTGATGCTCAGCATTGTTTCTTCTCTCTAGGACCTCAGCCCCTAGGAGTGTGCTGCCCACAATCAAAGTGAGTCCTCCCACCCCAGTTATACCCCTCTAAAATTCCCTCATGGCACACCATGAGGTGGGCCTATTGGTTTTAAGCTGACAACTAAATACAATCATAACTCAAAATCATAGGCTGTAAAGTCCTAGAATGATTTTTATAAGTACATTTTTTACTCAATCTATAACTAACCATATTTGTTGCCAAATAAAAGGATGAGCACATAACTTAAAACAATGGCAATATTTATGCTGCTTCAGCTAAAATGTCCTGCATCTGTTTTTAGTATTGCTGAGCAAGCCTCTTCTGGATTTCTGCAGAAGTCAGATGCTACAGCACAGTAAACACCTGCATGGTGGCTATCACAGTGGATAGTTTCCCATTAAAGACAAAACCCAGCATATCTCATCAAATAGAAAAATAACAAAAATGATAGGGATTTGTTAATGAGTCAGATAGGAATTCTAGAGGTCAAACATATAACCACTGAAATAAATATTCCCTGCAATTTTAACAGACAGTGCAGTCTGAAGCACACAGAAAAGGAAGAAAGTGAACAGAGATTCAGAGCTGCTGGCATCTGAGCACAATGGAAGTGCCAGAAAAAAAGAAGGGAACAGAAAAATATCCAAGGAAACAATGGCTAAAACCTTCAAAACTTTGATGAAAAATATCAGTATCCATATTTAAGATCAAAGAACCCCAAACAAGGTGAACACATAGTGACGAGCACATAGAAACATTTAGTAGAAACCCTGAGAGAAAAGGTAAGACAGCGTCGAGAGAAACCCACAAATTATGTCAAGGAAACGGCAATGAGCCAAAGAGCACACCGATCATCGGGAACATGGAAGACAGAAGGTGAGGGGACTGTAGGCTCAGGTGCTGCAGACAGCTGCCACTGGGAAAAACTCTCCGGAATGGAAGAGGAGTGCCTTACCCCTGAAAATGAGAGCTGAGTATATCGCTGTTGGACCCACTTCTCAGGGAATGCAGGATGTTATTTACACTGGAAGGAAGTAATGAACAGTAATGCAGATCAGATTGATGCATGTATGAACACAGCATTGGTATTAAGAATTATGCAATTAGAAAAGCTGGTAAAATTCATTGGCCATTTCCTGTCTCCCCTTAAATCATACAAAAATTCACTGCAGAGAACGTAAGCATATGATTGCAGTTTGGGACTAATAACATCTTTATGCAAAGTAGTAGACAATCAGAAACAGAGAACATGGGTGTGAGCTAACCTGCATTGGAATTATGAGATCACAGAAAATAGTAACTGTCCATGGAAGTAAAACAAGACAATGGATGTGAAATGGTGAGAAGATCAGTTCTACAAAGTACAGACATAGAACCTCGTTACTCGGCTCCACTAGAACCCAGGTTTTCTGAGATAACCTAGGGCTGTTTTCATACCTGTCCTACTTGGTGTTTTGTTATTACACAATGCCAGAGGCATGGTCTTTTCCTGTAAAGAAAAGAAACTCATTTGACTTGTGGTTCTGGAGGCTGGGAATCCAATGTCAAGAGGCTTTACCTATGGGGGTCATCCTGTGGCAGAAGACAAAGGGATGTGAAACAAAGCAAGGGTGGGAATTCAGTCTCCAGCCCATTCACTGTCAGCACTGAGCCATTCACAAGTGTGGAGTTCTTGTGGCCCCCAGGCCTCCCGGTGGGCCCCAGTCCCACAGTGCACTGGTGAGTTCACAGCCCTTACTTCTCTATCTATGCCTCCTCCTTTCTCTCCCCTGTATGGCCATCCTATTGTATTCCTGTCCGTGATTCTCTGGGCTTGTTCTGTCAGTCTCTTCTCACTGTCAGAACACATGTCTCCATAAGTCTGTCTTCTGCAAGGGACACACCTGTCCAGAGCAGGCGTTTGGGGAGACATTCAGTTCCCAGCAGATAATGGCAGCTTCCGAAGCCTTTTTACTTTATATTGTTACAATAGAATTCCAAGAGTATATGGCTTTATACTTTGTGAAGGATGAAACCCACTTTGCCTCAGTTTCAGAAATTCAGGAGAGTGTAGCACTGACATGTTCTTGAGTTCTAGTGAAGATCAAATGTTAGAAAACAGAAGGAGAGTTGTAATCGGGTGTTTATGTGTAAGAACTATGAAAAGCTGGCACCCCATACAATGTACTCTTGTGTAACCAATCCAGCCCCCCTAAACAAGAATTCTCTACCAAAAGAAAGACTATAATTCTTCTTAATGACCTATACTTTTTTATTTTTCTTTTAAAACCTTTTTGTTTATTCTTGAGAATTTGACACATTGGTACAATGAAATGTGGTTATATCTATCTCTAATTTCCCTGTGTTCTTTCCATGTGTCCTCCCAACTAGGAAGTTGATTTTATAACCTACTAAGTCTCATCAGTAATGCTTATAGGTTACCATGTGAGAATGAGTTGTTGCATGAATCCTAAATGGTCTTACAATAAAAACCCAGAGTCAAATATCAGGGTGAAAGCTGAAAGATCAGAGAAGCAGAGGAAGCCACAGCTACTACCTCTTACCTCACCAGCTCCTCAGCCTGACAGAGCCTCTGCAAGAGAGCGAATTCCTGTCTCCTCCCGCCTTATCTTCTTTTCTCTGCCCAGCCATATGACTTCCTTTCTCAACCTTCCTAGTGCTGGGATTAAAGATGAGTGATCCCAAATGCTAGAATTAAAGGCCTCTATGTTTAATCTGGTGGCTGTCTTTGTCCTCTGATCTGCAGGCAAACTTTATTTGTCAAGAGTACAAACAAAGTATTACCACAGTGGGTCATCCACTGGACCACGAGAATCCGGTCAGTGGCCACATGGCCAGAAAAAAAATGTTTCTCCCTCCACTAGAAACAACCAATAGCTCCTCAGTAGGGAGTGGGGCCTGGAGACTACCTACTAAGTCAATGCCAGAATTTTGGCTGGCTTGGTTTTGTGCAGATCGTGAGTAGATAACCACAAGTGCTATGAGTTCATGGGTGCGATAATCAGAAGAATTTCAACAGCACTCCTCCCTATCCTCTGACTCTTACCGCTTTCTTCCTCCTCTTTCAGGATGTTCCGAAAGCCTTGGTATGGGCAGTGTTTGCATAGGGGTGTTGAAACAGAAGTCCCATTTGATACTGAGTACTCAGCCCTTTGGCCAGTTCTGCACCTCTCTGTTGACTCCTATTAATGGCCTACACTTCTTAATAGCTCAGTCTCTTTTATCACAGCCCATGTCCATGGAACCAGTGCTGCAGAAAGATCTGTCTGAATACCATACAGAGAGGAGGAAAAAGACAATCTCATTCAGTAAAGCACAGGAAAGAACATACTCATGAGAGCAATGCACGAACAGAGGAGAGCTGGGATCTATCATGGCCAACACAGCACATCAGAAAACCTCTAATACTAAAAGGAGAGGAAGAAATAATTAGCAGTCCCACCATCCTGAACAACCAACAAACCCTCAGGAAATAGCAAGCCCTTCTCAGAAATAATCTAATGCAAATGTTCTCAACACAGCAATTCAAAGATGCACACTAACTTACTGCATTGAAAGAAGACCTAACTATTCTAAGAGGCATGCCTTATATATATGCCTTATATGAAAGACACACATCAACAGTCTAAGGATGGAAGACACCCTGTCAGGCAAACAGACACACTAGTGCTGGGAGGTAGTCAAGAAATAAGAATGCACTCTTTATTTAGTAAAGTTCTGATTAAATCACCATCAAACCATTTCCTCTGCAGGAAACAGACTTTTGAGTTATGGAGAGATAACTTAGTCTTGTTTATTTCTTAAGAAATTCAATAGCCATAAATGTACCAGACTTTCTAGCTGTCTTTGACCTCTGTGGAGGTGGTACAAACAGTGGTGCCCACTCACCAGAGGCTCCCTGGTAACCTTTATTGGGCGAAGCTGCGGCCATTGATGCACAGTGATGCCACTTCATGAGCCAACATTGGATACTTATTCTAAAATGACCTAAACTCAAATTGGTCTGGGCTTTCTCTTGAGGAGTGTGGCTATGAAGCTCTTTGCCCAGTGGAGCAAAGAAGGCAAAGGATGCCCTTTAGCCGAGAGAGATAATTCCCTTTGGATAATTATGCAGGAAAACATGGAGGAAGGTGCTGCCTCTTGCTCTTGTGCTCCTTTGCATCATTTCATTTCTGTGTGTAATTAGATAATGTTAGGACATGATCGAGGTATGTGTTTGATTTTGAAACAGGCTTTTACTATGGAGCTAAGGCTAACCTTGAACCCACAGTCCTCCTGTCTCATTCTCTCTTGTGATGGGATTACAGTCCTATCATTCAGTCTCAAGAATGAGACTTAATCTCTTTCAGTTTGAGGTCTTTAGGGAATTCCCACTTTATACCAGGGGTCATTAACCACAATGCTTTACTCTGTGACCTAGAACATGGTAACACAAGGATTGTTTGATGCCAGACCTAAAAAATGTCACACACATACTTAATAGTCTACTTTCACTTGAGAGATTAGAGAACAGCTCATTTGGGGGTAAAGATTGCAGCAACTGTTTAAAGCAAAGTTCTGTAGAACTCACAGAAGTGAAAAGAAGAGAAGATCCCAACACAATGAAAAAGACGGATAGCATCTCTTGGGAGTGAGACAGGAAATGACCACAGAGGGTACCCTTTGACACCTTGCAAAAGAGAAAATGTGTCTTGGTGGGGGAGCCCCTACAGATGGTACCCATACAAAAGTACCAGTTTCAGAACCGACTATAAGAGCAAGAACACTCCATCTGTGGTTTGAAAGGAATGGATAAGAAATGGAAGCATGGTGAATGTGATCAGTTGATACCTCCTACCTTTTCAGCAGCCCCAGGGAGGCACACTGTCATCATTTGGTGTTACACAAGAAGAAACTGATCCACGCAAAGGTTCTGTAGTTGACACAGGGAGGGCAAGAGGCAGAAGCAAGGTTGGTACCTGAGAAGCCTACCTCTGGAGTCCTTGCCTCTGCGCTCTTTTGTTTCTGGGACTTCCTCCGGTTACAAGGGAAGGTATCATGAGACTTGGCAGTCAGGTTGAGGTGAATGGTGACTCTGCAGGCTTCTGCAGGCTTAGTGAGTGCTCGGTGGCCGATGCTGGAAGATGAACTGACATGGAGGTACTGGGTCCCCAACCAGCCTTCCAGACCAGGAAAGACTGAAATGAATTCGCAGTGACTGCATGTCAGCAAGTCCAGCCACGGATTCAGGTCATTCCGTGTCCACACCTGTGAAACTAGTACCATCAATGTGGAGATTGAGCATCAACTCCTTGTCACAGTTCATGGGGGGACAGAGTCTCAGAAGGCAAACGGGGAGCCATGCTTCCCGGTAATCCACCCCACGTTTAAAGAGCCCCCAGGATGGCCTTAAATAGATCCCTAGCATGTTCTCTATTGTGCTGTCAAGATGAGTGCGGAGAAGTTCGGGGGGGAGTTCACTCTGCTCTGTGGCACTTCATCTTCCACTAGGGAGACGTTACGTTTGTTGTCCTGCAGCCAAGAGCAGTTCAGTGCTCAAGCACAGCTTATCTGCCTTGCACATTAATTATCCTTTATTACACCAGCAGGCCTTCCGTGTCCCTCTCCCCTTCCTTAGAACCATGTGGCCCAAGCAGACAGAGTTCTCAAGGGCATGCTGAAGGGAAAGCACCCTCAGTAAACTCTCTGTTAAAAGTTCTGTCTGGGGTGAGCCAGTCTGAACCCCAAGCTTCCCCCTAGCCATGTCAGAGGCCTCACAGCTCCCACAGCAGGACTGTGTTGAGGTGGCCTGAAACATCTTACAAAAACTGAAAGTGAAATGAGGAAGGCGGATTGAGCAATCCTTGGAAGGATTGCTCTGGTCAGAGCCAGAGAACCTACTTTAGGATAGCGAGAGATATAGAAGAAAGTCAGGAGAGCGCTCCTAGGGGAGCCTCCAAAGACACAGAGGACGGAAATGACCCACCCCTGTGGTCACTTACTCCAAAGGCCCAGACCTTCAAAGTGCAGAGACCCAGCCACCGCGCCTTTCTTTTTGCCCTGAGAAAGGAGAAGAAATGAAAGTGGGGGGTGTTCCCATCACTCCGCAGAAGGAGTGTGCCTGGGTCGCGATCTGCAGGGATGGGAGGTTGCTGGCTGTTACCCTCCTGCTGTCCCTGCTGTCCAGCGGCCTCACGGTGGTGTCCTTATACCGGTTTGCTGCTCTGCAAGCCGACCTGATGAGCCTGCGCATGGAGCTGCAGGGCTACCGGGGTGCACTGGCACCAGCCGCCCCGGGGGCTCCAGGGGCCACCGAAGCAGCCAAAGTGAGTTCACCCCTCCTCTGCCCACCAGGGAGCCCCGGGCTTGCTGCTTGCTGCCCGGCTGCACGTCCAATAACGGGGTGGGTGTCTCTCTTCTCAGCTCCTGACCCCGGCAGCTCCGCGAGCCCACAACTCCAGCACCGGCCACAGGAACAGACGCTCTTTCCAGGCTCCGGAGGAAACAGGTATGGCCGGGGGCACAGCGATGAGGAGCTGGGGTGGTTGTACACACCTGCAGCCGCCGCCACGGTGGAGCAAGCACTTTGTGTGGTTTTAGAGCAAATGCAGTAGGCTGCGTGGCGTGCCTCGTCCTCCCATGAGCAGGGTATGTGCACAGCCGGACGTCTGTGCCGCCGTGTGGGAGATGACGGAAGATAAGGGTGCAGGGATAGTGTGCTCAGCGGCGGAACTGGCTCTTCCTGTCACTTCGGAGTGACGTGTACACCTGCATCTCAGTCAAGAAGCCGTTCCCAAGGGTGTGCACGACACACAGAGATAGCAAAGACTCTTTAATGCACACCTTTCTATATGCAGTATAGTTTCCACGTAATCACTCTAGTGACTGGCGATTCTCCGTCCACTCCCTAGTATTTTGCAGAGTTGGGAGTTTACTAAAATGATCTAATCTCATTGCTTTGAGAGGGAACAGCAGCAATACATGTTTGTTAACAAACACAGTTTAACACATCCTTGCTGTTGTCTACTTTTAATTCATATGAAAACATTTGTCCTGATAGCTGGAGTTAAAAATAACTTAAAGTCATATAAACAAACAAACAAAAAAAGAATTACTAAATTGCTAAGTAACATGCCAAAGGGTATGAAAATATTACATTCATTGCAGTGCCAAAAATCTTCCACAAATTTAAAATTTACTGTATGTAATGTGAGCTTTCTCCTTCATTTTTTGCTGAAATAATTACAGCTTATGTACTCCAATGTATATAATAATAGCACATATGCCTTGGTGCATGTAATAACAGTACATAAAGCACAAGGCATAGGATAACAGCACATAATTATAGAGCATGTAGTAACATCCCATATATCATGGTGTATATAATAATAGCACATAACCACAGTGCATATAGTAGCAGTTCATGTACTATGGTACAAACAGTAACAGGATGTATACCTTGCTATATTTTGTTTATTTTACAATAAGTATCTCACCAACTTCTTTGTAATTCCCTAGTCTTACTATTCATTTTTAAAATAATTTTAATTATTACTGTGATACAAGATGCATAATTTTTTTTATCTCTTGTTTCTGTTGAATTATGCATTCGGCGATAGAAGCATACATTCATTATTCAAGTTCCTTATTGTGAAATCTTTGGGGCGACAGGTTTCTACATGCTCGCCAGCATTTCGTCTTTAAGCTTTCATTTTGATACTTTTATACCTTCAAATAGCTTCTCAAATTTATTTTGAATGTGGACTCTGTTTACTAAGTATAGATATTTTCCACTTGTTTATACTCTTTATTTTATCTTCTTTATTTTCAGTTTCATCTTTGCTAATTTTATCGATTGATTATCCTAACATTTTACAGTTTGACATTGATGTAAATACTTTCACTGAATCTTGTGTTTCCTTCAAATCTGTACAGAAATGTTGCATGTGTATTAACACGATTTTTGTTTCCTCTGGTTTACCAAGTCCAAGTACCCTTGCCCCTGGCTGCCTGAGGAGTGAGTGGTTTTTGTCATGACTCCGTGTCCCTTGCTGTGAACTCATTAATCCTTTTGCCTTTTGTTGTGGTAAAAACCTCTCACACTGTCCCTATTTCCTCCTTTCTTTATTTCCCCTCCAGACCATTGTCTCAGACAAAAGTTTGCAACCGTTCTCCATAACTCTTGTGCTGGTGAACCTGCCACGTGGAGTTCTTTATACCTGACTGAATTTATGTGAGATCACTTTGTCACCAGCTTATTGTCTTGCCTGCGTGTTTTGGATGGATTAAGTAGTTTCACATTTTAATGGACATCAATGCATAGTCGGTTCAGGATGCCACAGTCTTAGTCCTCTCTGCTACCCATCCTGGCTTCTAAAGACGCGTTTTGAAAATAAACCACAACTTCACCGGTTCTAAAGAGGACGTAGACTCATTTCAAGAGCTTTAAGAACAAGAGAATAGCAGAGAATTATGATGTATGTTTTAATCCCAGCACTTAGGAGGCAGAGGCAGGCAGATCTTTGTGAGTTCAAGACCAGTCTGATCTATAGAGTTCCAGGCTAACAAGGAAAAAAAAAGGAGAGAGAGAGAGAGAGAGAGAGAGAGAGAGAGAGAGAGAGAGATATTAGGGTTCTGTAATGCTATATTTTTAAAAAGCCTGCTATTTGCATATTTTATAGATTTGTGATTTTATGCATCTAAATATTTCAGATTGATGCAATTAGAAGGCAATTAATTAATAATTAATTGTATACAATTTAGAGAATAATATATTGTTAATATATGATATATGTTTCGTATTTTATTCACATATATTTTTCTTACATTCATAAACCCAAGATGGAAGGTTGCAGACATTGAGTCTCAGGGACGAGAAATGTCTGTGTTCCCTGCCAATTAAAATATTGACTGTTGTTTTATATATTATCCTTTTGAATAGGGAAATTTTATTTTGTTATCAGTTACCAGAATGATTACCTACACACACATGAAAGTTATCTGAAACACAAGGATTTTCAGTTGGTGTTTAATAGAGTCTCTCCCTCTCTCTCTCTCTTTTTTAATTGAGAAAATTCTATGTATTTTTGTAAATTTTTGTTACGCATTCTTGTTCTGATTGTTTTCTCTGGGACTTAATATCCTTGGGGTGTTCCTTTTGTTTTCTAAGTGTCCATCAAGGCTCTTCGGTGTGATCTGCTGTGTCTGTTCCTGAGCTACTGCTAGGTTGTGATATCTGATATCACAACAAAGGAGAAGGGAGGTGAGGGCAGCCCTGACCTTCGGTCTGCTCATCAGTCCTCCCAGTCCTCCAGGGACAAATATTACATTTTCTTAATCTTAAAACTTAGTATTTTGGCAAGAATTTTGTTTTTTCAGTTACTTTGAATCTCAAATTACATTTTATTAATCTTAATGTATTTTATAAGGTCACTTTTTATTACAGTATAATAAACAGAAATGTGGGGAAATCCAGGATTAAAAAATGGCCAAATAGTTTATCATAGTCAACAATTCACTTTTCATCCCTTAAATGTGTTTGGATATATTCTTAATTTAAAAAAAACCTTAAACAATATGATTTGAAAATATTACATAATCCAGTTTCCTTATACATGGCATCACATTGGCCTGGGCTTTGAGCCCTCACCAGCTATGATTTTATTCATTCCACAGTCCAAATAAAAGCATCTTTAGAGCCGAAAGAAGATGAATTCTTTCAAATAACTTGCTGCCAAACAAAACACTTGGTCAACAGGGCCTGTTGCATGGGGCTGTCTCCCCAGCTATTCTGGAGCCAAGGAAGGAGGATCACAGATTCCAGGCTTGCTTGAGCTACAGAGTGAGTTCAGTCCCAGCCTGCAGCAATTTAGTGAACCTGGCCTCAAATCAAGCAAAAACAGGGGACAGAGGAGGTAGTTCAGAGGTATAGCTTTCCCCTGGCATGCACAGCACCCCAGGGTCAATCCCTGGCGTAGAGGTATCTATTTTAGATTCTAGAAAGACAAAATTCTTTAAAGAGTAATTGTGTTGATCATTTTATGGATACCCTTTAACAAACCTGCTTTAATGGTAGAAGGAAGGCGGTGGAAAGATGAACAGTGCAGAGACATGAGCCAGCATGCAAGAACCAGAGGGTCCAAAGACCACAAGAGTGCAAGGATCACTGCGGTTCAAGATCTACAACCGCATCTCCAAACAGTTATTGGATAACTTGGGCCAATCTACTTCATTTTTACACAGACTTCTCAGTTTGGAACTGGTTTTGAATTGTGTAGGTTTGCAAAGACAGTCCAGAGACTCGGGGACACCTCTACCCAGCTTCCCTTAATTATGTGGCACCAGGCCACAGGAAGAAACCCAGGCTAACACTCATCTAGGGACTCAACGGCCCATGCGACCTGAGAGTTCAGGGTCCATCCAGAATGCTGTACCGCATTTAATAATCTTAAAATTTAGAAATTTGAGGGGTAACACACACAAACTTAAGACCTAGTATTTCCTTATCCAAGAACATGGGTATCCTAACATGAGGATTTTCTTGGATAAAGGTTTTAGCTATTAAAAATAAAAATGCCAATACTCTTTTTGAGTGGCCTTTCTTGATCTCCATGATCCAGTTCAGGGGAAGGAAAATTGGGATGTCTGCCAAGTTGGGAATGTCCAGTGTCAGCTGAGCCTTCCTGGCATAGCTGTGACCTGAAGGCCGCACGTGTGTATGGAGGATGCAGTGTAGCACTTCACCTCTTAGGTGAACTTGAACCTCCTACCAGGCAAAGGCAGGCTCTTTCCTAGAACAGCTGGCTGCTGTGAGGTGATCTTTGACCCAGTCTTCTCTTCAATGTTTTTTTTTTTCCCTCCTCTCCTCTGCTTCAATGGTAAGGCTCCCCTCATCCCCCACTATGTGGGTATGTGTTGCAAGAGCTGGAATCTGTTCAGTTTCCAAAAATGTCTTTAAAATTGAAAATACCGAGCTGATAACCAAAACTCTGAACCCTGTTCGGGTTGAGCTTGAAGTTTTGGGAAATAAGAGGTAGGAAGCCAAGGCGGTCAGCTCAGCCAAACATGGCATTGAGTCTGTTCTCCAGAGTCATGCATTGTGGGGAAGTATACACAGAAAATGAATGAATCGTACGTGTGATTTGTTATTATAATACTGGAAAATGGTCTGTATGGTGAAACAGTCGGTAAGACAGCTTTCTGAGTTATTGGAACTCTGCATATGCTGAGGCAGGCTTCCTACCTCTGCTTGAACAATCAGTGTCTCTTCACAGTTTTAGCTTTTGTACTTTTCAGATGCAAATAATTACTTTCAAAATGATCTCATAATTTCCAACGGTGTGTTGTTTGGATTAATAATTCTAGACGGCTGACATGTGGGTTAGTTGTGACAGTCAGATTGACAGGACCTGGCATCACCTGAGGAGAGGGACCTTTGAGGAGTTAGCTGGGTCAGGTTGGCCTGTGGGAATATCTATGGGAGAGTGTCATGGCTGTTAATTCATGTTGAACACCCAGTCCACTCTGAGTGGCGCCATCCCCTGGGCGGGAGGCCCTGAACTGTGGGAGAATGGAGAAAGCTCACACCATGAGCAAGCGGTCCAGGACATGTGTGTCCCCTCTCTGCTCTCGACTGTGGGTGTGTGCAGTTGCTTGGGTTCCCACCTGGATTTCCTCCAAACAACGGCATGTGACATGGCATGGTAAGCCAAATCAGCCCTCTGCTCCCCGGCATCGCTCTTTGTCGGGGTGTTTATCACAGCGACATCAGTGACCCCACGGCAGCTCGTGATATTTGTCTCTATGTTTAGTTGTTGTTTTTCTAGGTGAGCTCCTACTTCCAAGAGCTCCTGTGGGCAGGTGCAAGTTCATCCCAGTGGTGGTGGGGGGGTCCTTCGAAGGACACAGCTGTTTCTAATGAGCTCAAATCCTGTCCAAACAGATGGATAACCAATTGTGTTCATACGCCATTGTATAGTCACTCTAGAGTAAAGAGAGGAACAGACATGGCAGAGTGTGTTCCTCATGAAACTCTGCAAGGAACTTTTCGTTCATTAGGCAAAAACATGGTTTTCATTTGAAATTAAGAATTAATGTATATTAACTAAAATGACAGGTTTCATTATAATGGCTTCATACAGTATATAATATACTTCAACCCAATACATAACTTCCCCTGTTCCCCCATTACCATCCTTTCTGTGTTGTGTAACGGTTTCCGCTGAGATTAGAACATTCCATCCTGCAGAAGCTACTTAAACAGGAAGGTAAACATTCCAAATAACTTCAGGAAGTCCCTGGGACAGACCAAATTCAGTAAACCGCTCCCTGCTAGAGTAAGCAACAAAAACTCAGAGTCCCTCTCAGACAGAGGAAGCTGAGCTGCAAAGAAGACTCAGGCAAGGCCAGCTGCCTGGAAGAGGTTTGGACCAACTGAGTCACTTGGAAAAGACACTCTAACATGCTGAGCTCTCTGCAGGCTGTGCAGTGTGCTCCAGGTTCCCAGCTTTGTGAGCTGTCCCCCATGCTGGGGTAGGCTTTGGGGATGCAGCTGTCTGTGAGTCATTTCTGCTCCTCTGTGTGACCCCAATAAAAACTCTCATGGTTCACCAAGTTGGACTTCGATGGAATTCATACTTTGGTCTGTCAAGAGCTCTTTATCTGGGGTGAGTAGGCCTGTGTGTTCATCTCCCCAGGAAAAGTTTTGTCACATAGCACTATGTGGGTTCTTTCCTCTTTCCAAATAATCCCCCCTTTTGTGTTACATGTGTTTGTGTGACTGTGTGTTAAAATGTCATAGATGTGTGTTGTATATATCATGCCATACCAAATGTGTGAGCAAACACTCATCCATAACTTCCTGATTCTGTCATATTTCACTTAATGATCTACAGCCTATCCATTTTCCTGAAAATGACACAATTTTTCTTATGCCTGAATAAAACTTCATTGTGTACACATACCATATTTTTTAATGTTCATTTTTGGATGGACATGTAGGCTGAATTCCACAGCTAGCTGTTATGAACAACTGTACAATAAATAGGAATGTGTAGACTTCTGTGTAGCATGCTCCACTAGATTTCTTGTAAATATTCCCAGGAGAGCTAACACATTTTAGATGGTCAAGGGAAGTCCAGAATCAGTTGGAGGAACTGAATAAAGTTAGCACAGAGTTTAAAATAATAAATTAGCAATCAAATGAGTTCCTTATGTTTACTACAAAGCACCTGTAAATTTCAATATAATTTGGTTTTGATAACACCACAGAATATATGTTAAGTAAGGATAGAACTATGGTCTGTTGGTTATATGTTCTGCTTTTTTCAATTACAGAAGCTGTGTGAGCTCCACAATTGACAGTGTGCTGTGATTCTACCATGTGATGTCTGTCTCCTTGGCAATAACAAAAATAACAGGACTAGTTAGTTATTTGAGGAATCAGTAATTATTTTCAAATATAGACTTTTACTTCACAAACAGGAATAGACAGCTTCTGTAATTGTCCCAACCGTGGACAAGAATAGTTTTGTTGGGTTTGAGGATTGTATAGATTTGTAAAAATGCACTCAATATTCCAGGTTATAGGAATGAGAAAAAAATAAGATGCAGAAAAATTTTCCGAGCTGTTCATGTTTATAGGCATGGAAACACACACCCACTCCATCTCGTAAACACTGAATTATGTGGGTGCTCATCGGTGTTTTTTTCAAGTCTGGCTTTCCTCTGTGCTTCATGTGATGGCCAAAGCTGTTGTCAGGACACACTGTGGAAAATTTGTTATAGGAGAAACGCTCCACATGTGACCTTTTTCCTGTGAACCAGTCATAACCATCCACAATTACATCACTTGCTTTGTGTTTATTAGACTTAGCTTTGCTGTGGTGATAGCCAACCAGATTCAGCTGGAAGGGGTTTGATTCTAACGCAGAAAGCAATGGCACCTGGTAGTGGCTTCCTTCTTGTTTCAAATTCTCTCGACTAAGAAGTGTAAGGATGTTACATGGCAAACATTAGGTTTTAAACGTGGAGACAAGTTTTCCACACGAGTAACATTTAAGAGTCTTGACTTGAAGAGTGTTGGCATTCCTTCCACCAATACTAAGTGATGGTGTTGTGTTCATCCTTTGGGAATTTCATTTTGTAAAGCTATTTTCTTCACTAATGAGATCTTTTTCATGTTAGACATGTTATGAGTAAATATCTTTGAGATCTAAAATGTGACCATCCTCAGATCAGTCATCATGGTTTTATATATCATTATGGCATGATTTCTAGATGTAAACAGTGAGAAATATCTTGTGGGCTCAGAAAGGCTTTAGTGAGTAATAGTGTCAGCTTAGCTGAGAAGGAACCCATGTTAAACGTCTTACATAATTTCAGTTGTGTGAAAGGGAAAGGTATTTTTTAAATCCATGAAATAGTAAACACTATCAATGAATTTCACAGTTGTCATCAATATCTGTTTCTTTCACTAGACTGTGTATCTTTAAAATGCTGTGGCTAGATATCTACAGTATTGGGAAACACTACAGTTGTCTGAGTTTGGTTCACTGTGCAGCAAGTCTTTTGTTGAACAACTATAGATATTATAAAGTAAGAGCTGTATAGAATGACTCCCATAAAATAATCGGAAAAAAATTTAATGATAGATTTCAAATTTCTTAAAAGAAAAAATATATTCAAAAGGCCCAAAGACCTTCTCTAGACCAAGCACCTCTGACGAAGAAACACACTTGGGTGAAAGGAGCTGAGAGGCTGTCACGGAACCTTTTTGTTCTCCAAGGAGCAGTTGTTGAAATAATTTTTTTCTTCAAATGATATTTTCTTCTGAAAGGGTTAGATTTCTCATGCTACATGATTAAAAAAATTTTTTTCAATGTGTAGGCAATAGCTGAGTTTTATTTAGTTTGGCTAGAATTAAATTACGATATTTTTCTATCAGTTTGGTGGTAGGTTTCAACAAATGCACTTGGTAGAAACCAAATATTAGGGTTGTGGCAGTCTCCTGCTTAAAGAAACAGTCAGGGAAGAAGAATTGCAGTAGGAAGTTCATGCATCTGGCCTTTATTAGCTTCAGTTAGGATGACATGCTCTACCAGTGTCTTTCTAGCATGTTCTGAGGAGATATCTGACTGGATTCTATGAAGATCAACAGTGCTCACACTCCTGACAGTGGGACTCTGTAGTTGCTCTGTACAGGGCATAAATGTTAAGATTTCATCAGCATTGCTTCATTTAATTGTCATATATGAACGAGCACGCGTGCACGTGTGTGCGCGCACACACACGCACGCACGCACACACACACACACACACACACACACACACACACACACACACATACACACACACCACAACAACAATGGAAAGACTAGAAAGTTGGCCATTTGCCTTTGCCTTTGTGTAACACCCTCCCTTTCCCAGCGTGAGGCAAGGGTGAAAGCTGAGCACACTCATTTGGCACAAGTGCTGCCCAGTGCCAGCTGTGGCCACTTGTGTACAGCACCTCCCTGAGAACATCCTCTGGGAAAGCTAGGAACAGATTCCACAGTTTTGTATAACTTGCCTGGATTCTCTGTAGTTTGGGCTCAAGGGCGGTAGACACTGTTCTTCCTGTCTTCCCTTCTTCCCCGCTGTCCTTCTTCCCACCGACTCAACCTGCCATGGAGCTTCTCCATCTTTCCAGTGAAGAGCTGCGCCCCTGCAGTGAACCTGGTTAATCCCTCTTTCCCCCTGGTGCAGGCCTGATTGCTTCATCTCAAGGATAGAAAGAAGACAAAAACAAACAATTCTCTGCAGCAGTTCAAGTGTGTGGATGCTACTTTCCAAGCCTTGGTGCCTTCCAGCAGGTTTGCCATCTCTGCTATAATCAGAGTCGTCCCAGAACATAAAAAAGACCTTAGAGATGGGTGGTCCTGGCCTTTCGTCTGCACTCGGGAGGCAGAGACAGAAGGATCTTGAAAAAAATAAGTTACAAAGCTTCATGGTTATAAAGAAATTGTAGTTTTTAATGTTATATTTCCACCTTTAAATGCCAAGGGAGGATTTCTTTCTTTTTGTTTGTTTGTTTGTTTGTTTTTGTTTTTCGAGACAGGGTTTCTCTGTGTAGCTTTGGCGCCTTTCCTGGAACTCACTCTGTAGCCCAGGCTGGCCTTAAACTCACAGAGATCTGCCTACCTCTGCCTCCCGAGTGCTGGGATTAAAGACATGCACCGCCGCCACCACCTGGCAAGGATTTCTTAATGTACTTTTTTTTTTATATAATTGCACTTAGCTAATTTTTATTTCAAGTTTCAAATGTAAGAACATTTTCAATTCAACACAGAGAGGTAGCAAGCATTCCGTACCATGATCAGTTCTTAACGTGACCAGTGTGTTCATCAAGAAGATGGGAATCAAGTATTGCTTCACTCGGACTAAAGACCTCATATATAGTGAAACTCTAAACTATCCCTTAAAAATCAGACATATACAGTGGAGTTTTATTCAGCCATAAAGTGCAAAATTATGTCATATGCAGGAAATTGACAGAAATGGAGATCATCATGCTGAGAAAAATAAGCCAGAACCCCTCAAAGATGAATGTCATATTTTCTCTTATATGCAGAACCTAGAATTTAAACACACACACATACAGACAAGCGTATGCACATAAGTAGAAGGGAGACTAATAGAGAAGAGGAGATTGACTCATAAGGGGACAGGAGAGGGTAATGAGGAGTGAATGTTGTCAGAGTGTGTATATATATAATATTCAATATTATATATATATTGAAGAAAAATACTTTATGGAAGTCATCACTTTGTACAATGAATATATATGAATAAAAAGCTTTATTATTAGGTATTTTGAGAAGGGGGGTCTCACTATGCAGCCTTGACTGGCCTACAATGCATAGAGATCACCCTGCCTCTGCCTCCTGGTACTTTTTATTTTTTTAATTCATGCTTTGACTTAGGAATTGCACTTGCACAGGCATTTACTGCTTCTCGTTGTTTTTTTAACATGTCAATGGAAAGGCCATCTCTGTTATTTCACATTTGTTCTTTGTTCCTTGGCCATGTGTGCTTGGACCTGGTGATTCCAGGAGGTCTCACTGACGTGTGTGCAGCCTCACAGAACTCCCACATTGTATTTTTAAGGTGGTTTTTAATTTTTCTCTTCCATCCAAAATATTCTGTCAAAAAAAACCTTGACTTTGGCTGTAGAGGGAAATGACAGAATTTAAACTCTGGCCCCATCCCTGGCATCCGCGAGGCCCTGAACAAGCAGTCTACACTCTCTGAGGCTAGCCTTCCGGTACCCGGTTTTTAGAGTTCTTGTGGATATCGAAGGACAGAATGCCTTAGGATGCCATTTACTACTTCAACCTCTCAGGAGATTCTGACGGGTGTTTTCATTTCCAGTCACGGCGAAAGTCATGTTTTTGGTAGCTAGTCTTTATTTAATGTTAGATTTTTTAAATGAAAGTTATCTTAGACATCCTTATAAACCTAACTTTACAAGTGTACGGAAGATGTAAAAAACAAAGAGCCTGCACCAGGTCCTCAGCATATATGTAATGGCATCCGGTTTCGTGTTTTAGGGACTTCTGAGTGTGCGAACAAGTGGGCCTCTGACTCTCGTGCCTTCGCTTGGTCTCTTTTCCTTCTGTTGGTTTGTGCTGTCCAACTTCAGTGTGATAGTTTCTGTTTTATCATACTATATTTTATTTTGTTATATTTTTAGAAAATGAATGAATGAATGAATGAATGAAAAAACCTAGCCACCAAGGCAAAGGGTAACAACTGAGCTGTCATTTATACCTGTTGGAAGAGGGAAGACCAGTTTTCTACAATGGAGTGACCTGGGGTTCTTCAACCACTCCAGCACAGGCCTCAAGTTCAGGAGCAGTCAGCCAACATGTAACAGACGCCACAGTTTTTCGTGTGTTCTTTTATTTGGTTAAAGTTTTTGTTTGTTTATTTGTTGTTTTCTTTTTGGGTGTTGTTTTGTTTTCTTATTTTTGAGGGATTCTGTTGTTGTATTGGGTTTGTGTATGTTTTGTTTTTTGAGAAAGAAATTAAAGTTTGGTGGGTAGGAAAGGGGAGAAGGTCTGGAAGGAGTTGGAGGAGGAGAAGAATATGATCCAAAAATATTTAAATTTAGAAATTGTTTTAAATAATAAAAATATAATAAGAAGAAAACACCAAAATGAATACATCCGCCTTAGAAATGTTTCAAAAGAACTCAGACTGAATGTTACAGACGGCTGCTCACTCCGTTCTCCAAACACAGAAGGCTCTCCTCGGGTGTCAGGGACTTGGTGTGTTTAGATTCCAGCGAGTGGGCAGATCTCACAAAGCCACTTGAAGGCGCCGCTCTGCACACAGGGAGACACTGTCGGTGCTTCTGGGGAGGCAGGTTTGTGTCCTCTGTCTCCTGCCAATAACTAAAACGTTGTGTTTTTGCTTTTCAGTCACTCAAGACTGTCTGCAACTGATTGCGGACAGTGACACACCGACGATCCGAAAAGGTAATGCTCGGCCCTGCTCTGTGTCTGCTTAGGACTCAGTCCAGTGTGGCTTGTGCTTGTAAGTTTCCAGTCTGACGTAGTGTTTCAACTACAGCTCCCATCAGCCACCCTCCAGACTTCCTATCACAGGAGCCTCTTCAAAATGACTACGGAATAAGCACACAGACTAGTGTAATAACACAGTAAACACATGGCCTCAGAGACACTAATATTACATTTTAGATAATCAGAACAAATTGAGTTTTGCTTTTATTGTTCGGGGAAGTGTTGGCTTCTGTGAGGACAGGCGACCATCTTCATGAGTCAGCCTGTGATCCTTGGCTGGAGATCTAAGATGGGAACAAGGTTGCCATGTCCCCAAAGCTGTAATTTTATCCATTTTTAATGTCCAGCTAGTACTTGATGATGGATTATTT
Organism: Peromyscus californicus insignis; assembly: GCF_007827085.1. NCBI lineage: Eukaryota > Metazoa > Chordata > Mammalia > Rodentia > Cricetidae > Peromyscus > Peromyscus californicus. The sequence goes on from NW_026294534.1 coordinate 4,924,507, forward strand.
ACTCTTAAGAGTGGAATGCTTTCAATTTTATTGTTGCTTCCTTGAAATTTTGATAGTTTTAATTTTAGGAAGAAAAAAAAAGTATTTTCTCTAATAGTGGCCAAACACAAGAATCCACTTTTCACCCCATTTCCCAAATGGCACCACCCACAATTTTGAGCCAGAGGAAGGTCTGTGATGCAGGACTCTGTTGATAAACCCCTTGGAAGCAGCTTTCTGCTCCTTCCAGTATTTGGGGGACACACAAGGCTCTTTATCACATCACTGAACCTGATGCCCTGCTCCAGCAAAATCTTTTCTCTCCCTAATTTAGTCCGGTTTTTCATAGTCATGTGACCAGGCCACTCTTGCATGCAGCAGCGCCCTGAAAAGTCAAATATTTGGGGAACATTGATATGTTGCAGCTTTTGAGAATGCAAGATAATCAGTGGGCAAAAGCGTTCAAGAAAGGAATGCTGCGTCTGGTCTGCATGTTTTATCTGCAGTTAACTTGTCATTAGGGCGTGAAGAGATGAATCCTCAGTGACTTTCACACACGTATGTCATCGTGCTTTGCTCTCCCCCTCCCACTGCCTTCCCTACCCTCCCCGTCCTGCTTGATCTGTCCCCCCCTAAGTCTTCTTGCCTCATTTGCCTCTACTGGTTCTCCTCTCCCTTCCTAAAGACCTCCTCCTCCTTTGTAGTCCCTTTATAGTCTCATACATTCGACATGCATGCGCACACACATGCAAGTGAACATGTGCACACACACACCCCCACACATGCACACATGACTGCACATACATGCCACACATGCACGCCAGAATCACACCGTGTCTGTCTTTCTGGTCTGTGTTTTGCTTAAGACAATGACCTCCAGTCCCATGCATTTTCCTGTGAATGTAATAATTTCATTCCTCCTACAGCTGAAGAAAATCCCATTCTCTGCACCACACCGTCCACTCATCTGTTGAGTTTTTCACTTTACATACACTGATGAATAACATACAATGACTGAATCACTGAGGATACTGGAATGTCTGTATTGAAGAAAATATACACGTGTTTTATTTTGAAGATGTTTTACTGCTAGTGGGGAGAAAAGAAAAAAGAGGAAAACCCCACAAATTAATAGGTAAAGAATGTAAGAGGACAACTTGGAAGTAGGGGGAAGAGAGCCAGCTAGGGCTTGGGGATTTCTGAGTCCTTGGCCCACAGTTGGAGTTTGAGACCACACTTGATGACCAGGAAAAGAGAAACAAACCAGGACAGATGAGTGCAGGTTGGCCTCTGCGGTGAGTCTTGGTGTCATTGTGCATTTATACTTCTCTACTTAATAGTGTTAAATGCCAAACAAATATGAGACCATCCGAGAAGCTGTGATTGTTTATGGATTTCTGTTTCATGTCTGTAGAATTTAGAAATCAGCAACCAATTCCCTAAGACTAGAACTCAAGCCAGAAGAGCTTCAGAACTAAAGACAACATTTAAAACAATGCTTGGGAAAGATTTGCTGTACACATTTGTCAAAGGGAAAAAAAAACCCAAAATCCACATGAAACACTGCATTTTCTGTGCATTTATGCCACGGACATGGCTATGCCGGCCTGGGCTACTGCCAGAACTTCCTGGCCTTTTGCCTGCATGGGCTGATCTTGGCTGGCCATCTGAGAACAGGAACAAACACACGAGAACAGTATCTAACTGTGGCGTGCACTGGCATTTTAGTGAGGAGTCAGACAGACCCACGTGAAGAAAGTTTGCATGCCATGAACCACTGCCCCTTGCAAGGGGCAAGCGAGTCTTTCCCAAACAGATAACATATTTTTATCTCATTGCTCAGTGTATCATCTGGGGTCTTAGGTGAAGTCTCGTTCATGCTGGAGAGCCCAAAGAAAGGGATGATTTGCATTCAATGTGCTCACCATCGGTGATGACTATGTTCTGCTGATCTAAAACACCTCAAAAGGAAGTCACATTTATTCTTATTCCAAGTATGAGTGATGGTGGACCAGGAGCACAGATCCAAGCTGCCCCGAAAAACGTTTCAATATCTACAGAGCAGAAGAAAGTCACAAGTCAAAGCATTTTTCAAATGCATTGGTGCAAGTATCAGATGGTGGCGAAGAGGGGAGAATTGTCTGTTGATAACTGACTTTTGGGTTGGTGCAAAGAGTTATATGTTAACACATTCTACAGGTTTTTCCTGAGAGCCACAAGGCTGTGGTTTAAACACAGAAGTGGGGGATGAGTGAATAAAAGGGACTAACCAAAACGTGGTTTATTTATTGTTGTTGCTTTCCTGTGAAGGACCTCATTATAGTGCTGATTTACATTTCCCTTTTATGATCTTTTTTTTTTTTAAAGATTTATTTATTTATTATGTATACAGTGTTCTGCCTACATGCATGCTTGCAGGCCAGAAGAGGGCACCAGATCTCATTATGGATGGTTGTTAGCCACCATGTGGTTGCTGGGAATTGAACTCAGGACCTCTGGAAGAACAGGCAGTGCTCTTAACCGCTGAGCCATCTCTCCAGTCCCTTGAGTTATGATCTTAAGCATCACTCCAAATTCTTACTGAATATTTGAGTATCCTTTTTCGGGAAAATGTCTACTCAAAACCTTGACTACTGTACACTTTTTAATTGAGTTATTTTTCTTTTTGGTGTTGAAATATGAAACTATATTTTAGATGACACACCTTGACAAAAGTGCTTGGTTTGCAAATATTTTCCCTTACTTTGAGGATTGCCTGGTTTTTATTCTTTTGTTTTATCGAGACAGTGCCTACTCATGAAGTCTGAGATGGCTCCTGAGTGCTAGGATTATAGCCATTGTGTCACCATGTTGGTCAGAAGTACTCAATTTGATGAAATTCAGTTCCTTTACTGATTTTTCTTCTGTTTCTCATGCTTTGGGTGTTACTGTTGATGAATATGTCAACAAACTCAGCAGCACAGTTGACATCTTTGCCTTCTCCTAATGATCATATATTCCTATATTCAAGTCATTTGTATCAGCACTGAAGTCACTGGATTATTTTTGTCAGTTTTGTGTATGTTTTGGACAGTGGCACAGCACCACCCATAATATGTAGATATTCAGTTATTCTAACATCCTTTGTTGGAGAGGATCACACAGACTTGGACACTTGTAAAAGATCCAGTTGGGACTAGAATCGTGGCTTTATTTTTGCACTCAATATTCTGTTAGTTTATAGGCCTACATTTATGACAGAACACGACAGTATTTTGCCTACTGTAGCTTCTTGTAAACTTTAAAGTTTCGAGAGTTAACTCTTCGATATTGTGTGTCATTTTAAAGACTGTTTCGGAGACTCAAGTATCCTTGTCAATAATAAATGAACATCAGGTTGTCTTTTCCACTTAGAGAAAAAAAAAACCTTGAGTTTGTAGATAGAGAACCTGTACTGACTCTCTAGGTAGCATCAAGTAATATTGCCATGGTAATGACACCCAAGGTAGACTCCATGGACATGAGGCATCTTCTTACTTATGTCTATAACTTATGTCTCCTGTGTTTAGCAATATTTTATAACTTTTATCATTTATGCAGTAGTATATTGAGTGAATTTAATTTTAGGCATTTTATTTGTTTGAATTCAGTATTAGTTCCAGTAGATATAGTAAATTACCATAGACTGGATTATTTAAACAGTGAATTGTTTTCTCCCAATATTGGGGGCTAGAAAAGACCAAGACCAGTTGCCAGGAGATCTGTTAAACATATATTTGTGTTTTGTGGTGTTTGTCTTCTTTCTTTTTTTCTCTTTTTAATTTCTTCTCTCATACATTATATCCCAATCCCGATTGAGGTTTCCCCTCCCTCCACTCCTCCCAGCCCCCCCACCTCCCCTCTCCCCAGATCCACTCCTCCTCCATTTCCCTTTTATTGTGACCTTGCACAATGGATAAGAGAGCCAAGAGTAACTCACACCAGTACCATTCATGAAAACTGAACCTCTGTGACATAAAAACTCCTGGAGTTTCTGCCTCCCAACAGCATCGCTGGGACATAGGACATATGGACATATAGACATAGGACATAGGACATATGGACATATGAACATAGGACATAGGACATAGGATATATGGGTTTGGGGAAGACTTGAACTCAGTGCATAACAGATGATGTTAAAGATGGAACTGTGTTCTTCAATTCCACTTTTTCCCTTCTTGGTTGAAATGAAAGTGACTTTGGGGAGCTGACCCTGTGTGACACAACTTAGTTAAATTCATTTATTAGCTCTGCTGGGTTGATATCTGTTCCATAGATCACTGTTTTGTGTGACTATAAATGGTTCTACTTTACTCCTTCCAATTGGATGCCTTTCCTTCTATTCCCTCATCTCCTAGCTGCTTGAGCTAAAATTCCAGTGCACTGTTGGGCAGCAGTAATAAGAGTCCTGCCCGTGATCTTAGCATCATGCCAAGGAGTGTTGCATTTACCCTCATGATTAATGTTTGATATGGAGTTCATTGTGGTTTCTGGCTTTGGTACCAGGGTGATTCTGGTTTCACATCATGAGTTAGTAACTATTCTTTTTTTTTTTTTTTTTAGAAGAATTTGAGGAAGTTATTGGAAGTGTCTGTTTGTTTATATGTCACCATCCTGGTTCCCTTCAGTTGCATAAACATGTTTAATAGTTCCATGTCTGGCCTTTTTCAGGGATGGTTTCAGTTAAGGTCTATTCTCTCCTGTGGTTGGCTCATGATTTCCTTATATATTTGTATGTATTTTGACCTATTCTTGAAAATTAGGCAGTTTGGAAATCATAATTTGTTGATTCTGGAAATAAGGTGCCCCACCCATCCCAGAGTTTTCTGTGGTTTATTGTGATATTGTCAGAATAGTCATTTAGTTATTCAGTTACTTTTCACCCATCTATCCATTCATCCATTCATCCACCCATCTACTCATCTACCCATCTATCCATCCATCAACTTATCCAATCATCTACCCATCCACCAACCCACCTACCCACCCAAGCATCCATCTACCCATTCACCCACCCACCTATTCACCCATCCACCCACCCATCCAACCATCCACCCATCTACCCACCCACTCATCCACCCATCCATCTATCCATCTATCCACCCATCTACCTATTTACCCATCCTTCATCCTATCCAACCATCTACCCATCCACCAACCCACCTATCCACCCATCCACCCACCACCCACTCACCCACCCATCCACCCATCCAACCATCTACCATCCATCAACCCACCCATCCACCCAGCTATCCATATACCTATCCACCCAGCCACCCAGCCACCAATCTGCCCACCCATTCATCCACCCATCCATCTACCCACCCATCCACCCATCTACCCACCCACTCATCCATCTACCCACCCATCCATCCACCCACCCACCCATTCATCCATCCATCCACCCACCCACCCATCCATCCATCCATCCATCCATCCATCCACCCACCCATCCATCCATCCATCCATCCATCCATCCATCCATCCATCCATCCATCCATGTATCCATCTATCTATACATCTATACACACACCATATTGGTGAAGTCTGTTCTGCTCTCTGCAGTCAGCCTGGCAAATGCCTCCCCTTCTGTAGTCCTGGTCTTCATAGTTATTTATCATAAACACTGGAAGCCTGAAGTAAAATGAAGCCATTCCCCCGATCTTTACAAACTGGCTTTGAGCCTAAGCATCCCTCTCACCCTAACCATTTGGCCTTCACCGTCATCTCCTGCTGGCACAGAGCCCAAAGGTCAGCGAGAGGTGTGGGATGATTAGCTTTAGTCGTCACCTAGAACCCCTTGGGAAGAGAGTCTCAATGAGGTGTTGTCTACATGATGTAGAAAGACACAGCTCCATGTGGGCAGCGTCATTCCCTTAACAAGGGGTTTTGAACTAATAAGAACGAAGAATTTAAACATTCAATCAGGGAAGCAAAAAACATGCATGCACATACTGTTCTCTTTTCTTGAGTGTGGATATAATGGACTAGTTGCTTCAAGCTGCTGCCGTTATGACTTTCCTACAGAGGTGGGCTATAACTTGGAATTTTATTTGTTTTTTGTTTTTGTTTTTGTTTTTTTGTTTTGTTTTGTTTTGTTTTTGTTTTTTAGAGAGAGGGTTTTTCTGTGTTGTTTTTGTGCCTGTCCTGGATCTCACTCTGTAGACCAGGCTGGCCTCAAACTCACAGAGATCTGCCTGCCTCTGCCTCCCGAGTGCTGGGATTAAAGGCGTGCGCTACCACTGCCCGGCTTAACCTGGAATTTTAAATAATCCATGAAAGTAACCAACTTCAACATAGTCAGTTTTTGTTTGTTTGTTTATTTGTTTGAGGCAGAGTCTCTCTATGTAGCCCCGACTGTCCTGGAACTTGCTATGGTAGACCAGACTGGCCTTGAACTCTCAATTTGGGAACTAAGAGGTGTACACCACCATGCCCATCTAGTAACGATTTTTACATTATTTCTTCCTCAGGTTCTTTAGTACTCGGTGTTTTAAAACTCTTTGGGTACTTCATGTCACTTAAAGAAAATACAAACTGATTCATCACAGACTTTTCACTAGGATTATGTTGCATACAAACAGAAAAGAAAGCTTGCCTTTACTATTTTCAACGGATGTGACCTCTGTTTCTTTGAGTCTGTCATCTTAATTATCACAGAGGGATTTTCGTTTAAGAGAATCCTTGAAATTGTCTCTTAAGAAGAAAAGTGTGGTGATCAGTCCTGCCCCACCTCAGGGGAACACCACTCTTGGAAGCACATGCAGTGGAGGTGACTCCAGGGAGTGAGTCCACACACAGACAGGCTGAAGAGAAAGAGGACCATGATGCTTCTGTACCTGTCTGCTCCTCTCCAGCACCACCACCTCCCTCCCCACTCTCCCCAGCCGCCCCAGCATCTTCCCCCAGCCCCATCTATCTGTGGTAATGCTTACTTGAGGAGCCGACTTAATGATTTTCACTCACTATGACCTCAGTTCACAGTGGCATCTGCCTTGTTTTACTGCTGATGTCTTTTAACGCCTTTAATTAGTGCAGCCATTGTAGAAAAAAAAATGTGGAGTAGAGCTGCTGTATGAGTTAGCAAACCCACTTCTGGGTTTATAGATAAAGAAAACTGAATCAATCTGCTAAAGAGACGCCGGTTCTCCCGAGTTCGTTGCAGTACCTGTCACAGCAGCCAAGAAATCAACTGGCTGTCCATCAGCAGAGGAATGGTGATGTGGGGCATGAAGCGATGGGTACCACGTGGCTGTAGAAAAGAAGGGGGTACCCTGTCCTTTGTCACAGTGTGGGTGAACCTGTGAGACAGACGCAGTGATATAAAGGTGAATACAGTGTCTCTTTGGGACTCGTTTGACTGGCCTTTGACGGCTCCCCCTTTATTTTTTGCTGACAGAGGTGATGTTTAAGGCTGAATCACTGTTTCCCGTTGTACATGAACGTCCTGGCATGTTTAGACTCACACCACGGCATTGCTTACTATTCTGTCCTCACTGTGCCGTGGCCCCGATCTTCTGCCAGTTGCTCCCCTTCATTTGATTTATAGCTCTTCTCATCATCTAGCTTTGAGGTTCAGCCTAATGCTGATGTATGCACAATGCAGCTGTGCACACTCCTGTATGAGTAAGCTTTTCCTAGGAAATGTGTGCTCACACTCTCTTCCTGGGTGTGAGATCTAGGAAGCACCCTGCTCCATCCTGGCCCAGTGGCTTGGTTCCCTTGCCTTCTGCTCTGTCTGTCCTTCCTGTCTACCCTTGGTACAGCTTTGAGCACACCATCTCTGTATCACTCTGGAGAGGATGAGGAGATTCCATGGCACTAAACAGAACTGCCTTCAGCGTGTATGTCCTCCTCTTGGTACGCTGGTTCTGAGTACTTCCCAATGCAGGGTCCATCTCAGTTGCTGTCTGCACTTCCTAGTTGTGTTCTGCTGCCAGCTTGCGGTAGACTTACTTCCTCTACACACATTTCGCTAAGTTCTTCACCAGATCACTCAGGAGCTGGAAGAAGACACTCTCCGTGTGCTGTGCGAGGAAAGTCCATTCTTTCTTTCGGCCCTCCCCACCCAAACCAACCTTTGTAAGGAAATAGCCAATATACAAAACAAGGAAAGAAAACCCAGACATTCCTGTGGAGCGAGGTCTGTTAGGTGTCTCCATCTGAGGTCGCCCATGCTAAAATATGTAACGGCAGCTAGCCCAGTGGAGAACAGTCCCTTTTCTTCTTCTTCTTCTTCTTCTTCTTCTTCTTCTTCTTCTTCTTCTTCTTCTTCTTCTTCTTCTTCTTCTTCTTCTTCTTCCATTTTTTAGAATATACGATGTGCTATTTCAAATTTAGTAAAAAGGAAAAACCGCTTTTTCTCGGTTGACTCCCTTACGAGTACTTCTCTCTACTGCAGGATCTTACACGTTTGTTCCGTGGCTTCTCAGCTTTAAAAGAGGAAGCGCCCTGGAGGAAAAAGAGAACAAAATAGTGGTGAAGCAAACAGGTTACTTCTTCATCTACAGCCAGGTAGTGTCACCCCCCCCCCCCCTTCCTGGCCCAGTGCTTTCACAGTCTCGCACATCTGACAACACCCTGGCTTGTTTCTCAGGTTCTATACACAGATACTATCTTTGCCATGGGACATCTCATCCAGAGGAAGAAAGTGCACGTCTTTGGGGACGAGCTGAGCCTGGTGACCCTGTTCCGATGTATTCAGAATATGCCGAGAACGCTGCCCAACAACTCCTGCTACTCCGCTGGTATGTAGCTCGCCTCAGGCTCGCTTAGCAGAATAATGTAGACTGTGTGCTAGGGAATCAGATCCCCCAAAAGTAGTGCGTTGTGGTCTTCATGGAAAGACCTTCTGCTGTGGACTGTGCTGTTTATTTTGCCGTAGTTGGTGTCAATTGAGAAAACCGATATCATTACTAACGGTCGAACCATTTTTATAAAAATTGGGGTTGAAGAGACAGCTCAGCAGAGAAGAACACTTGCTACTTTCCCAGAGGACCGTGGCTTGATTCCCAGCACCCACGTGGCAGCTCACAACTGCTTGGAACTCCAGTCCTAGGGGACCTGATACCCTCTTCTGGTCTCCTTAGGCATTGTACATGCATAATGCACATATTGTCCACAAAGGAAAATACCAATACACATGAAAATAATTAAATGAGATAAATGTGTTTAAAAAAATTAGGAATGAGTATTACAGAGCTTGACATTGGAACAATTCTTATTTTTCTTCTCTTCTGTGATGAAGTCATGCATGTCCATAATGATTGTTAGTTCTTACCGCTGTTACACTTCTGTGGTTTCCCTTCTTCTTCTGAACAAGCCCCCTCCTGCTTTCCTGTCTTTTCCTGTGTTAGCCCCACTGAGCTTGGTTGTGGTGGCTTCGAGACCATGGGAGGGAGGTTATTTGCTGGAACCTCGGCAACTTTTTAGTAGTTAAACCCCTGAAGAAAATGGCACTCCTTCCCCAGAAGCCATTAGCTGTCAATAGTCTCTCAGGGGGAGGTGTGGCTTCACAAGCCCCTCCCTAATCCCCGAAGCAAAGCTGAGGGTCCCGGTCCTGTTCTGGTCTTGTGCAGGTTCACAGCTGCAGAGAGTTCACGAGTGGACGGTTCTAAGGCAGCTTTCCTTCCATCCTTTTTAAATCAGCGACAGGAACGATGCCTACTCCCTGTCAGATATAAAAACCTGAGAACCCTCTGGGCTTTCCTTTTCTGTTCAGTCCTCTGGCTGCTTCACCATGGGCCACCCAGGCTTCCTTACTCTTGTAACCTCATCTCAGGGAGAATCCAAGCCACGGAGGTAACACAGTAACTGCTCCCAAGTGCCTCAGTCTCAAGCTACAGCACGCCCGGCCCCACAGTGTGAGCGTGTGATGGAACGAGACGACCCCAGTCAGTCCCTCCTGCAAGGAAGGGCATATTGCAGAATGGCGGAGTTCGTTCTCATGGTTAAACAGGTGGCCTTGTGCCCATGGCGAGTTGTGAACTCAAAACTGCAGCAGCAGCAACAGCTTTGCATTGAGCTCAGGGACACAGAGGCACAGGCGAAGGCCGACTGTAGTTCCAGCCTGTCCATGCTGGAACTGCCAACATTTTCCTCACTGTGTTTCAAATTAATCAGCTGTTGGCCCCCTTACACACTTGTATCTCTCTCTTTTGGTCTTGACAAATCTATTCAGAACCCAAAGAATGTCTTTAGTCTCAGACAGTTACAGCAAACAGCAATGTGAAACCCAGGATTGTGAAATACCTCTAAAGTATTTCAAAGGCCTTTACAAACAAACACCCAATAAATCAGCTGGACGCAGAAGAGAACACAACCCCATCACAGAGGCCATGCCACGCTGGCCCCTAATGACTTCAGTGCCCAGGAGGAAGTCTGTCATGTTCGAAGTCCCTAATTTTCATAAAGGAGGCTGCCTCTGTACCCAGTGCTGACCAGCGTTTTGATATTGCAAAATATTTATCAATGGAAAAACCTCCACTCTGTTGCTGGCATTTCCTATAGAATGCCTCAGCCAATGCTCCCCAAAGATTCCAAATCACTTGGTTTCCTCACAGTTCCTTCTCGTGGGTGGATTCTGACAGACTCCCCAGGTCCCTTACTTTTTAAAGGCTAACTCCTTTGATGTTGAAGATACGTCTCAGTATCAGTAGGTCAGCGCTAGACATGAAAACCAGCTCCAAGAAGTCTCAGGCTTACTACTTTAATTTTGAGTTTGTGTTTTGATCCTATGCTAACTCGCCCAACCTCAAGTGGTGAGCTTGAGACACCCAGCATGGTACTGAGGAACGTTTGTATGTACTAAGATGAACCATGGCTTTGTTGGTGAGTTGAATAGGCTTCTCGTAGGAAAAATGTCACAGCTGATTTCTCCAGCCTGGAGGAACTAAAGTAGCCAACGACTCAGTGCTGGGATTTGAAATAGGAGCCAATAGCGGTTCACACTCATTTCTGTCGTTTGCCACAGTATTACACCAGGCTCAGTATCCAGGGCCGCCACAAATCCTTGCAACACACATGCTCTGAGCGCTTTTCACACTTTTTTTCTTTAATTCATAAGGTAACTAATCCGTTAATGCTTTGCCAGTTTCAAAACACACAGGCATCATGTACAGCGTGTCCATGGAGCATTGTCTGTCTGTGTCAGTCACCTGACAGACAGAATGTGGTCCCTGGGCGGTCTTTTACACTTCCAAGTCACAGAATACGTTGTTACAAATTAGGCGCCAACAGATATGTCTAACATTTTAAGGAGTTTATTACTTTGTTTCTTTTGAGCATGAAGAGAATCATGGGCTGTGAGGAGAAACCCCAAGTATAGAAGGCTATGAGGAGAAACTGTGAAACACTATAGATTGATATTAAATAAGGCTTTTTTTTGTTGTTTTTTTTTGTTTTGTTTTTTGTTTTTCGAGACAGGGTTTCTCTGTGTAGCTTTGTGCCTTTCCTGGAACTCACTCGGTAGCCCAGGCTGGCCTCGAACTCACAGAGATCCACCTGCCTCTGCCTCCCGAGTGCTGGGATTAAAGGCGTGCGCCACCACCGCCCGGCAGGTTTTTGTTTTTAGATATTTATTTACTTTTGGCTTTTTGAGACAGAGTCTCACTCCGTAGCCTGGGCTGAATTTTTTAATTCAGTGTGCGGTTTAAACTTATCATCAGGAGCTGGTGAAACACCTCAGTGAGTAAAGGCACTTGCCGTGTGAGCACGGCCGTCCGAGTTTGACTCCAGAACCTGTGTAAAGGTGGCAAGGGAAAACCAGCTCCCCACGCTGTGACATGTGTCTGTAGGCATCATGCATTCTCACTTGATAATAACTAGTACAAATTAATAAAAAGGGGCTACCATAATGCTGGGCTTCTCTCAAGCTACAAAAGGGTATTTTATATATATATAATATATATATATATGTGTGTGTAATTTTATTTTAATATTAGATATTAAGTATAATATATAATATATATTAAATATATCTTATATTTTTAATATTAGCAAAAGTTTCCTTTAGTAGCAAAATTAAGCAGCACCCACCCGTGATGATATGATAGTCTCTCAAAGAACAAGGTTTGATCCACCTGACACTGACATTTGCCGCCGGAATCCCCGTCTACGCACAGAGGACACACATCTGGAATCTGCTGTTTCTCCTCTTGAGGTCATTTTATTAATTTAAAAGCCAACAGAGTCATGACCAATTGAGAGGTCCGCTGTTGTGAGTGAGTGTGAACACTTGTGTTGACTTTGTGTGATAGCTTCCTTCAACGTGCCCTACTGAAAGCTCTTGTCACCCCCCCGCCCCAGGCATCGCCAGACTGGAAGAAGGAGACGAGATTCAGCTGGCCATCCCTCGGGAGAACGCGCAGATTTCCCGGGACGGAGACGGCACCTTCTTCGGGGCCCTGAAACTGCTGTGACCCACTCGCTGGATCGTGTGGCCCCTTCGCTCCTCTCCTCCGTACCTCCGAGGGGAACGTGAACAACTGGAAATACCAAAAGAGGGGGAGCCACCACCAGACCTTTGCTTGTGAGCTGTTTATTTTGGTTCACCGAATCTGGTCCAACCCAGGACATTTGAGAGACAACCACAATCAAAGTCTGTCCTGTGAATGACGAGAAATGGAGCCCGCACTCTTAAAGCCAGGACCCGGGAGGCGGGCTGTGCTCCGCAGTCTAAGCCAACACGCACCATGCCCTCGGGTCTTCTCTGGAAACACACAGTTCAGAAGGCCGGGAGATTTCCTTAGAGGTGGGCTTTCGTAATTCGCGGTGAGAAGAGGGTCCGTATCTGTGGGTCACTGAAACATTCGTGCAAAGTCTCAGGATTTATCTTCTCTTTTCACATTAAATAGACTCTTCTCTTTTCCAGTTAACACTAGGGAAAGTTTTGTTTGTTTTTGTTTTAATCTAGGAGTCTTGAACTAGTCGTAGACGAAAATACTTAGTAGAAGTTCAGTTTTTGTCAGTTTAAAATAAACTTAATTTAAAATGGTTAAGCATCCAATAATTAGAAAAGAACCGACTATTGAACTTTTCTTGGTTCAGGTCAAATGTGCAATTGTTTCTGACATCAAAGTCTTTTTCATGGGAGGAAAGGATTCCCTCATTTTGGATCACATGTATATTTTCTAATAACTTCCAGTTGCTTTATACGATGTTACTGCAGACACATCTGACGTGTGCACAGAAGCCACTAATGCGAAACTGTAGTCGCACTCACATAAACCCCACTTTGAGCATCTGTAGCAGGGGAATACATTTCGGTTGTGTCCAGTTCCACTGCCTGCTGCCGCGGCTGCAGGTCAGGCAGTTCAGCCCTGCAGGAAGCGTCGGCCTCATTTGCTCTACAGTAGTTGAGGTTTCGGCAGAGGTCATAGCATCTGGTGTCAACGCAAGGCACACACATGCTCCCCTTGACGACCACGAGGACACTGCTGCCCATGCATATTCCACGGCGTCCGTTTCCTGTGTATCATGTCTTCTGTGTTACTAGCTGACCCCACTAGATGCTTTCCTCCATTCAAGAGGAAATGGAGGAAGAGACATTTCCCTGTTTGCCTTACAGTAGTATAAAGATGACACTGTCACACACAGGAAAGCAGTCATTTAAATCTGTGTCACGAATCTAATGTTGTTTAGCTCTCTGCTTTCTGTGTCAAGTGAGGTTTTGGGGTTCAAGTGAGATGGACTTGGAAGTTTATTTTGTTTCATAAAACAATAATTAAGAGGCAGCAGTGGGAGGTAGGGAAGAGCATTGACCCGGAGGAATGGCTAGGGACTTCCAGAGTACCGCTGCTAAGGTTGGCTGACAGATAAAACCACTGTGCCTTCTGCCCCAGCGCCTGAGTGAGCCTGTCTGCCAACACCCACCTTTGATGCTTCTCTGTTCAACTGTAACTTTGAAAAAATCAGGTGAGAGCATTCCAGGCACTGTAAAATAACATGTCAGGGCAGTAATTGTAAAGTGTGGATAGTTTACACATCTCCAAGGGATCTTCTCATGTCAACATATCACCATTATTTCTTAGAGAATACAGTTCAGCAAAAATACTGGATTTGAATAGGGGTGTTTTAGGGAAACTCCCAAGTCTGGTGTATGTGAGTCATAAGACACCCACTTTGAGTATTCTCTGTAACCTGCACACTGATTTCCATAGTCTCTAGACTAGTTTACATCCCTGCCAGTGGAGAGTTCCCCTCGGTACACATCCCCACCAGTGGAGAGTTCCCCTCAATACACATCCCCACCAAGACTTGTTTTCATTTATCTTTTTTGACTAGGGTGAAATGGGAATCTCACTGTGATTTTTATTTGTATTTCCCTGGTGGCCAGTAATGTTGAATGTTGTTTCATGTTTATTGGCTATGCCTGATTCATCATTTGAGAACCTCCTGCTCATTTCATTAGCCCATTTATTGTTTTGATTGTTTGGCTTATTAGTACTTATTCACTTATTTTTGTTTGAGTTCTTATATTGTAGTCTGAGTCTGGAGCCTTTAGCTGCTAGGGATCTTGATACCTGAGTTCTTAAATATTCTAGATAACAAACCTCTGTCAGATATAATGACTAGCAATTTTATTCCCTATTCTGTAGACTGTTTATTCACTGGATATGTTGGTTTCATTGCCGTGAAGAAGTCTTTTAACTTCATAAAATCCCAGTTTTTAGCTGATGGGCCATTTCCTAAGCAACTGAATTCATGTTCATAAAGTGCTTGCCTGTGTTGATATTTTGAGGTGTGTCTTCCAATTTTCCTCTATCAGCTTGAATTTTAGGTGTCAACGTAATAAAGGGTACATGACAAACCTACACTTAACATCATGCTAAATGAAAAAAATAAAGGCCAAAGCTAAAACACTTTCAAAAACTCAGGCAAAGAAAATATGTCCACTTTATCCATACCTATCTAATATTGTACTTGAACTCTTAACCAGAGCAGTGTGAAAGAAGTGAACTGTCAGGTTTTATGTTAGCGAGCTATCTGAAAGTGAAGTTTGTGGGAATTTGAAGAAGTTTTGGGGTTTGGGCGTAAGCTGTTCCCACTCAGGCTCCTGTGCTGAATACCTGTTTCTCAGCTAGTCATGCTATTTGGGGAATTTGTGAGACCCTCAAGGTGGAGTTTCATTGTAGGAAGTGGGTCACTGGGGCTGGTCCTACACTGATTCTGGCCTAAATCTCCTCTTTGCTGAGATTTGAGGCTCTGAAGCCACACTCTAGTTGCCATGAACTCTGCCATACCTCTGGATGGACTTTGCCCTCCAGAACACTAGCCCAAATGTGTCCTTTCTCCTTCCTCTGCTTCTTCAGTCAAGAATTCAGACATAGATATCAGAAAAAATAAGCCATCTTGGGGGGGGGGTCGAATATTGCCTTTGGGCACCTTCAGTCACCTTGGGTAAGGAAGGGGTGGGGAAGGAGGGGATGGTGGGAGACAAGGAAGGGGAGAGGCAAAGCAACCTCCTGGTTCCAAAAGATCTCGCCATCTTCACGGAAGCGCAAATACCAGAGAATTGTCACCCATGATTAGGCTCACCTGAGGGCCCCCCTTCTTGTGATTGGCCAGATGTGGCGAGGACTTTGGTGTGTAGGTCAAGGGTTGCTTGGCATTTAATCTAATGGAAGAGAAAGAGAAGAGGGATTTTGGCATTGAGTGACAGCCACAAGTAAAGAACACACTGGAGCTGGAGGAGGAAAAGATGTCCAGGCACAGGGTCTTCTGGGGACTAGGGACTGTCCATATGGGACCAGCCTGTGGTGTAGGACCAGGACAAGGAATGTGCGCAGGCCTGCAATGCCTGAGCTCACCCCGACATGCCCTTCCCCAGTCTTTCCTCCAGATTAGAGGAATCCCCCCAAGTCTTCCTGAGGACTCTCCCTGGGGAGGGAGTGTGTGTTGGGGCCCAGATCACCAACGGAGTAGGGGCCACACTCCGTGAGAACCTCACAGCAGGGAGGGTGGGAAAGTAAGCTCATCCACATTAAATTCTCATTTCCAATAAAGTTATTGCACAATATGTTCGGTGTGACTCCTGGAAATTAAAGAGAAATAGTTTATTTTTTTCCCCAAGTAGAAGCCATGAAATTAAAAGGGCTTCCAGACCCTCTTCCAAATGTCACAGTAAAAACAAACAAAGCATTTCTAAAACAATGTATCATCAAGCAAGGAATCCCCTTGGCCAGCCACAGAAGGCTGCCATCAAGGATTGGCGTGGAGACCTGCAGAGGTCAGTCTGTTCATGAAGTGTGTGAAACCCTTATCCCCTGGGGGAACAGGGACATGGTGGCATCTGTGGAGTCTCATCTCACCAGATTCCAGATGCTGCTGCATCTTCATATGCTCCTTACTAATTATACAGTGTGTACGTGTGTGTGCATTGCCTGTGTATGTGTGTGTGTGTGTGTGCTGTAGGTGCACAGTGTGTTGTGTGTGTGTGCATGCATGTCTGCACTGTGCGTGTATTGTATGTGTGCATGCGTTGTGTGTGTGTGCAGTGTGTGTATACAGTGGAAGTCACAGACATCTTGCCCTTAGAACAGGGCAAGTTTTACTGAGAAATCTCAAAATGTGCAACTCTTGTCTTGATGACTGGCAAGATGCATCCTGCATTCCTTCTGAGGTGTGTGGTCCAGCCAGGACAGTGACACTGGAGCCCAAGCTCAGACAAGCAGGGAACATAGCAGTGATGGGGGATGCTGAGGGTCCAATTCAAGCCCTCCCTTGTGCTAAGCGGATTTTCTGCTACTGAACACCCCCAGCCCCAGATGCTAAACATACTGAAATGTGAATTTGAAGCAGATGCTAAACATCTTGAAATCATGTAGTAAGTAGATGTTTGGATTGTGTGTCCACAGTTTAAGGTCAGCCCACCCTATCATATTTCTGTTCCTGGCACTCCTTAGCAAGAGGCAGCAGTGGCTTTCTTTCATCTACTAGAAACCAAAGGACTTCAGCTCTGGGACACAGAGTTTCTTCAAGCACTCAGACGTGTCTAAGAGATAATAACACGAAAGTGAAAGGCATGGAAGCTGCCCGATCATGGCGTGGAGGGTGCCTGGGAGCCATTGTGTGAGGAGAAAGAAGGGCGTCTGTAGCATCGCTTCTGCTGGCCACGGCTTTTGTGTTGCTGTGACACAAACACAAGACAAAACCAAGGCGAGACAGACTTGTTCTGGGGACAGCTTCAGAGAACTTCCACTGTGGTGGGGACATGAGGACAAGGGTGTGTTCCTTCCCAGTGAGTACAGAGACCATAATTGACATCGAGCTCTTGGTTCCTGAGGGATTTACATTTACCATGGTGGGCAGGGCATGGTGGCTCCACTCCCTGCTGATGTGTGGCTGAGCAGGAGCAGAGAACTGGTCTGCACCAGAAGAGAGTGGAATCTTTGAAGGCTGCAGTCCTGCCGGTCCTAAAGGCCTCACCACTTAAAGGTTGCACAGCCTTCAAAACGGCACTGGAAGCAGGGGAGTTAGCATTCAAGATATGAGCGGGAGGGGGCACCTTTCAGATTCTGGCCATACTCTCCTGCCCCGTGCCTCTGAAGGCTCATGGTTGTCTGATAGTAAGAAGTTCAACTAGTCCAGATTTGTATTAACTACTCCAACTCATCCAAATACCCAAAGTTCAAAAATCTCTTCCGAGTCTCAAGGCAAAGTCTAAGCTATGAGACTTTGCAAAATAACCTTGCGGTATACAGGTCTGGGTGGATCGTATCTTTCTAAAAGGGTGGAATTGGAGGTAGCAAGGAAACATTGGACCAAGCAAAGAGAAAGCAGGACACACATTAACCCTTGCAGCCCCAGGTCTGGTGTCTGTGGCACACGTTAGCCCTGCTGCTGTGCGGCCCTTGCTTTGTGCAGCATGCTCAGCTCCCTTGGCCGAGCTCCACATGGCATCTGCAGCTTTCCATGGCAGGTATTGCACTTTGCCAGCATCCTCAGGTCTACATCGCAACCTAGATGGCATGGGCAAAGCTTCATGAAGATGCCGCACAGGGACCCCGGATGTAGGGACCCCCACTGCTGCTGCACACTGCCTGAAATTACGGCTTTTTTCTTGACCCAGTACCTCTAAGACTCTGTAACTTACCTCTAAGACTTGCATTCAGCGTGTCTGGAAAGCCACACACACAGAAGATGCCAGTTTCAGCTGCCATGCTGAGATGCAGCTGGTCCCCGTTGGATCGTGGCTGCACTGGGCTGAGTGCCTGTGTGTCTTCTGTCGAATGGTGCTGATCTCTCGGTCAGTTAAAGCCATTCATCTGCTCTTGTTTTGTCCACAACCTTCAGTCACTCTCCTCTCCTTGCCAAACTGCACCTTTTCCAGATCCTGTTCTGATCTTTGGTCCTGAATCTCAATGTCAACCCGGTTTAGAGCAACGAGAAGTAACAGTGCTGTAGCCTACAGACCGTGCACTATCAAACTTCCCTCTACAAAATCAATTCATTCCTTACATTTGAGTTCATAGTCACTCAGCTTTGAGGACTCCAGGCAACACATAGCTCGGTTCTTTGCACAAATGTGGCATGGTATGGGCTATAGTCCTGTCTCCAAGAAAGCTCTGTTCCCGCCTGAAGCCTCCTGAGTGCTGTCTTTGGGTCCACCTTTCTCCAGGCAGTCTGAGATTCCAGCCTCCCAGCAGAATCTTCCATTAAGTGGAGCCTCGTTTATCCTAGGACACCTGTAGTCCCCAGCTGCAGTCTCTCCCAAGTGCCTCCTGAACATCGTTTCCAAAGGTCTAGACATCTCATGGTCACGCTTGTTTTTGCAACAACCTCCCTTTTCTGACATTAATTTCTGTGTTAGTTAGCCGTCATCGTGGTGACAGAATGCATGGCAGAGACTACTTAAGAGTGGAATGGTTTATTTTGACTCCTGGTCGAGGAGAGACTTCAGTTCTTCATGTTAAAGGTGTAGCAGGGAGAGGCTGAGCGAGGTGACTGGTGCTCACACAGCACAGGCCAGCAAGCAGAAACCCTGGCCCCAACCAGGGCGCATGGCCTGTAAAGACCCAGCCCTAGTGGCCTGCTTCTGTCAGTCCCGTCTCCCTAAAGGCCCCATGACTTTCAGTATAGGAACCCAAGCTGTGGACAGTGTTCAAAACATGGGATGGAAGGCACTTTACAGTCACACCATGATGCCTGAGCAGAGAAACCAAAAGGGAAGGAGAGGGGAGGGGAGGAAGGAAGGGAAAGCATGTTCAATATTTAAAGAGTGAATTAGGATCGAATGTAAAATCAGCAGAGGAAGACAGAACCTCCAGTCTTTTTTTTTTCCAGAATATTTCTTGGAATACAATATAAATCCCATCACATTTTAATTTTAAATTTAATTTTAATATATGTGCCGTGTTGTGCATGATGCTACATAATTGATTTAAAGTACTCAGGACTTAAGGTCAAAGTACAGGATGGGTAGGGATATAGAGGAAGATATTAATGAAACTTTTGTCTTTCCTCAGATTTTGCACCTTCAGTTTTTTTTATTAAATTTTTAAAATTTATTTTACACATCAACCACAGTTTCCCCTCCCTCCTCTCCTTCCCTTCCCTCCTCCCACCTTCTTTCTACTCGTGCCCATCCACTCCTCAGAAAGGGGCAGGCCTCCCACGGGAATCAACAAAGCATGGCTTATCAAATTGAGGCAGGACCAAGCCCCTCCACCCTGCATCAAGGCTGAGGGAGGCATCCCACCATAGTGAGTAGGTTCCACAAAGCCAGCCCATGTGCCAGGGACAGATCCTGGTCCCACTGCTGGGGGCCCCCCAAACAGACCAAGCTGCACAACTGTCATCCACATGCAGAGGGCCTAGGTCAGTGCCATACAGGCTCCCTAGCTGTCGGTCCAGAGTCCATGAGCTCCCAGGAGCTCAGGTCAGCTGTCTCTGTGGGTTTCCTTGTCATGATATTGGCCCCCCTTGCTTATAGAATCCCACTTCCCTCTCTCCAACTGCACTCCAGGAGCTCGGCCCGGTGGTGCTTGGTTGTGGATCTCTGCATCTGCTTCCATCAGTTACTGGATGAAGGTTCTATGATGACAGGGTAGTCACCAGTCTGGTTATAGAAGGCCAGTTCAGGCACCCTCTATTGCTAGGAATCTTAGCTGGGGCCATCTTTGTGGATTCCTGGGAGTTTCCCTGGCACCAGGTTTCTCCCTAACCCCATAATGGTCACGTCTATCAAGATATCTCTTTCATTGCTCTTCCTCTCCATCCCTCCCCCAACTCAGCCATCCTGATCCCTCATGTTCTCATTCCCCATCCTCTCCCCTCTATTCCCCCCACCCTCAGTTTACCCAGGAGATCTCATCTATATCCTCTTCCCAGGGCGATCCATGTCCCTCTTAGGGTCCTCCTTGTTAGCTAGCTACTCTGGAGTTGTGGGTTGTAATCTGGTTATCCTTTGCTTTGCATCTAATATCCACTTATGAATGAGTACATACCATGTTTGTCTTTCTGGGTCTGGGTTACCTCACTCAGGATGATCTTTTCTAGGTCCATCCATTTGCCTGCAAATTAGATCTTGTTTCAGCAGCACACATACTAAAGTTGGAATGATATATAGAAGATTAGCGTGGCCCCTGTGCACCTTGACAGTTTTAAGGCATGGTGGTTGGATGTTTTGTAGAGTGGGAGAGTCAGGTAATTATTTTTTGTAGTTATCATGTGGCTGTGTCATACAGGTCCAGTGCCCTTTTTATCATAGCAAGCCAAGAAAAATTACCTGGACGGGCAGTTTGCTATATTCATGTGAAATGACTTAATTCTATTATATTATTTTTTCTAGACATGAAACTATATCCATGTTACATTCACTTGGGGACAAACTCAGATATGCAAAGTAGTTCCTTCCTTTGCCCTGTTGCACACATGTGCAACCACTAGAGGGCAGCATCTGAACACCTAATGGAGCCATCTGCATTATTAACTACAATTAGGCAAATGATAGAAACTATAAGACTACAGAAAAGAACAATGAACCACTAGATAGACACCATTAGTGTTTCTTCAAAGCGTATTCCACAGGCACTGAAAGTCTGAGATGTCGCCACAGCTCTTACTTGTGCATTTTGGGGGAAGTTCTATTGTATCAAACCACTTAACATCCCTGGAAGTATACACAACCATAACCTCCAGTGCAAAGGGAGTGTGACTGAAGCTTCCAGACATAGATAGATAGATAGATAGATAGATAGATAGATAGATAGATAGATAGATAGATAGATAGATAGATAGGTAGATAGATAGGTAGATAGACAGACACACAGATGATAGATAGATGGATAGATAGATGATATATAGATAGATATAGATAGAGAGATAGATGATAGATAGGTAGATAGATAGTTATAGATAGATAATATATGGATGATAGATAGGTATAGATAGATATATAAATGATAGATGATAGATATAGTTACAGATGATAGATAGATATAGATAGATATAGATGATATAGATAGATAGATAGACAGACAGACAGACAGACAGAAGCCACTCCTGTGTTAAAGGCCAAGTGACTAAACTTTGTGAGTATTGACATTTAATACTCTGCAGACCAGGGCAAAATTATCTTCCACTATTTCATCACACAGGAAACATTCATTGCCCACTCCTGTGTGTGACCTCACTCTTTGTGACTATAAAAACCTTAAACATGCATTCATAGCAGAGTATGAGCTTCCACCAATACAAAATTAAAACTAATGTTTCTTAAACTAGATCAGTTTCCCCTCTTTGCCACACTCTCCCATCTGTGGTCCTCACCAAGGCAAATGCCTTGGTTTATAAATGCCTTGGTTTGGCAGCTAATAGCATCCACAGTGGGTCATGTGTAAAGCAAACCTCAATGCTCTCTCTATATCAATTTATTAAGGGATTTTATGGGGATAACAGACTCACTGA
Source organism: Peromyscus californicus insignis (assembly GCF_007827085.1). NCBI lineage: Eukaryota > Metazoa > Chordata > Mammalia > Rodentia > Cricetidae > Peromyscus > Peromyscus californicus. The sequence goes on from NW_026294534.1 coordinate 4,946,416, forward strand.
TACAGGATAAGGTAAATCCAGTTGCAGCATCCTTGGAAAGCTGGGGACCCATCACAAGCTGCTTCACACCACCTGATCCGGTCTTCACCACCCAACAGAGTGACCACATGCACCCTCCTCAGATTTAAGCTGTCACATAACCAGCCAAGAGGCCACAGCCAAAAAGTTGGTACTCCAAAGCTATAGGGGGAATGAATACCCACTACAGTCATGTCCATAGGAGTGACCCAAATTAGTATCTGTAGGCCATGGTCACTCAGATTGTACTTCTTAATGGACTCTTTCTTACTCCTGTTGAGGCTCATGAGAGCTATGATGTCGTCCATGCCTCTTGACCTTTTCACCTTTTAATGGTTTGTTCTAAAAGCTAGTTAGATCATCAGTCACAGTTTGACCTGTGAACATGTGAGCCTCATGTCTCTCCTTCCCACCCTTCCTCATCGGTCCAGTACCCAGGACCCCAGGACAGCACCTCCTTCTTAAGATTCTCTTCTCTGTAGCTGACCACTACCAAGCACCTAACACTTTTTTTTTTGCACCAAAATATTTCTGCAGTGTATCATGAGATTGATTTTTCCAGTTCCAACAAGTAATCCTGGTAGACAAATATGCATTCACACATACATCATCTCCAGGGAGCAAATATTAATGACACTTCTATGTGGGAAAGGTTGTCATGAGCCTGGTTTATGGGTGATGTAACATTTGTGGTTGTCTGCTGTGGGATGGTCTGTATGTCAAGTGTGTTGCTGATTGGTCAATAAATAAATCACTGATTGGCCAGTGGCCAGGCAGGAAGTATAGGCGGGACAAGGAGGAGAATAAAGCTGGGAAGTGGAAGGCTGAGTCAGAGACACTGCCAGCCGCCACAATGACAAACAGCATGTGAAGATGCCGATAAGCCACGAGCCACGTGGCAAGGTATAGATTTATAGAAATGGATTAATATAAGTTGTAAGAACAGTTAGCAAGAAGCCTACCACGGCCATACAGTTTGTAACCAATATAAGTCTCTGTGTTTACTTGGTTGGGTCTGAGCGGCTGTGGGACTGGCAGGTGAGAGAGATTTGTCCTGACTGTGGGCCAGGCAGGAAAACTCTGTTTTGAGGTGTACACTATATATCTTGAGATTGGTTCATCTTTGTCCTTCAGGAAATCACTTGCAACTGTGAACATGTGGATGAACCTCAATAAGTTACACTTCCCGGAAGTCACAGGCTTTGGCCCACAGTTCCCTGTCTGAGCCCCTTGAGGGCTCATTCTGGCTTGGGGTACCTATGGATTATTATTTCTCTTCCTGAGCATCTCCTTCATACGTCTGTTTGAAGATTGTTATCCCTCATAGAGACACAAAGTCAATGTCTAGGGATGTTTGAAGTTCTCACACTTAGGCAAATGCACTTACTATATTGATATATACTATATATATCAGAAATAAATTAAATACGATATAAACATCTCCCCATTATAAAGGACTCAGAAGGTCCTTTTTATTGACTATACACCACACAAAACAATCTGAGTAACCAATATAACAATATCCTCATATTGTGGACAGTTAAACATGTTCATCCTGCCATGGATATGAGTTGTTTAGATAGGAAGTATTTCTCCATATGATCTTGCTTACCTCACGTGTGAAATTTCAAAGTTGGTTATGCTAGAGGATGAATGTTTAATGACAGTTATCAGGGGCTGGGAGAGTAGGGCAGAGCTAGGCATGGGGAAGGCTGCTCCAAGGTACTAATTCACAGGTAGACAAGAGCAATAGACGTTACAGTGTGCACAGTAGAGTGACTTGTAGCTAATAATGGTCTATGGAGTATTTCAAAACATCTACACAAATAACAATCACACAATAAACATATGAACACAGTCATACACAGAGAGAGTTTGATTCAGGAAGGGGGAGCAAATGGGACATCTCAGGAGGGTAGAGGCTACGGGGCTCCATGTAAGATAATGAAGAGGGACTGTGAGCTGAATCTCCGGGTAAAGGACTTGTTGCCCAGCCCGACAACCCGAGTTCAGTCCTAGGAACCCACACAGTGGAAGGAGAGAAAAGATTCCATCATGTTCTTTTCTGACCTCCGCATGTGTGCCTTGGCACCCCCCTCACCCCCGCACACAATGAAGAATAATAATAATAAGTAAGGAAAATAAAAGGGACTGGGCATAGAACTGAGTATGAAGTACCCTAGAGTCACCTGCAGAGAGTTGGTGCGGTAAGCAAGCATGTGGAAGAGACAGAAAGAGCTCCCTGAAGGTGAGAGCTGACCACACTGGATCCAGGGCAGATGGCCTGATGGCCGCCAGCCTTCTGTTCCCTGATTGTAGATCCTGGCCCACATCGCCCCATTTTGCTGTCCGTGCTTCCTGTGGGTTTTGTGCCCAGCTGTAGCCCCGCCTTCCCTTCATGCTCCACCTTCTTCCGGCAATGGGATCTCTCCTCCCACCGGAGTCCTCAGCTTTCCCCACACAAGTGTCTCCTGGCCTCCACAATGCACTGTGAGTCACACTTCCATGGTGGCCTTCTGTAGCACTCCCCACCACTAAGCGCCTGCTGTATACCTGGCACTGGTCTGCTTCCTCGATTCAGCCTGTGAAGGAATCCACGGCTCCTCTCTCCTGTAGAAGCACACTTTTCTTCCTGCGGTGCAGAGTCTGGGGTGTTCTGGCCTTTGTGCTCTTAATTCTGTTTTCCCAGAAATTGTGCTGAAAGTCCAGAGCCCTGGTGGTCTGGCAGGCAGGCCTTTTTCTAAATTTCAGACCATGCAATGAAAGATTATACAGGAGAGGACGGGTTTAATTTTATTAATTCTCGAGGATGTCATACATGCCAACAATGTACTTTGATCCTATTCATCCCTACTCCTCTTCCCAACTCCTCCCAGATATACCCTTGTCCCTCCCAAATTAGTGTCCTTTTGATTATTTTATTTGAAAAAATTGCATCTTAGTCTTACAAGTGTTTTGCTGGCATGTATGTCTGTGCGCCACGTGTATGTCTGGTGCCCACGGAGATACAGACAGGTGTGAGTCTCCATGTGGGTGCTGAGAATCAAACCAGGGTCCTCTGGAAGATTTCTGGTCAGGACTGACTTGATTTATTCCTGCCCTGTGACCAGTGCATGTAGTGTTGTCAGCATTGGGTCTTACCATCGAGTTGTGGAGGGCAGTTAGGAGCAGTGGTAATACCCTATACTGTTTGGGGTATCTCTGGGATACCCCTGACCAACAGCTCAAGGGGAGGAACCCCACACTGGGCCTTTTATTCAGCAAGTGTGGTTTGTGGGAGAAGCAATATCCCTTGTGTGGGGTAACGCCAATTAAACTCTTTTTAAATGTATTACTGATACACAGACACATACATGGACTATATAATAATGATGTTGATATAAATACGTGTTATAACAACACATGTGCTTCATGAACATATAAATATATATTTATATGAAGCATATATGGCTTATAAAATGGTAATTTCCACATGTCTTTTGAAATATCCTTAGTGTTAATAATCCTTTATTTTGCTAATAAAATGAGCTATAATGAAAAGAAATAATTTTGAATGTTTCCAACACAAGAAACAGTCAATACAGAGACACTGGAATTGTTATTTAACCTGATTGAGTCACACACACACACACACACACACACACACACACACACACACACACACACAAGTGATTACATGTCAACTGGAAAGAGTGAGATATAATATGACCTGACGACTTCCTAGCCGTTACCACCCACTCTCCCTCTCCCGCCCTTGAGCGACCGTCCCGTGAGGACAGTCCCCAGTGTCCAGAGCCTCATTTTCTGCCTCTTGAGGGGTGACAGCGTCTGGACCATTGTTCATCGCGGAAAGAATCCAGGGCAGGGACTCAAGCAGGAATCTGAAGCGGAAGGCGTTTAGGAATGTTGTACATTTGTTTGCAACTCATGGCACAGTAGAGTACACAGCTCATGCTCAGTCTGCTTTTGTAAACACCCGGGACCATCTGTCCAGGGCGGTACTGGCCACAGTGGGCTAAGTCCTCCCTCATCAACAATTGTTCAAGAAAATGAACCACAGCCTGTTCACAGGCCAGTGGATGGAGACCATTTTTCAGTTGACATTTTCTCTTTCCAGGTGACTCTAGCTTGTGTCAAGTTGACAAAAACTAACCATTACAGCTCCCAAGTCTCACGGAAGCTCTTGAATGTGATGTTCCATGCATGATGACAGTCTTGGCTTTATTTTCTAAACCAAACTACCTCCGTTCATGGGGGAGGGTGCATCTACACTGCCTTTTTTTTTCATTTCTAATTATCTTTTGGGTTTAATAATAATGAATAAAGTTTAATAAGCCTTGAGCCTTAGAGGCGGCCCCATTAAATTCACTCATTGCTGAGATAGGCCAGCCAGGCGGGGCATCACTGGGGTAGAAGGATTCATCTGGGCTGTGAATTGACATAGACCAGAGCCATCCTTCTGATTCTTATTAACATATAGGACTATGTTAATGTTAATGACTGTGTTATTCACATTGACCTTGGAGCTGAAATCCATCAGTTCTCTTCTGGATGGATGAATGTACCAGACCACAACACTGTGAAAACCCAGGCCTGTGCTGTATTTCAGGAACTGTGCACATCTCAGATTTCAGCTAGGAAAAGCTTTCTGTAAATCTTCGCCCACACACTCTTCCTTGACCCACAAGCTGTAAGCTGGTAATTATAGAGAATGTATGTATATGTAACTGTGAGGTGGGAACACTTCTATTTTGCCTTCATTGTCTACGATGGGATGCCAGCATTTCTGCTTATATAGGCTCTCTCTTTGCCATGGAGATTTTGCAGATCTCTCTATTTAGTGTTGTCCATCTCTCTGTTGGAAATACTTATAATCTGATGTGTCTCACGGTGTGTCCTTGACAAACAAGGAGAGATGGTCCTGGGACCCAGAGTCCTGGGAGCTGACTGAGATTGCAGCTGTGTTCTTTTTAGATATGTGTCTTACTCACTTGGGCCTGAGTTATCTGATGTGCGGAGTATGGATGCTCATGTCGAGCAGGGTTGATGTGAGAAAAAGATAAGTAGAAAGAGCCGCTTCCATTGTGTCCGTGGTGGTGTGTGACAGGTGTCCATACAGCTGCGCTCACCTTCGCCAGTGGACTGGGGTTGATTGGGCAGACGAGGGTCCACTAAGGCCAAGGCTAGTTCCAGCGCAGTAGCCCCTTCACAGTCTCCATTGCTTAGCTCAGGCTTTGGCACAGAAGAGTTATTAGTTCATGTTTCTCAGTTGAGAAGTTGCTAAATAAATAACCTATTTCACAAACTGTGGAGGCCCACGAAGGTTTCCTAGTGAGATCTGAGCTTGCTTTACCCAGCAGAGCTGCACTAGAGGATTGCTTGACCATGTGCGTGGTTACTAGGTGATTGGAAGGGTCAGCACCTGGCTGAGCTAGGGGACGGTCTTTGCTTCTTTAGAAGAGACAGAAGGGGCTGGTGGCTAAGGATGCAGACCTTCCTAGCTATCCTGTGTGTCTATCTGTCTCTCTCCCCTCTATCCTTCTATCTAAATATTTCTCACTTCTCCCTCCTCAAGAGTACCCTGGGGTAAAAATGGGAGTGGGTCTCCCACAACAAACCCAAGCAAGATAGCTGGGGTGGGGCTGGGAGGTGGCTTAGATGATAAAGTGTTGTGTGCCAAAGAGTGATGACCCAAGTTTAATACTTAGTATCCACTTAAAAATCTAGGCATGGCTGTTCCTGCTTGCAGCCCTGCACTGGGGCGCTGAAGTCGGGTAGACACTGAGATCCCTGGCCAGTCAGCCTAAACCATCCAGTGTGCAGGACAGTGAGAGACCCCAGCAGGAAACGAGGTGGGCAGCTCCTGGGAGCAAACCAAGGTTGTCCTCTGGCCCCATGTGTGCATGTGCCCATGTGCCCAGGCACGTGCACACACACAGAGACACACACATGTACAAGAGAACTGGGAAGCTATGTGTCCCTGCTTTGGTCCCCTGTGCCGGTTTCCTCCTGTTTTGTCACTAGAGAGAACCTTTTTCCTTCACACCATGTCGGCGGCTCCTAACTACAAAAGTGAGGCAGAGACTGAAAACACCCACAGTTGATGATGTGCTGAGCATCCTACCTGGTGATGTGCGTGCAATCCCACTGTGTGCACACACCAACCCAACATCATCCTACCTGGTGATGTGCGTGCAATCCCCACTATGTGCACACACCAACCCAACATTAACATACCTGGTTATCTGCACGCAATCCCACTGTGTGCACACACCAACCCAACATCATCATACCTGGTAATGTGCATGCGATCCCCACTGTGTGCACACACCAACCCAACATTATCCTACCTGATGATGTGCATACAATCCCCACTGTGTGCACACACCAACCCAACATTATCCTACCTGGTTTTGTGCATGCAATCCCCACTGTGTGCACACATCAATCTAACACCACTTGCTGCCCATCAGCTTACTAACTGAAAACAATGCCCACTGAGCACAATGCAGGTCACAGCAAATAACTGTAATGGTGACGTTTCTTCATGCCTCGGGTAGGGTTTGTGAAGGATTGTGACCTCTATTTTGATACATATTATGTATGTTCTAATAGCATCCACATCTACATTTAATAAGGACAACTGTGCCTTTCACTCCGGTTCTTGGATCTAAACATCACAGAACAAGGCTCTGGTAAAGCAACAGAAGCACCTGCTTGTTTGTGTCATTGCACATTCTCAGGGTGTGAGCGTCTCACTCATCTGCAGAGTGTACGTCATCTTTCTTGGTGATCTGTAAGAACTGGGAGTTGGACACTGGAGTGGGAGTTGGAGAATGGCCTGCAGCAACCCCTATTTTTAGCATTACTGAGGTGCACTTACTCTTGGGAAATGTAGCATTACTCTTTGGGGAGGCTCTGGAGAACTGAACCTGGGCAGGCAAAAAGAGAACACATGGGGGACCAGAGGGTGAGGACACAGAGGCAAACCCTTTTTGCATGGGCAAAGGGAGAGAGGGACCGACTCTGTAGTGGTTTTCTATTGGGGTAAGGACGGGGCATGCCCTTGTATCTCTACAGAACCAGAAAAGCAGCAGTAAGACAGGACTTTGGAAGAAATCAGTAGACCCTTGGAGAAGCTTGGAATCTTCTGCTTGAGGGCATCCATGGCTGAGTCTCGACTCATGCTAAGGGCAGACCCCAACCACAGAAGCTAAGGCCAAAGTCTCCAAGCTAAGACCTGAGCCTCTCCTGAGAAACTGGGTTATCATAGCTCCATACACTTGCAGGAACCCTCCAGTCTGCATGCCCACACCTCGGAACACTGAGGCACCGACATGCTGCTTTCAAGAAAGAAAGAGTTGAAATATTTATGTGTAATACATAATTTGTCTGCCTTGTAGACCTACATGTTTTTAACCAAATGTTCTATTATTTAAAAAACAGACATCTTTCAGGAATCAAAAGCCCTGTTTATCTTTTTAACCTTGAACTTTCCATTCTGTGTTCCTGTGGGTTAAACATTTATTAAATTATCTTTATGTCTCTGTGTATTTGCGTTTTCATCCATGGGTGTTTGACACACTTCTCTTGGGAAACAGGTAGGCTTTGCTCTTCATTTCTGAGTTTGGCTGTGTTTCCCTCACTGTCCAACATCAGCATATACAACCTTTTACCTAACTGTCCAGTGGGTTAGGTCATTTCTGACACGTGGCTGCCTCTGCTGGAAACTGGCATGGCTGTGTGTGGTGCCTCAGTGGTGATTCCACTCTTTGTGGCAACATCATTGGTTTCTGACAGTTAGAGGTGGGCATCCCACTGCTGCCACCACAGACTTGTGACATGAAGGAGAAACGCTGGAGAGAGAGCTATGCTCCCAGGCAGCCCCACAGCCACTTTCCTGACGTCGAGGTCACTCTGACAGGTGCTTACGTCCAAAGGGAGGCTGCACTAGTGTTCTGAAGTCTTGGGCCGTGGGATGGACCCAAGATGGAGACTGCTGGTCAGCTTTTGGAAAGTTAACTGAGTGTCTATGCCAGAGTGGAGGGACGTCACCTGTACCGACCGCCATTCATTGCTCCAGCGTGTGCTCCATCCCCTCGAGACTAAGCAGCTATCTTCCAATACAGCGTTGAGTTGACTGTTCTGAGAGTTTATCATAGCTTCTGGACTCTGGAACATAGACCAGATAGGTCAGTTTTCCACCCATGATTTCTTCCAAACTCACGTCGCCATCCCCGGTTATAAAGGAAAGACAAATTACACACACATGTGCTTCACGGTCTACACAACATGTGCCAAGGGAAAAACAGATCACATCAGAGAATTACCAAACGACCCTGTGTGAGAAGAGCAACGTGTAAAGAGTCTTTGACTTCGCAGCAGGCTGGCAGCTGACTTCCTGAGAGAGTGAGGAAGATGAGTGGAGACAGCATTAGAGGCTAGTGTGCTCAGAAAACCTTGATTGGAAGCACAGCACTCAGAGCGGGAGATGTTACACGTTCTGGTTTCACTCTGTCGCTATGACAAAAACTCCCCGTCCAAAAGCAGTATAAGGGCATAAAGAGTTTGGTTAATAACTCCTGGTCACAGTCCATTATTGCAGGGAAGTAGTTACATTTACCACACCCTGGTTAGGGTTTGCACAGTAACAAAATCCCCTTGTTCTAGGACAGGGTACAAAGGATATCTAGGTAGGAGGAGAATTTGGTTTAACAAAGGCTAGCTCTGGGTGAGGAATTCCCTCACGATGTCTTTGTTTCCCTGGGGCAGAAAGGTGGGGTTTGTTCTGAGACAGTTTCTTTTTGTTTATAGACCCTCCATTTGCTTGGTAATATTTGAACAAATTATGTTAGCTCCGGGGAAGGTTGTTCGCATGTCAACCCTTTCAGGAGCCCCTCACACTCCTGATCCAGCCAATCATTCTCTTCCGCTCAGTCTCCAGACCTCTGTGTCCATCGCTCATGACCACAGGTGATTGGATCAATAGTGTTTAACAAAGTGTACACTTTGCCCCAGGACAATTAAATTAAAATAACACTCCCTTATTCTCGTAATGACAATTCTTCCAGTGTGCCACTAGGGTTTGTAATACCTTGTCTTTCATTATTCTCACATCTTTATCAATTTCTTAAATGTATTTTTATAATTGATTTGACTCTGTAATACACTGAAGTAGAAAAATTATCTCCCCTCCATATAATATCCATAAAAGTGCCCGGAGTATCACAATTACCAATGTTTAAGGACCTGAGTTTGTCTAAATATTTGTTGTTGCAAAGTAAAAAAAAAAAGCCAAAATAAATGAATATAAGTTTACAAAGAAAAGAGTGAGTAGAATCCTGTCCCCCAAATTCTTAGTAGCACTCAGATATTTTAACAATTTATTTAAGAAGCACTATGATTGAAAAAAAAAACATTTGCTAAATATTCATTTTCAATTAGGCCTTAAGTGGAACATCTCCTTCACCCCAGTTGTAGTGAGCCGAATCACTTTGGCTAAATTGCTTTCAGCCTAATCAGACGCAATTCCTTAATACAGAGCCTCCTGTAACTACGAGCAATTAATTGAAGCAGCCTTGAAGGTTCTCTTTCATTAGAGAGATTGTCTTCAGGGATCAGTCATTTTTATGGAGTCTGTGAGTAAAACAGAATACAGAACAGTTTCCAACTGTCAATTGTGGGGGCAATCCTTCCTTTCTGTTGCTTGTTTAAAAGGTCTTGGTGGGGTTGGGAATATGGCTGAGTGGTAGAGAGATTGGCTATCCATGTAGGAGCTTAGTAAATGTGTGTGTATGTGTGTGTGTGTGTGTGTGTGTGTGTGTGTGTGTGAGAGAGAGAGAGAGAGAGAGAGAGAGAGAGAGAGAGAGAGAGAGAATATAGAAAGCTGCTCAGAGCAAACAGCCTTGAGGATAAAGACTATTGACTATGAGTCTCCTTTCCAGCATTAGGGACTTATGTGAAAGCCACCTCTTCTCGGGAGAGAGTACTTACTTGTTTAAGCTCTTTGTGAGCAGTAATGCCCTTTGAAAATGATCTCTCATGTGATTTTAATATTACAAGAAACATTTTCTTTGCTAATCACGAGTTCAAAGCTTCACAGGATAATATTCTCACCACTAAAAAGCTTGTGTAATTTTCTGGTGCCTTAATTTATTACCGGGAGTGATTAAGACCATGAAAACACTGAGCTTCAGTCCCATCCTGCTTCTTAAGGCTGAGCACAAAAGGCCACTCAGTTTCTTCGTGGTTACCACTAGGTGGCGACGGTGGCAGCAGCTGCTTCTGCATGGAGCTAAGAATAGAAAGCTTTTCTCGGATATAGGGAGGACCACAATCCGGAATGCGCCTGCTAATTGTAAGCCGCCTCTTTAAAAGAGGAATTGCATTTAATTACAGGGACCTCTTGCCTCCACGTCACCTGATCTGCTCTGGGATAGCCCGTTGCAGGTCCCTACACCTTCTTCTCTCTATTGCATTCATTCTTCCGGAGGAAAGCTGCAGATGTCAGCCGTGCTGAGGCGGTGGGTGAGGGCAGAGCAGAAGACAGTGAGAGAGTGGGCGATCTTGGAAGGCAGTAAAAGGAAGGAAGGGGAGAACGTTAGCAGCTCAATGCTTTATCTCAAAGATGGGAGAGCTGATGGTTAACGCCCCCAAGACGCATCTCAAGCTGTGTCTCTGTTGCCAAGAAGGGAAAAGACAAACACAGGAAGCCTGGGTAGGCACTTAGGACCTGACACTTTTGATGAGAGTTGTAGAAACACAAACTGACTTAACCTTGTTTTTATATGTTATGTGTGCCCCCATCCCGGGGTGTGTGTGTGTGTGTGTGTGTGTGTGTGTGTGTGTGTGTGTGTCTGTGTGAACATGTGTGTGTACACATATATGTGGGTGGGTGCCCAAGATGCCAGAAGAGGAAGTTAGATCCCCTGGAACTGGGGTCACAAAGCAGTTGTGAGCTGCCTGACCTGGCGCTGGAACCCCAACTTGGATCTTCTGCCAGAGCAGCAAGGGCTCTTAACTGCTGATCCATGTCTCTCACCTTGTCCACGTTGGTTTTGATGTGACTAAGACAAGGGCCCAGCAGTAAGAAGACTTCACTGTGCAGTCTGCGACAGGCCAAAGATGGTGGTCACCTTTAAGAGTTCTGGTTTCCAGAATACCAAAGCTGATGATTTTTGACTATGGACTTCATAAAAAATGTTGTTCTCAAATTTTTACATATTAAACATTGTGAACATTATAACTGCTTGAAAAAAACCCCACTATTTCCGTCAAGAAAATTGTATGAAGCATGGTTCTTTACAGCTGTTAGAAAACATTTGTTGTGGGCTGGGCTTGGTGGGGGGTTTCTAAGCTTCTCAGTTAGAAGACAGACTTAGCACTGGAGCAATGGCTCAGTGGTTACAAACAGTGGCTGCTCTTCCAGGACCAGGCTTAAGTTCCAAGCATCACCCACACAATGGCTTACAAGTCCCTGGAACTCTGATTCCAGGGGAATCCAAGCCAACACTCTTCAGGCCTCCATGTGCACCAGGCACATGATGCAATACATCCGTGCAAGCAGAACACTCAGACATATAAAGTTAAATGAATCTTACGGCATTTATGGCTGAATGGATTGAAAGATTCAAGGTTTAACTCTTTAAGGTGAATTTGAGGAAGTCCACCATGCTCAGCTGAGAAGTAAGAGCATGGCTCTCAGAGTCTCCTGTGGACTGATGAACAGGCTGCAGCCTTGCGTTTTGTGGGTATACAATAATGAACCACATCTGTCTTTTACTGCCCATAACATTTGGGGTGTTTCTGAGTCTTCTAAAAGAAGACATAATCATGTTTTTACTCTAGTCCCCTGGAATGTAATCTTCTTTGGAGATTTAGAGATGGGTATTTACTGAAGCAGTCAAATCATCCTGAACTCACCAGTTTGACAGATCTTGATCTTGGAATCCCACGGGGAGAATGCCCTGCAAGCATGGAGACCCAGTCTGCAGTGAAGGGTCGAAGTATGGGGCAGTCCTTGCCTGCAGGCCTTCAGAGGCGGCTGGGGTGTGTTGACTTGACGGATCCCCACGGCCTCTACAACTGGGAGGTAGCAATTCACTTCTGTTCAGTCATCTAGTCTGTCTGCTTTCAGGGCAGCCCTTGCAGACTAATGAGAACCAGCAAGACTCATTCTGAAAACAGGGGTGTGGTGGCTTAAAAGAAAATGGCCCCCCAAGGGAGTGGCACTATGAGCAGGTGTAGCTTTGTTGGAGTTGGTATGGTCTTGTCAGATGAAGTGCGTCACTGTGGTGGTGGGCTTTGAGGTCTCCTTTGCTCAAGCTTCCCTCAGTATGACCCTGAGACCATTTTCTGTTGCCTTCTGATCAAGATGTAGCCAGAAGCATGTCTGCCTGCATGCTGCCATGCTCCCTGCCATGATGATAATGGATGGAACCTCTGAGCTGTAAGCCGCCACCTCAGTGAAATGCATTCCTTTGTAAGAGTTGCCGTGGTCATGGTGTCTCTTCACAGCAATAGAAGCCCTAAGACAAGAGGTTTGTGTTAAATGTTTCAAATGGATCCAACACAGGAAACCAAAGCTATGGGAATCACAGAACCTTCAGGGAGCACCCATGAGGAAGAAACATGGCTACTAGTCTTAGGAAGAGATCTGAGGCTGGCAGAAGCCTGGAGCCACTCATCTCTGATACAGATGAGCAGCAGGTCCCCACTGGCTGATGAAACATGTGGGCCTGCTCTCCATTGGGCTAATGCTCCCTTTTTGCTTCCACTGGCTTTCAGTGGGTGGACTCAGGAGAACACAGTGCTGGCAAGCTGGGGAGTGTGGTTTCTAGACTCCTATACCCCGTATATACAAAGAAGAAGTTGGAAGTAGTTAGGGACATTCCTGAATTGGAAGCTAGGGACATTCCTGAATTAGAAGCTTTTCTCTGTCCTGCCTGGTCCCAAAGCCACTTTTAAAATAATCATTCAGAGGGCTTAATATTAATTATAAATGTTTGGCTGGTAGCTAAGGCTTATTACTAACTAGCTCTTACACTTAAATTAGCCCATTTCTATAAATCTATATAGTGCCACATGGCCCGTGGCTTACTGGTTCTTTCACCTCTTGCTTCTCTGGTGGCTTGCAGCGTCTGCCTTGACTCCACCCTTCTCCCTCCATTTGATTGACCCACCTAACTTTATTCTGCTTGGCTATTGGCCAAAGCAGCAGTATTTATCAACCAACGAAAGCAGCACATATTCACAATGTACAGAAAGATCATCCCATAGCACATTCCTATGACTGAAACACAATATCCAACAAGTTGCTATTACTCACAACTAGAACCCATCATGCTTAGTGCATATTTTTACATGCATCACTCACAAACAGGTGTGCCCACCTTTATTATGTGTCCTTTTGGCATGTTTTACACAGTGTGGCTGTTAAGTTGTTATGGCTTGAATGTGAAATGTCTGCCATGGGCTTCTATGTTTGGACATTTGGTTCCCTGGTAGTGGCCCTGTTTTGGGAGACTGTGGAATCTTTGGGCCATTAGGGTGCCACTAGCAGTTGGGGACTAGGGGCCAGCCTGGGTATCGTAGCAGAGTCCTCCTTCTGGTTTCATTCTCTGCTCTCAGATCTACCACAACGTGAGGAGGAGGAGGCATCACCTCACACTCTTCTACTCTAGGCTGAGCCTCTCTGCAGCCACCACATCTTCCTGACCGTGATGGACAATTCCCTCTGAACTGTGTGCCTGAATAGCCCTTCTTCTTCCAAGTTGCTTCTGTGAGGTATTTTGTCACAGTGAGGCAAACGTCACAAGTCAATTTCAAGGGTATGTTGGGAGGCGTTGCAGTCAGCTTATGGTAGGGCTGAGTCCAGAGGCCGTGTTTCTTACTTACGTGGCCTGAGGATTGACGTGGGTGCTGTCTGCAGGCTAACAAGACTGTAAAATGCTGCCAACTTCAATGGGGCTGTTAACAATCACGAGGGTTAAGTAGCAGAACGTGTGCAGGCTGACTTCCCCTCCACCAATCCTTGGCTCAGCGTCCTTCAAACACCTGCAGGGCACTGTTAATCGCTTCAACACTCAGATGTAGAATTAGGTATTTATGTATTTGCTCAGTTCTGTGAGCTCAAGGTCAGGAACCTAGTATTTTCTTTCTATCTGACCCTAATACACACGTGGTTGGGACTTGCTAAATAATGCTGCTGAAGTTGTTCTTGTCATGTGACGTCTATAATTTTAAAGGATTCCAAGAGGTCTTGAGTCAGTTCTTGAGGTTAAAATGCCTGCCACCCACCCCAAAGACTACATTCTCTCATCTTTCTGTTCCTGTATGCAAAGACAGTGTGGTGGACAGGACCATACATAACTTGGACATGTAAGCCTGACTACCCAGACCTCACAGCAGGGGGTGGTGTGACAGGGTGAGAGGAAGCACTACAGGAGTCCTGGAGGGCAGGCAGAGCACACCAGGTCAAATTCAAGCCATGGGCTCAGAAGCAGCGGCCAGTGGAGGTACATAACCCACAGGGCGGACATAACCAATGGCAGACTCTGGTAGTCCTTTAGCTCCAGGGTATACTGAAAACAAAGAGCATGTCCGTGGGTGTGGCTTCTTTGGCTCATGCAGCGGTGTATACTCCCTTGACCATGGAAGGCTCTGTGCATCCATGAGGACCTAGGGAGGCAGACAGGCATCATGTCCACCAGAGCTCTCGTGTCTCTGCATCGTGTGCTGTTTCTTCCCTGGATCCACAGCAAGCACAATTGGAAACAACCTGACTCCATATCTCAGTTTTCACTTCCATCCCTCCAGAGCCCTGGCCATCGCTTGTGCTCGGTTCAGAAGTGCTCTTGTCACCTGAAAGACAGGCTAACACATCAGCAAACATTACATGCCTGGCCATCTCAGCCGTTGGGGTCACCATGCCTGAGCAGAAATAGTTTCACTTAATTCACTGAACTTGGCTGTGAAGGGAGGGTGAGGGGAGGCAGAGACATGAACTCCTGTCTCCCCATCTAGTCAGTTGAAATGCTCCTGCATCCCGATAGATGGATGGCTCTTTACAGTGTTCCTGCATCCTGATGGATGGATGGCTCTTTATAGTGTTCATTGCGTCCCATTGGATGGATGGCTTTTTATAGTGCTCCTGCATCCCAACGAATGGATGGCTCTTTATAGTGCTCCTGCATCCCGATGGATGGATGGCCCTTTATAGTGCTCCTGCATCCTGAGGGATGGATGGCTCTTTATAGTGCTCACTGCATCCTATTAGATGGATGACTCTTTATTCTAATGCTTTGCTATTTAACACACTGATTGCATGATTAAGTATGAAATGCTAATAGCCTTTGACTTTGTCTTGTTTTTTTTAATCATCAAATTACTTACTCTATAGCCACTGGTAATCCTAAACTATACAGAGCAATACTGAAAATTGAATTAAGATTTGGTCTTATACAAAGTCAACGTTGTTTTTGTTTGTTTGGTTTTGGTGTTTTTGAGTCAGGATCTTAGTATATAGCCCTGTCTTGTCCCATACTCACTATGTAGCCTATGTTGACCTCACACTCACTGTAATCCTTCTACCTCAGCCTCCGAAGTGTTGGAATTACAGATGTGCACCACTATACTCAACTGAAGTCAAGCTTCTTAAGTACATTAATAAGCTTTATTCTTTGAATTCTTTATAGTACTTATTTGTTTAGTGTTAGGGAACGAGGCTGCTCACTCAACAGGGCACATGTGGCATTCAGAGGACAACATGCGATTGTCAGCTTTTCCTTTCCACCGTGGGGGACCCTGGGATAGCACTCAGGTAGGGTTCTCACATGTTCTGTACTGTGTGCAGCTATCAACAATGCTATAGTGTTCTTTTTCTACTGTGCTTTTTCTGTCCCAGGAGCCCATCTAGGACATGCTTGTCTCACGCCATATTGTGCGGCTGTAACAGGACCACAGGCAGCCTGGTCCATAATGAGCAGATGGGTACTTGCTCACAATCCAAGCCTGAGAGGACACAGCTGCTGGGAGCCTTCTTGTGTGTCTCAGCATGACAGAAGACACCACGTGACCAGGAAGCACCAGTAAGAACGAGAGGATGGACTCATCTTTTCACCAGAAATCTACCCCAGAGGTAACTCACCTGGACGACAGTAGCATGAACACATTAGGAGAGCACAGCCTCTTGACATGATCTCTTAGAGGCCACCCTCGGGGAATGCAGTCAACTGCAGCATATCACACATGACCACCCATCTCCTTGAATGCTTCTTGGCCAGGTTTTTGGCTTCACTGTGAGTCAGGACCTTGAAAGCTTTGAGGAGTGGCCTGGATGCTTCATAGCATGGGCCTACTAGACTTTGATGTTCTCATGAGAAACTGGGACCTATAGGAAGGAAAGTTGCATCCAGAGTTCACAGAAACAGTATGACTTATGAGGGTTGACACTTGCTTTGAGTACTGCAAGGGAATCCATTGTGCACCACTGCTCAGGCCTGTGAAGACACAGAGCACTTCTTGGAGGGTAGGAGATTTTTCTTAATTGTTTGGGATTCTTCCACGTGGTAGATTGATCTTTTCTCCAATATTTGATAATCTATTCAGACATTTAGATCATGTGGACTCACACATATTTGGGTTATAACACTGTATTTCTTGTGTGTTTGCACACATGTGCATTCGTGTGTTGTTGTGTGCAGTTGTATGCCTATATGTGTGGAGGCCAGGAATCAACCTTCTATGTCGTACCTCAGGAACATCATACATTTAGTTTTTCTGAGACTGGTTCTCATCATGGGTCTTAATATTTTGGCTTGGCTGGATGGCCAGTGATACTGAGGGATCCACCCATCCCCACCTCCACAGCACTGGGACTAAAAGTGCATGTCACTTTGTCTGGCTTTTTAACCTTGGTTCAGGGGATCAAGCTCAGGGTGCCATACTGTGGAGCCAGTACCCCACTGAGCCACATTCCCAGCCCTTGTGAATTTTTTGTGCTTTAAATTGCTACACTGTTGGTCACTGGTAGCTCTTATGATATGCCTCCATTGAGGAGTATTTTCCTCAATTTTTGACTCTTTCTGTTTTTGATTCTCTCTCTCTCTTTCTCTCTCTCTCTCTCTCACACACACACACACACACACACAGAGTGCTCTTTTATGTATAATGATTTACTGTATATGATGGCTTGGCCCTGGGTTTTCTAGTGTCCTTTCTCACCTCTTATACTTGGATGTTGCCGGCACTGAGTTGTGTATCTGCCTGGTATGGACCCCCCACAGGTTCCACCTTATGAAGGAACTGATGCATTGGTTGGTATTCTTACTTCCCACATCTTAATATGAATTATATAAAGCAATTCATATTTAATTTGTCTCATTTAATATTTTGTGCTTAAAGTTCTACTTGTCAGGATCATCTACTTGACTCTCTTATTGATTCTATTTTCCTTCAGTGTGGTATTTTTTAGACCTGGAGTTCTTCCGTATTATTTTTTAGGTGAATTTTGTGTATATACCATGCAGTTGGCTCGCTCTTTGTGAGACAAATTGAAAATATTGATTTGACTGATCTCACTGATCTCAGCTTGGTCATATTATTATTGTTGTATGCCCCACTATGAAGTAGTGTTGCCAGCAGAGTATTTACATTGTTTTCTTTGTTCTTGGTGGTTTACATGGTATTTTAGAGGCTGTGTATAGTGATTTACAATTAAATGTTTGCTAGTTCCTGGTTGCCACAACTTTTTCCCTTTTAATTTCTTTCTATCCATGCTCTAAAAAATAAGCAAAATAGCTTTACCATGCCCAAACAGCTACTATATGTTAAGTTTGTGTGGGAAAATAATAAGGAAATTTAAATTTATCTGACCTTTGAAGAAGCCAGTTACAAAGATAAGCCATATTCATACCTCAATAGTTTGTTCTTTCAATATGAATATGCAAATCTAATAAAATTAAAATCAAACTTCCAAGAGAATTTATTTGGTTTGCGGTTGGATGAATGGTTTTAAAATTTGTGTCAAATGTAAGCCTTGGGGAAAAGCAAAGACATTCTTCTAAAATCTCTTTAGCAGATGTCAGCAAATACACTAAAGCTGCTGGATTGAACTCAATGTGGGGTTGGCACAAAGATAGATAAATAGATTTGTTTAACCACACAGTAAATCAAACAGCATTAACCACATAGAAGCCAGAAACAGGGTTCAGTTCCCACGGGGCGAAATATTAAACACAAATGGCAGTTAGCTCTTTGGGGCGGGATTGGCTTCTCTAACAAATGATGTCGGCCCTCTGCATTTCCATTCGAACAGGGACAGTAAGGCCTGTGCGGGAGCAGCTCTCAGCCTGGCCTCGTGGGTCTCTTCGCATGGGCAGGAAGGGAATGACAATGGTCATGGGGAAATTTTATTATATAGTGTAAAATTCTGTATTTGGCAAGCAAAGCATAAATTTAGTCTTGGAAAATTGCAGTGTGGTTGTTTGAATGTAATTGGCCCCCAAAATCTCATAGGGAGTGATATTATTAGGAGGTGTGGCTTTGTTGGAGTGAGTATGGCCTTGTTGGAGGAAGTGTGTCACTGTGGAGGTGGGCTTTGAGGTTTTAGATGCTCAGGATAAGACCCAGTGTCTCAGTCAACTGCCTGTGGCCTGTATATCAAGATGTAGCCCGCATGATGTCTGCCTGCATGCCTCCATGCTCCCCACCATGACGATAATAGACTGAACCTCTGAAACTCTGAGACACCCCAATTAGATGTTTTCTTTATGAGTTGCCATGGCCATGGTGTCTCTTTACAGCAATGGAAATCCTGACTGCAACATGGAGGATGCTTTTTGTGTCCCATTAAAAAGAAGAAAGATAACCGTGTGTATGTTTTAGAAAAAACACTGACCAGATATAAAGTAATTATTGGAGAAAATTAAGAGTTGAAGGCAGGGAGGTTGAGGTAGAGAGAAAAGCCCAGGTGTTTTAAGATAGGAGAAGGGTCCCAGTCCCTCAACTTAACTTCTCTCTTGACCCAGAGCCTTTCTTCTCCACAGCCGTTTTCCATCTTTCTTCTCCTCTCTGCCCTGGCTCTTTTCCATTTCTGGGAACAGACTCCCACTGTATATATACATCTTCCACCTCCGATGATTCCCAGGGGATACACAGCAGGTGTCAGTCGGGTGTAGCTGAAGACTGAGGTTCAAACCCCGCTAGCAGCTCCCAAAACGAAGGGATACTCATCGTGAAGACACTGTGTCAGCAGAAAGAGACATCAGCTGATGGACGGCATTACGTCTGCAGCGGCACGTCAGCTCTCAGACGTCCGGAGGGGTGAAGGCCGCCTGAGACACAACAGTGACTAACCAGGTGGCTGCCTTGAAAAGCTTGGAAGGAAAGACCAGCTTAGGTTTGTTTAAGTCCTTTCGAACCGTGGGGTACAAAATGTGTCTGGGGGGACTCGGAGCAGAGGAATCTGAAAGCAGGCGTGGACATACCTCCTTGAACTCCAAGACACCTTCTGCTTCCTGTTGGGCCAGTTCTTTCCTGACTGTGGAGCTGGAGGCGCAGCTCTGAGGAATCCTGCTGCTGATATCTCCATTGATTGTTGTGATTACATGTCCCATTCTTACAGTTGTTTAGTCAAGTTTTTGTTTGTTTGTTTGTTTTTTGGTTTTTGGGTTTTTTTTTTTTTGAGGGGGGCTGCTGAGACAGGATCTCTCTGTGTAGTCCTGACTATCCTGGAACTCACTCTGTAGACCAGGCTGGCCTTGAACTCACAAAGATCCTGCCTCTGCCTCCCAAGTGCCGGGATTAAAGCCAGCTGTATCTCACTGGCTAGTCAAGTCTTTTAAAATCAGTGTTTACCCTCCTTTTATTTTCAAATCATTTTGGTCTCAGACCGCTCCTCATTTTGTTTATAAGGACCTTGAGCTTTCCATAGGATTAAGTAATTTTCCCAGAGTCATACAGCTTGGAAGTTTAAAAAAAAATCTGTAATTTTACTTTTACAGATTGATTTTTATTTTGTGTTTTACCTGTATATGGTGGTTTGAAAGAAAATGACCCCCAGAGGGAGTGACACTATTAGGAGATGTGACTTTGTTGGCGATGGTAGAACCTTGTCGAAGGAAATGTGTCACTGTGGGGGTGGGCTTTGAGGTTCCCTATGCTCAAGCTATTCCCAGTGTCTCAGTCCACTTCCTACATATCAAGGAGTAGCTAGTACCATGTCTCCTTGTACATTGCCATGCTGTACCCCCTCCCCCCCGTGATGATGATGGATTGAAAATGTAAGCTACTTGTGGCAGTTAGCATGTAATTGGCCCCCATAATTTTGTAGGGAGTGGCACTATTAAGAGGTGTGGCTTTGTTGGAGTGGGTACGGCCTTGTTGGAGGAAGTGTGTTACTGTGGGGGCGGGCTTTGAGGTTTCCTATGCTCAGGATACTGCAGAGCATCTCAGTCAACATCTTGTTGCCTGCAAGATGTAGGACTCTCAGTCATTATCCCAGCATCACATCGGCCTGCACACTTCCATGCTCCCCATCATGGTGATAATGGACTGAACCTCTGAAATTATAAGCGAGCCACCCCAATTAAATGTTTTCTTTGTAAGAGTTGCCATGGTCATGGTGTCTCTTCACAGCAATGAAAACCCTAAGTAAGACACCTACACGTATGTATATGAACCATGTACATACCTGGTGCCCACAGAATTGTAGTTATAGACAGTTGTGAGCTGCCATGTCAATGCTGGGAACCAAGCCAGGGTCCTCTGCAAGAGCAGCTAGTGATCTTGCCTGCTGATCTCTCCAGTCCCCCAAGTTTGTCATTTTACTGAGGAGTGTGGTACTCCAAAGATGATCTACTCCTCACGTCATAGATCACCCCCAAATAGGCCCAACTAACTAGTTTAAGCAAAGAAGTGATATTTTAGAAAAACTTCTTCTTACTTTAATGCACATTACTTTGGGGCCTCTACACGTAATTTAGTTGAATGATTTAGCCAACAACTTTGATGTGAGCCTTGACTCTGAAGACAGGCAAGTGTGGTTCTGCTCTGGTGTTTTCCCTTATGCCCTTAGTGGCCAGGCTTTGGATACAATAGTCATTAGATAGCCATTTAGGAGACGCTGTTGGAGTATCTGACCCTGAGGGACATTTATAACATGGGGGCTTCCAGGCATTAAGTAAGAATAAATTAAACACAACTGAGATACGAACCACCAAGTGAGAGAGTCTAGATCACACACATGCTCTCAGAGCTCATGGGTTTAGACTTTCACATTTATGCATCCCATTTGAAATGAAGTCTGAGGTGAGGATGGCATTGGGCCCAAGGAAAATATGACAATGGGGCTTGAGTATCCAGATCAAGAAGGGGAGAGCTGTAAGCTCTTGGTACAGTCTCAAAGCTCTGCAAATTGATTCTATTTCTCTACAAGGTCCTGTAAAAACCTAGGTACTGACTGTAGTCACTAAGTCTGGTACCAAGAGGGGGAAGGGTGTTTATGTGGAAGGGCAACAGGACCTCACAGAAAACTTAAACCAATCCAAACATGAAAACAGACGAACACTATGAAGTGAGACCTGAAATGATGTAAACTTTCTGTTTAGGTTTGTCTTTTTCCTCCTCCTTGTCCCCCCCCCCCCCCCCCCCCCCCCCCCCCCCCCCGCTTTGAGAGTGTTTCTCTGTGTAGTCCAGAGTCACCTGGAACTTGAGGTCATCCTCTTTTGCACCTCCCCATTGCTGCTGGCATCACGGGCATTCACCACCATGCCTGGCTAAAAGTAAGCCATTTTGATAAAACCCTGTTGAATACTCGTGTTTAGTGCTGCCCCTCTAATCCTTGCAGTGGCAGTGATAATAATAACCGTCACCCTCTTGGTTCTGTGTGAACCCAGAAGTCACTGTGGACTCCTAAACTGCAGTAGCAGGGGTCAGCATGAAGACCAAGTCCATCCTTCCACAGGCAGGCATCCAGCTATGGCTGCTGAAGGAACAGACTGAGGTCACAGAGGATCCACTGCTCAGCATCTGTCTTCCCTGCACGCGATGACGGGCACTGTGATTGGTTGCCCATGGAAATTCTGCTGTTCTCCCCTTACAGATTTTGGCATGGTTCTGCCAGGCAGTAATGTACAACCCACTGTCATTATTCTTCCTCAGCCCCTCCTCTTTTCCTTTGGGGATATAATTCTTTAAAAGCCTGGATTTCTTTCTGCCAAATTTCAAGGACTCTGGAGTTTTGGGACATTGTACTTCTGGAATTTGTTAGGCTGACGACAAAACTCAATCTTGGCTGAGTGTACCTCTTTGTGCAGCAGTCCTGACTGCATGAGGAATGTACTTCACCTTCTCACGAGTGAGTCCAAGAGGTCGCTCAGCTGAGCAACTCTCTTATGTTCAGAGCGATGAAGGCAAATCTTCACAGGTCCTGGTGTCAAAGAAGACAAATGGTGGGAAGTTGCTGACATATTTTGAAATTCAACATAGAGGAAATAGCATAGTTTAAAAAAATGTCCTGTCATTAGGACAAGGTAATTGAAAAATCACCGAGCTGAAGTCTGTGCAGACAGAAAAACCGGACGATGAATGTCGTACCCTCTCTATCAATATGGTATTGACAGAGACGCTAGTGACACAGCCCTTGGGTGAAAAAATGTAAGCCAGGCTGACACATGCACGGGGATGGATACTGTTTGCTTTGTTAGAGTGGGCCTGCTGGGATAAGACACCAGCTTTCGTTTTCATATATATATATATATATATATATATATATATATATATATATATATATATATATATATATATATATATATATACACACATATATATATATTTATATTTAATATATATATAGGGTTAGAGTTTATATATATATATATATATATATATATAGGGTTAGGGTTATATATATATAAAATGGTTTTTTTTTTAAGACAGGGTTTCTCTGTGTAGCTTTGTGCCTTTCCTGGATGTGTATGTGTCTCTCTATGTGTGTTGGAATGTGCAAGCCATGGTGCATGTATGGAGGTCACAGGAGAACTCAGGGGAGTCAGTTCTCTCTTTCTACCCTGTAGATCTCAGGGATTTTACTCAGGGGGTCCCAGGAATTGAACTCCTGTCTTCAGGCCCCAGGCAGGAGTTTCCATCCATTGAGCCAAGTTGAGTGTACACTAGTTTTCTCCTAAAAGCATCTGGTCCCCTGCTTCTACCTTTTAAAGATTTTCTATGAGGAGGAGAGAGGAATAAAAAATATTTTAGATAGAGATACCTAGATGATGAGAGGAAAACAGAAACACAGGATAGCCTCAGGAGGGCCTGGGTCAATACTCAATGGCCCAGGACTTTATTCAAATGGGCTTTTTATAACAATGCCAAGGGGCAAGGCAAAAGACCTCCCCCTTGCTGGATACAGCCAAGTGTAGACCCTTCCAAACACCTCGTTCCCAGGCCCATGGTCCAATAGTCCTCTTATGCAGTCCTGATGGGAAAGCAAGCTCAGATCTCACTTGAAACCTCTGTGGGCTCCCACAGTTCTCAGCCCATCAGCAATCATCTAAGAGCTTGTAAGTCACATGGCAGAGCACACACAGCACTTCATGATGGAAACACATGCCTCCTCTCAGGGAACACTGTCTCGGGGATTACCAGGCTCCAGCTCTGCAGAACTAAGCTTGCTAAGCATTTGTTAACTTTCACTGGAGCTTGTGAATAAGCAGTGGCCAGGATCCATTATCCTGCAGGAACAATGCCTTCCTCAAGTTTGAGTCACCAGAAGGGACTGCTCACCCCAAGAAGGATGATGGCCCTGTGATGATGTTTCACAGGGCTGAGCAATAAGATGGCCATGGTGAGGACACCACACACCATCTTTAGCCATCTAAAGAACACTCATAGCTTGGGGTTTTTTGTAGCAATGGGCTCTCTTGTGCCTCCGAGTTTGAAATGGATTCTGTCAGTCATTGGAGCTGTCAATGTCACACACAGAAGCTCTACATGGGAGACAGTGGAGTTTCTGAATCTTCCCTTTTCCTCCTGCAGACCCTCTACAGTGTGTTCTCCATACTACAGTCAGCATGAACCTGTTAGAACAAATCTTGTCCTAAACTATAAATAATAATCCTGACTCAGGGCAAAAGCTTAAGTCCTGCAGGTGAGGGCAAATGAGAAAGGGAAGCCTCTAGAGGAAGGTCCGAGACTAGAGTCACTGCTGCCTGAGGTTGGAAGAACCATGAGGTGAGATCATGGAGGTGGAACTCCGGCATTTCCTCTTAGAGACAAGTTTCCGAGGCTAGTTTGATTTCAGTGGGCAGTAGAGCCATGGTCCCCAAACGAGAGTATTTGAGGAAATGAAATGGACTTATATACACCGAACAAGAAGTAGGATTTTAAAACACATTATCAGAAGAGAAGGAGGAGGGAGGACTGGAACCAAGGCTCGGAGAGCCTGGATAGCTCACAGTGGGGGCCATGTGAGATACTGGGTGCCAGGAAGATTTCAGGCTTTAACTTAGGGAGCATCTCCCTAGTACCACTTACAGAGAATGGCCTGGTTTGGTGCAAGTTAGCGCTTGGGTGTGGCTGCTGCATGCTTGGATGCTACCTCTTCATCCTATAGAAAGATAGAGGCAGAGAAAGGGGATGCTCCATCGCAGGAATGTTGCTCACATCAGCAAGGGCACTGCCAAGGAAGTGGAAAAGTATTTCTATGTATATTGATATAGGAAATGCGTTTATTGACTAGATTAAAAATGTAGGAAATATGCATTACATGAATTGACGGTACAGATATATATTTACATAATCAACAGAAGTATTTATCCACTATCTGACATTCACCTATGTTACATATGGCATCTTTGAGATCATTAGTGCCAACCGTGAGAACCTGGGGTTGACAGTTACACTTAGTCATAACAGTAGACCATTTAGAAACTTTAACACCCGCTTCTCTAATGGTACTTTGCTGTCACTGAGGCTTGAACTCAGGACCTTCTACATGCCAGGCAGACTCCCTACCTACCCTAAGAATGTTAACATCAAATATCTCAAAATATTGCTAATCTCTTAATAGCTATTGCCAATGCTTCTTTTAAATAAATACCTTGTGTTTCATTTAACATAAGTACTGCCTTACTTGTTTTGTGTGTGGATGTTTCTTAATCAAAATATTATTTATAGCTAAGATTTCTCAAATCAGATGCAGTAATCTGTGATGATGGTGATTTGTGTATAAGCAGTTAAGAACTTTCAAATCATTAATAGACATGTATAGGTAATGAAAAATGATTACAACAGAAACAAAAAGTCCATTACCTAAGTATTCACAGAATGTATTAAATTTTAAATAACAGAAAAACCTGTCAAGATAAAGAACAGATAATTTTCATTTTACCCATGTAAACTTTGGGGACTTACATCCAATATTCAACACATACACACACACACACACACACACACACACACACACACACACACACACACACACTTTAAAAGCTGCGAGGTTTTTTTTTTTCTTCTTTTTTCAGGTTTTAAAACCTGTTTTGGCATTTAGTTTTCTAAATAAACATCTTAATTAAACATCTTTGGAAATTCTGCAGAAGTGAAATGGAAGCAGAATGTCCACTTCATCACTGTAAAAACTTTTAAATGGGGAAAAAATGTCTAAAACTTACAGAAGACATCTGTGGTGCCAGATGTCTAACTCCGGCCGATACAGCGGTGCGTGGAATATGAATGACACAGAGAAGGAAGGAGGACCTCTGAGTGTAAGCTGCCCTGGAAAAGGAGCATCCATGCTGTGTGAAGGTGTCTCTGGCTTCGAGCCCTGGCAGGAACTCTGCTTCCCGTGACATGATGCCCCCCGCCTCCATCTTTGAGACACTTATAATTTTCACCCTGCCTATTTTATATATTGGATTTATTCCTATATGGAGAAGTTGATATTGTGCTATTGCTCTTGGTCAGTCAACGGTTTTAAAACTTGGACATCGGGGATTTTTGAGAAAGATATGGCTTTGTGTCTTTCCTGCTGTATGGACTCATGCATGTGTGTTTTGGGGGGTGGGGTGGGTTCTGCATCTGTATTTCTAGCGCTCAGTTTTCAAATAGAATCTGCTGTTATTTCAGATTTCTGACTCTTCACTGGTGAATCCCGCGACTTCCTCCCTTCCAACTCTCTTTTCTCATCCTGTCTTAGTTTTCATTGTTCCTTCCTTTTTTTCCCAGACAGCCCAGGCTGTCAGCTAAAGTCTTGTTTTGCACACAAGGAAGGATTGTATTTGCCCAGTTTCTCACAATCCGCCATCCTGTTAGACACCTAACAGCATCCAGCACGTGCTTTCTCGTGAAGCAATAGTGATGTCGGAATCCCCTTTCGTCAGACAAGGCCATGGTCCTACCTGTAGATGCCCGTAAGATTTGAAGAAAGATGTGACCCCTGACAGTACAACCCAGGCTTTAGTTTTTCAACATTTACCTTGCTATCAGTCCTCCAAAAAGGGAACTTACTGATTGAGAAACCAAACCAAAACCAAAAGGATGGAAGAACTGGGTCCTACCCACAGAAGGTCTGTAATGATATTGTCTCTAAAGGACTCTTTGACCACGGCCTCCTCTATGTAGAGTGTGGCATCCCAAATAGCCCCCAGGACAGCTGGCTGGAGCTCACAGAATCCACAGCTGTTCCAAGCAAACCTGTGATCCATGTCATCTGCATTCTGCATGATTGCTACCACAGCATGAGGCTTCTTGGCCAGCCCTGAAGTGCATTCGTAGGGTGGGTTCCATCAGGGGCCTTGGAATAGCTGTGAAAGCTCTCATTGGTAGTGAAGCGTGAGGAAGAATAGAAATGTATCTGAGCAGATGATTGCCAGGGAGATGTCAAGTACGCATAGCTTACTTGCACAAACTGGTAAAAACTGATGCAAAAAAATTAGAAAAAAACTGGGCAGAAATCTTAAGTAAATTTAGAAGTTGCATTTGGTCAATGCTTAAAACACTCAGCAAACAGGATCTCATGGAATCTTTGCTATCTGTAGTCTCAGGATACCACTGATTCCAACATTTTTTTCTCCTGGGGACTAAAGCTTACACAGGGCAATGTACTTACTCTAAATGACCCATCAGTTCTTGCAGATCAAAATGTAAAAATCACAAATACGATTTAAAACTCAAATTAGGATGAAAGAAAATTGATAAACAGCACAGCCCAAAAGAGATGCATCCATAGGGTGGCAACAAAACACCCAGTTCTATGTCCTGCCAATACAGGACAGAGTGTCACCTTCTGGCAGAAAGGCAGGGCACTGGCATGAAAAGCCCGTGACTGCAGAGTCACAGTGGCCTGCCTGCTTTTTTCATTCTCTAAATGGAGGTGCCACTGCCATTCTGTGCACCAACCACATCATGAGGAAATTGTTAGCTATAAATCACATACCTAGAAAGTGTGCTGACAGCAGTGTTTCGTGGTGTGTTCACACACTTGTGCATTAATTTCTGCTCATACTGTTTCACTGAAATGACGATGTATTCAACCAGGTTGGAGGAGGTGTGTCAAGTCATAAGTAGGACACACATTGTATCCAATTGCATCAAACACTCGTGTGTGTGTGTGTGTGTGTGTGTGTGTGTGTGTGTGTGTGTGTGTGTGTGTGTGTTTTCTGTAACTTTGGGGACTCACTGTCAACGCTGACCCAAAAATGTGTCTGGCAATGAACAGTAAAGCTCACTCCTCATCCACAGTATAATGTTGACTTGTGCCTCCTTGGTGGAAGTCCACCTTGTGAACCAAAAGGTCTATGGGGAAGTCTCTCTTATCGTGACCACCACCACTATCAACTTAAGACTCCATAAAGGAAGTCTACCCTGTTGTCAACACCACCATATGAGAGCCAGTGTGAAGACTGTGAACATGAGAGTTGACCAACCGTGACATCTCTATGCCCACCTTTCCCCCTTGTTAAACAGGAGATACAGAGTTTGCTCTGACTATTGTTAATGGTATCACAGTCTTAAGGCAGGATTTCAATACTTGGGAAGGAAACCTTGAGGAACCATGTGAGGGTTAGGACTTTCCACCCTCCTGGGGTTTCAGGATAGGCTGTGAGATTCCTGATGCCCAGTCCACCACAGACCATCTCAGTCAGAAACTTTGGTTGTGGGGCTCAGGCATAACTTCAGGAATACTTTATATACTTTCTAGTCATGCATTCTCCTAGAAGCTGCAGGGTGATCAGGAACCCCTGTATATACAAGGGCACAGCCTCTCCTCCCTCTTAATAACCAGTTTCTGAGCATAGAGGGTCTCCCATTACTTATGATAGGGCTGGATATTAGGGCTCACAGGCAGTCTGTATATCCAAAAATGACCCCAAGCTGGGCTATAGGAGGATTTCTGGTAATTAAATAAAAGCCAGCATTCCTCAGGAACTTGTGAAACATGTTTCCCATCCCCCTAAAAGGGGTCCTTTCCCTTACCTCTAGCAGAGGGACATATAGCTCTCTCATTGACATATACCTGTGGTGTCACTCAGCATATCAAAGCTTATGCTGGCCTCCAGGCTCTCTCAATATCAGAAGTACCTGCTATACATTTCAAAGTCCATGCTAGCATCCTAGACCTTCTCACCCACTCGCTCCTCTACCCCAAAGTCCCTCCAGCTCACTGGCTTCCCTCCCCTCAGCTACTCATCCTTACAACCTGGCAGGCGATTCTCTCTCTCCCTCTCTTTCCCTCCCTCCCTCTCTCCCCCCATCCTCTTGTGCTCTCTGTTCACTCTCTATCTCCACTATTTTCTCCTGCTTTCCCACGTCCATAGCCCTCATCATGCCCAGTGTGAGTTTCATTCTCTCTGCTCTGAGATTTTCCAGATGCTTCTGGATACCTTTCTCTCTCTTATTACCAATAAAAACCTCCTCACTAATAATAGAGCGGTCACGTTGGCAGTTTCTGTACGGTGCCCCCGATTACACTAGATGCCTCTGATCCAGGGCCACAGCACAGATGATGCTGCACACTCATGGGCAGTTTGAGAGTTCAGGTGGCGAATTGTAAAGGAGGCATAGTGTGGAACAACACATAGTGTGTTAGATAATATTAAAAAAAGATAAGTAAATACATAGGTGATAGACAGTAGATAATTGATAGGTAGGACCTTTTTATATGTGAATGTATTTGTGTATGTATCTGAAGTGTAAATTTTAAAATGGAAAAGATTTTTAAACAAGATTGCCAAATTTAAATTGGGGATCATTACGACATAAAATGTAGAATTCTGAATCAAATGTGAACTTGCCAACCATAATTGCATGCTTTTTCATTTGGGTAGATTTACTAAGCTATTTTTATTCCATAAGAAAAAAAATAAAGTTTTATTTTCTGGGAAAAATGCTTGTTTTCCTAACATACAAGGCTTGCCATAATCCCAGGAATTATCTAAAAGGTGCTTGAAAGAGGCTAGTTCATTTTTGTTGAGTCAACCTGCAGCTGCTCATCTATAACTACAGAAACTAACAGTGACCCATCTCATGTCAAGTTTTTGTGTGATCTGGGGGAATTGCTTGCTTGGTTGTTTGCTTTTTTTTAAAAAAATATGTGTTTTATTTATGTGTGCATGTGTGTACAGAAACCGGTATAAAGCATAGGAGTCTTCTGTCACTTTCATCTATTTCTTTGAGGCAAGGTCTCTCCCTAAACCCAGGATGCTGGGGTTGGAGCACTTATCATTGCTTTTGTGCAGCGAGTGCCCTTAACCACTGAGCTGTCTGTCCACCACCCCTTTTTAACTGAAACAGAACCTCAGGCATCCTCAGCCACACTCAAACTCACTATATAGCTGAGGATGACTCTGAGCTTCTGGTCCTCTGTCTCCCTTGCCTGGGTGTTGGGGGTTATAGGTGTGTACCATCACATCCGGTTTATGTGGTGCTGGGGATGCCAGGCAAGCACTCTACCAAGGAGTTTGTATCACAAGATTCCTGACAGTGCTGTCCATTCTTCCTGAATCTCTGGGAGAAGCACTTCAACTCGGACTCCACTTCTTCCCTTGTTAGGTTTCATTCATCAACCACAGCAGCAGTGGCACTCCTGCAAAGTGTAATGCGCAATAAACATAAACTAAGCATGCTGTAGGTGTGGGCACACAAAACATGTAGGCACATCACTAATCTTTTGAGTTTTGTTTTGAGAAATGCAAACAACACAGTCGGCGGAGTTTCAGACCCAGTGAGCCTGAGACCTCACTTATACAGAGGCATGAGGGATGCGACGATGCCCATTGGATCTATGTCTAGTCCGCATGCCTGAGCATTTCTCTGGCCCTAAAAAAGTCAGAGGAAATCATATTTTAAAAAGCACCAGCCTTGGACCCTGCAGCTGCTGGGATGCTGATGCACAGGAAGAACCTGTTGTAGAATATGATTCTAAGGTGTGTTATATTTGTTTATGAAGTGGAACATTTGTTTAATGATACAAAGATGTGTTGCATTTGTTTATGTTGCATTTGTTTAACTCTGTGAAGCTGTGTTACTGTGTCTGTCTAAAACACCTGATGGTCTAATAAAGAGCTGAATGGCCAATAACAAGGCTGGAGAAAGGATAGGTGGGGCTGGCAGGCTAAGAGAATAAATAGAAGGAGAAATCTGGGAAAAGAAGAAGGAGCGAGAGAACAAGAAGAGGAGGATGCTGGGGGCCAGCCACCCAGCCACACAGACAGACAGACAGACAGAGTTAGAGTGAAAGTAAGATTACAGAAGTAAGGAAAGGAAAAAGCCCAGAGGCAAAAGGTAGACAGGATAATTTAAAGTTAAGAAAAGCTGGCAAGAAACAAGCCAAGCTAAGGCCAGGCACTTATAATTAAGAATAAGCCTCTGTGTGTGATTTATTTGGGAGCTGGTGGCGGGTCACCCAAAAGAGCCAAAGAACAAAGAAGTAAAGAAAAAAAAAAACAATAACAAGAACCCACTGCCATCTGTGAATTTCGTTTTGATGAGGGAGTGATGCTGGCCAAGAAGGATGTCCGCATGTCCAAACACCGGGATCTGACAGACTAGAGTGAGTCCAACGATTATGCCATGAAGGCCGTTCCGTCACTCATGTCTTGAGGCTATGTGAAGAGGCAGTTTTCCCAGATACATTTCTGTTGGTTCCTTATCATCAAGGGTATTCAGTATCTCCATCAAAGTCTAGCTTCTCCTGAGATCATCCATGCCATCCTGTGTCCCAGCCATCCTGAGACCAGGTGATCCAGAAGGTGAGCAACCTGCAAGCCTCCCAAGAAGGGAGGGAGCAGACAAAGACCCCGGCAGCAGAACCAGCACTGTGCCTCCCGGTGCTGACAAGGAAGCTGATGCTGGTCTTGGCTCAGCAACTGACTTCCAGTTCAGAGGCAGCTCTGGTGGTGGAAGTGGTCAGTCACCTCTGAAGCGATATGGAGGTGTTTCATGTTGAATAAACTTACATTACAGGGGGAGGAATCCTTGACTGTGGTTGTGCAGGCCGAATACCAGCTACCCAGGAGGCTAGGGCAGAAGGATGGAAAGTTTAAGTCCCTGTCACACGACAAAGTGAGTTCAAGGCCGCCTTAAGGAGGACCAAGATGTGACTCAGTGGTAGAGCATCTGCCGAGCATGTGGAAAGCTCTAGTATTAGAGAGGAGAGAGGGAGGAGGGAAAGTAAATATGGTTGGTACTCATTTAGAAGATCCAGATCCCCTTAACCACTATAGCCCCTGGCTCTGATTACTGAGCTGACAGCATCTATGTTGTGGTTGTCTGCCTATCACTTCATTTGGACTGAACTAGTGCCGCTGTCCCCAGGCCCATTTGGTAACTCCCAGGGAAGCACAGGGATCACACAGAAGGGAGGTCAGTACTGTAATTTTCTCTAAGAAATAGACTGAACACAGAACCAGAGTTAATAACATTTTTGCCCACTAGCACAGAGGTCAACTGAGGCTGAGGAAAGCTGAAGTCAAGTGACATAAATTTCAGGAAGGATCAAAGCCAGAGATGACCACCAGAGATGAACAGAGGAGCCACAGGCAGGTGGGGAGTCCTGCTGGGGAGAAGTGTGAGACTACAGCCATATGCTGGTGACTATGTCAGGCCATCAGCTGCGTGTGAGTAAGTCTCACACCTGCCATGCACAGTGCAGGGGGCCACACCAGTTGCTTGACCTGACAGGTGGACATGACAGGCTGAGGGAACAGGTGCAGGGTCACTGAGAACAAGACAAGGCAGCTGCCCTCAAGCATACTGTCCAACTCTCCATGTGATACTCTTTCTAGAGCAAGATGCAGAGTACAGCAAGCTATGAGAACTATTGTTTTTCATATTCCTTCTGTGTCCATCCTACCACAATATTTATAGAAAATGGATATGATGTATATGTACCAATGTACACTGTGGGCTACATGAAAACATACTATTACCATTACAAACCCATGAAGTGGCTCAGCAATGTTTAAGTGAGGGGTTGACTTCCTTGTGTTATCACATACAAACCAGTGTCTGGGTTTGATCTTTGCCAGCCAATGTCCAGAGGCTCACAATTCCTTAATCTGTGCCTGCCTCAGTTTCTTCCTGAGGAACTCAGACTTGTTATTGCCTCAAAGCAGTGTATGTTGCTGCAAGGATTAAATTTTTAATTTTTAAGGAAAAACTCTTAACTGGAAAACAAGAATGGTTATTAAGTTTTCAGAAGCCAATTACACCACAGACTAAATGTTGATTGTCATGAAACTGTAGAATCATTAATGTTTTTTTTCCCATCCTGGCTGTCTTCATGGGATGAACTAGTTTAGGAGCAGATATCAAACTCTGTCAGTCTCAACTACTGGATTGAGCAATCTTGTGGCCAGGAAAATAGTAGTAACTTGAAGAGACTGAGTTGTCTTGTGTATTATGAAGAGGACATCAAAAAACTCTTCCTTTTAAGAAAACCACAACTCAGAGACATTTAAGGTAACAGAGACCTTGTGCCAACACCCCCACAAGTGGGTTGACCAGCATTTATAGAAAGGGAAGTGCATGCATGATAAGTATGCAGAGTGGATTTGTACAAAGTCAGTACATCCAGGGAGTCACCACCTGAGAGCTTGGGTGCTCAGATGCAGAGGCCCGGCACCTGCTACCAGTCGTGGGCTGCATGCTTCGCCTGAACAAACCTCTGAATTCCATCCTGAGCACCACAGGAAACAGGAATGGTGTCGCCATGTGTAGGTGGCATCTCTGCAGTTACATCACACTGATGGAAACTGGAAACGGGTCGATTGATGAGGCAACTTTTAAGTATATTGGGAATCATGGCAGCTAGTGAATTTACTTTGCATCTGTGAAATTGGTGAATTTTAAGTGTAGATCAATAAACTCTGTTGGAAAAAATGTGCTATAGATGTAAATCCGTATTTG
Organism: Peromyscus californicus insignis; assembly: GCF_007827085.1. Taxonomy (NCBI): domain Eukaryota; kingdom Metazoa; phylum Chordata; class Mammalia; order Rodentia; family Cricetidae; genus Peromyscus; species Peromyscus californicus. The sequence continues at coordinate 4,979,842 of NW_026294534.1, forward strand.
AAAGTATTTTTGTATAAAATAAATATTGTCTCTTATGTAGTGTTCACAGCAAATGTTAACTATAGCCAAGTTATTGATTCTGAGGTAGGAAAAAGCTTCAGCTAGACTCTGGATGGGGGGCTCTTTTTATTTTGGGTCCCCATAACTCTGTTTTTCCATCAGACCTCAATGTTACTCATTTAATTGTTCATTTAAGGTTCCATCTTCAGTGTGTGGTTTTACTCAGCATTTACTTTACGGCTGAGAACACTCAGTACCTATGGGTATGATTACATATCCATCAGATTTGCTCGTTCAAACAGTTTCCTATTTTGTACTAAGTTGTTTACTTACCCCCAAGTTTATGAAAGATCCTCAGTGGTTCACATACAAGTCCTTTACTGTGTTTGAAGCTTGAAGTTTGCAAAGATCATGTCTTTCATGAACAAATGTTTTCAATTCAAATCAAGTCCCATCGAATCCTTGCTTATGCATTATGTTTTTGTTTCTATATTTAAGAATTATCTGTGTGGTGCAGTTACAAAGATCTTCTCAGTGTGTTTTTAAATACAGTCTTACCTTTTCACAATTCTGTTATTCATGTTTAGTTAATGTTTGGTGTAAGATGTGAGGTTCATTGATGCTGAGACAGATCTGCCATTTTCCCACCACTATTTTGCAAAGGTGAAACCTCAATCATTAATCAAGAAAATATCTCACCGACATGCCGACAGGCCAATCTAATGGGGGCATTTCCTCCGCTGAGGTTTCCTCTCCCAAGATGACCCTAGCCTGTGATAAGTTGACAAAAAACTAGCCATCACAGTGGGTATAGACCAAGCTGCTGTCGTTGGTGAAGAGACTGGTGACAGTAAACAGAAATGAGACATTTTGCCAGGGGACAATAAGAATGAGACATCACCCAGGGAAGGCCCCAGGTCACAAAATCACAAATTCTTTGAAGAAGAATAGTTGGAAATACAGTGTCTGAACAAAGAGTGCTGGGGAGAGAATTTCTAGCTGCAGCAGGGATACTGAAGGACATGTTTTCTCAGGCTCACTGATATGGTCTGTGATATGACTTGGTATGGTTTATGACACTGTTTTTTGCAGGATGCCGAATACAAGAGCAGTGAAGTGTTGCACCCAGGTTTTAGAGCAAAGCTGAAAAGATGGGGCAAAGGCTAGCAGAGTCAGTTCCTTATGTGGAGATACTGAGAAAGCTGTGCCTGAAGCTGTAAAGGCAAAGTCAATGTCGTTCTGGAGATCCCAGGGGACTGGACATCCCAAGGTTGGATAGCCAATGAACCAAAATGCTCCAGGCCCCAAGTGGAGCTGCCCAAAGGATAGCCACAAGTGCTTCACACAAGTACATAGGAGAAAGATGACCCGATCAATTCCACTGGTGCTCAGATTATTCCTTCATGACCTATAGGCTTGGGGTTTACCCTGGTGGGTCTCAGTGTTGTTTTGGCCTTTTTTTTTTTTTAATCTCTTTCTCCTTCGTTTTGGAGTGGATCTATTGACTTTGTGCCATTGTATATTGGAGATCTGTGACATTTTTGACATAACCGATGCTCACAGTTAAGAGAGTCCCTTAAGTCTCAGTAAAGACTTAGAAATTTGAACTGTGAACAGTGTTGAGATTGGTAAGACTATGGGAACTTACGAATTTTGATTGAATACATTTTGGGTCATTCAATGGTCATGAGTTTATAAAGGTTAAGGGAAGAAAGAGTGCTGTTGTGGAATATTATTTTAGCTGGTCAAAGATGTGTTACACTTGTTTATTATGCTGCAGAATACTCTTTAACTGTGTAAAGGTGTGCTACTTTTGTTTAAGCGGCACTTGTTTAATTATATAAAGATGTGTTGCATCTGTTTCACCTTGCCTGCTTAAGGTACCTGTTTGGTCTAATAGAGAGCTGAATGGTCAATAGTTAGGCAGGAGAAAGGATAGGTGGGACTAGCACACAGAGAATAAAGAGGAGGAGAAATCTAGGCTCAAAGAGGAGAGAATGAAGGAGACACCGTGGCAAGAAGCCGCCAACCAGCCAGAGAGAGCAGCAGTGAAAGTAGGATATACAGAAATAAAAAGTAAAAAGCCCCGAGGCAGCAGGTAGATAAAGAGAAGCAGGTTAAGTTAATTTAAGGCTAGCCAGAAATGAGCCTAAGCTAGGCAGAGCATTCAAAACTAATGAGTCTCCGTGTCATGATTTGGGAGCTGGTTGGTGGCCTCAAAGAAAAAGCTTGTTAGGATGTTATGCTGGTTTGGTTGTACAATATTTCCCACAGGGAATACGGGGTCCTTAGATGCAGCATTGTTTGAGAGAGTCGGGGAACCTTTGTGATGTAGGGCCTTGCTGACTGTAGGCTGCTGTTAGTAAACAAGAGGTTCACAGCCTAGCATTGCTCCAGCGCCGCCCCTGTTTGCTGTCTCCAACTGCAAACTGACCGTCTCAGTCTTCAGCTTCTACTGTGAGTCAGCCTTCCCAGTCACAATGGACTGCACCATGAGCCCAATTAAATCCTTACTGCCTTCAGACACAGCAATGAGAAAAGTAACCAAGAGTGTTCGAAGGGCTGTGTGGGCGTGGTCTAAGGAGAGGTCTTTCTGGGAAGCTTCTAGAAGTTCACAGTCATTCTGTTGCATCTTCTTTAGGATCCGGTACCCATTGACACCAGAAGTCAGAATCAGAGCCCTCTGTATCCGGATTCGCTGTGAAGCACAGCTCTAGGCGCCTGAGAACACACATCCAGGGGGTGTGGCCCTGCTGGAGGAAGGGTGTTCTGAGTGTATTGTCTAATTCTCACTGTTGCTGAAAGTCCACGTGGCCTTGGACCACTTAGCATCTTGCTATTGACTTCCCAAGCTGTGAAATGAAAGGGATCTTGTTTATCAATCTTATCAACATTGACCTGACTCTTAGAAAAAAAAAAAACACTACATAACACACATTTTTTTCTATTTAAAATTTTCTATTTAAAATTTCCCATGAATTTTTGAAGTTTGGGAATTTGAATACTCACTTATTATGACTTATATTAACAATATATTATTGTACATTATTTTAGCTCTTAAAAAATAATTTACTACAATTGTATTTACAAAGCAAACTTACATTATTACCCAGAAATGATTTCTCAGCACTGATAAAAAACTCTGTGAATTATAGCCAACTAACAATAAACACAAATGTCTTTTTTTAAATAACACATTTTTTTGTCCAGCATTTGCTTCTAAAAATTTTCTTCTTAGTAATTAACTCTAGCTCCCAATTACACTGTTTTTAGCACTCAGCTTTCATCTGAGAACAATTCAACCCAGATCCACTGAACATATGGAGATGCAGCTGTTCCAAGAAAATCAGAATGAGCCCAGGAAACTTCTGCACTCTTCAGTGTCCCAGGACCAGTGAATTACTACCAAACCACCAAATACAACTGAAATCACATTCTGGTTATGTGGTCTTGAAAGGCTGCCATAATCATAGCGGTATCACATTTTCTCAGAAATGGCTAGAATCCGGTTGAGGACAGATGAAGTAAAAACTTATCTCTGATGCCTTATACCTTGTGCAGAAAACAATGGTCTCTGGAGACAGATGTTTTGAAGCTGCCGGATGAGTGACCTCACAAATGAGGGGCCTTCTCCTTGCTTAAAGTCCACACATGCAGACATGGAACAGCATCACCTCATAATGTTACTGTATGATTGATGTAGACATCAGAACACAATGCTTTGAATGCTGTCTGTTGTTGTGGTTAACATTATGACCATTAACAACTCAGGGGAAGAAAGCGTTCATCTAACTTACAAGTGACAGTCCATTATTGAGGGAAGCCAAAGCAAGAACTCAAAGTAGGAACTTGAAGCAGTAACTGTGGAGAAACACTGCCCAATGGCAGCTCACTGCTTTACTATTGCTTACCCAACCCAAGTCCAGCTGCCCAGGATGCACCAACCTCAGTGGGCCAGTGCTCCTACATCAATCGTCAGTCAAGAAAATGCTCCATCCATCGGCATGCCCACATGGAGGCATTCCCCACTGAGGTGCCCTCTTCCCCGATGTGTCAAGTTGACATCAACTGAGAAACTCTGCAGACATGAGTGTTTGTGACCGAAGTTTAGCGATCGCTCACACATTCAGTCATATGGACAGCACGAAAAACGCACTTCCTGCTTTTCCCCAGCCTAGGCGGATTGCTGGGTGTGCAGGAAGCTGCAGCTGTGCAGAACTCAAAATATTCCTCCCAGGACTGAGGAGTGTATAGCTGAGTTGATTTCTATGGCTCTCCGTTTCATTAGAGGCAGGCATAGTTACCAAGACTGAGTTTATCTCACGCAGGTTAAAAAGTAACCAACCACTATGGGATTAGATTCAAGACCCACTCCATGAGAAACTAAATACTATTGTTCTGCTGAAGGAACAGAGCAGTGAAATGAATGATTCCTGAAAGCATTCTGCTGCAGCCACTGACCAGTGTCTTGAGCTCAGCCATCAGCAGAGAAGCTTTATTCTGCAGCAGATGGGAACAACAAACACAGAGACCCACAACTGGACAATGTGCAGAGAGTGAGAGACCTTGGAACACTCAGCCCTAAATGGGATGTCTCCATCAATTTCCTCCCCTCGGGGCTCAGGGAACTTGGCAGGAGAAGGCAGAAAGATTGTTAAGAGCCAGTGCGGGTGGAAGACACCAAGGAAACAAGGCCTTCTAGATACAAGAGGGCTGACACACGTAGTAACTCACAGGGACTGTGGCAGCATGCACAGGCCCTGCACAGGTGCAAGCCTGATGGGATCCCAGCACTGAGAGGGGGAATTGGGCACGATCTTCTATCCCTAACCAAGCAGCTGGTTCCAATTGACAACCACTTGCAAAGGAAAACTTAGTTTTCTCCACGAGAGTCACGTTGTATATACAGGGCACTTAAGGACGGGTCTCATGACCAGCAGTAGACGCCCACCACAAAATAAACTCAACGATATTTCTATAGATTATTTTTTGGCTCATATTGCTTTGTTTGGGAATTTTTTTTTTGTATTACTAGCTTTTTGTTTGTTCTTTAAGGTTTCCTACTTTGTGTTTTTTTGGGTTTTTTTTGTGTGAGTCTATGTCTGTGTGTTTCTTACACACTTTTGCACTTAATCTTTGTGTTCGTTATTTTATTCTGGTTTGGTTTATTTATTTATTTATTTATTTATTTATTTTGGTTTGCCTTTTTTGTTTTCTAAAGAGAGAAAGTTGGGGTATGGAATTTGAGTGGGTGGAGAGATGGAGAGGACCTGTAAAGAGTTGGGGTAAATCCAACTGTGATCTGTTGTCCTTTTTTAAAATTGTTGCTGCTTTTTAAGCCACAGCTGCCCCAATCAGCAGCTGCAACCCCACTGCTTCCAGCAGTCATTAGATCTCAAGGGCTGTAGCCTGAGGGAAATCTGTTCGTTCCAGCTCCAACTCTTTCAAAGCTGCAAAGGGAACTTAACTAAACCTCTGTCCCTCTAAAGAACTCAAGATTCAAAGGTTAAGGTTGGATTCTGCTCTTTAGAGAGGCTGAATAACAAGTAACTCATCTCCTCTCCTTGCTCATGTCCTCCAAAAAGCCCCTGTGCCTCTCCTCGCCCCTCCTTATAAACCCTGTCTCACCTGGCTCCTCCCTACCACTTCCTGTCAGCTAGTTGCTGACGCAGCCTCCAGAGTGCAGGTGAATTTTATTTAATGATGCAAAGGTGTGTTTGACTAAACAAATGTTCCAGAGCATAAAAAAGTAACACATCTTAAAATATTATTCTACAATGATCAGAATATATTGTATGAATATATATATATATATATATATATATAGAGAGAGAGAGAGAGAGAGAGAGAGAGAGAGAGAGAGAGAGAAAAGCTTGAAAATACAAAACAATGCTTTCCCTTTCAAACTTTAATTATGTGCTTAATTTCAAATCTCAGCATTCTCTACCCCTAAAATTTTAAATGATAACTAAATTACAGACTAATTCAATGCAGTATTGAACAGGGAAACTAACATGCCTTTGATATTATCAGGACAAATGAAAAGTTTTTGTTTTTCTGAGAAGTCATGTAGATCAAATAAAGTCATTTACACTGATGCTCCAGATGGTCCTACTCATGATTTAATGTTTCATCAACCCAGATCCTTTTATTTAGATTATAAGTTGCACAGAATAATCAGATTTCACCCCCCACAAGACTTCAGGCCAAGTAACACTGTCCAGGATAAACTAGATGGAGGTGTTATGGGCATAGGGAGTGAGAAGGACAGATGAGAGCGATCACGGCCTCACCTGGGACCGAGCAGGTGATTCCTAGAACATGAGAAGGTCCTTACCAACACTGTCACTCTTGCCATCATCACTCCTGTCCGTGACCACAGCCAATCCACCAATCAATAGCTAGGAAGACACAAAGTAATGGCTTTATTACTGTTGAGCACGGCGCTGTCAGCTCAGTGACAGAAGTCATTTTAATTAGCAAGTGGGTTGGGTGGGGTTTTTTGAAAGAAACCTACTCTGCCTGTGAGAGCCTTGCCCTTCAGAAAACACCAGAAAAAAGATAGTCATTTTTCCACCATTTGTAACATCTTACCTGTGGTTAGACACTTGACAAGGAGATAATGAACTCCTCAGTCCCAGCAATAGAACAAGAGATCCTGTAAATCTTGTTAAAAATGCAAAGAAAATAGGCTTCTGATCTCCAATACATTGCACTCTGCAGAACCCACCAGTAGGGAGGCAAGAGGCCGGGGTGAAGACTCCACAGACCTCCATTTGTTTGAACATCATTAGGAATCTGGAACAACACGGGGATTCGTCATGAAGAATGTCAATGTCTAGTTCACGTTGGCTCAAACAACATGTGCAGGGTTTGCACATGTATCTGACTTGGGAACACAAGAAGGGCACACCTCCCCCCCTTCATCCCGTACCTCTCCCCTCTTCCAAGAGATGCTGATTCCTTGGGTATAGGGTAGGGCTAAGACTATCAGTTGCTAAGATGCTACTGGCTTGATCCATAGACCACACACCAGAAATACAGCTCTGGATTCCAGAGAGAAGTTGGAGGGAGAGCGGGAGAGAGAGAGAGAGAGAGAGAGAGAGAGAGAGAGAGAGAGAGAGAGAGAGAGAGACTGACTGGATACCACAAAACCCCAAAAGAATTCTGGGTTAAGGAATGCCGATTTCAGAAGATCCCTGGAAGGCAGCTCAGGGAATAAGATGGGAAGAAAACTGTGTTTACATCGGTCAGCATGACTCCCAGCATCTAAGTGTCAACTTCCAGGCACAGAATTGCACAGACTTTTGGATTTTTATTATGGACTATGTCCTTTATCTACTTTCTCTCAACAGATCAGTAGCTGGTTAAAGTTTCTGTAAAGTTTGATCACTTGGTGAGAGATTTGATTTAGATTACCAGTCACAAGTACTCTAGTGAGGTAAATAGAGCAATGGCAGATGGTGGGTTTTCTCTTTCTTTGTTTCTTTTCTTTTTCTATCTATCTATCTATCTATCTATCTATCTATCTATCTATCTATCTATCTATCTATCATCTACCAATCATCAATCTATCTACCAATTATCTATCTACCAATTATCTATCCATCCATCTATCTATTATCTATATCTATCTTGCTTGCTTGCTTGAATGGAATCCAGGGCCTGGAGCATGCTGGGCAAGTACTATACCATTGAGTTCTATGCCCAGCCTTGGCTCCTTTTCTCACCCTTGATTTTTTGAGACAAGTCTCCCTCTGCAGACCAGGCTGGCCTTCAACTTAACCATCTTCCTGCTTTTCCTTCTTGAGTGCTGGGATTTCATGTATGCACTGTCACACTTGAATAAGACTTTAGAATATATAGCTCTCTTTCTTACTGGGATAGGCTGTGATCTAATTGTATTATTGATTTTCCACTTTCTAATTTGTTGTACTAAGACCTCATTCTCTTAGTGAATGAGCAGCTGCTTTAACTTGTGTTGGTGTCACATTTATATGCATACCTTCCAAGAGAAGAGATAGTTGATACAAATGTAAATGGTTAAGAAGCTGAGTTTTACACATTTCCAAAACACCAGAGGAAGATTAATCAGCTGGTAGCCATTTGTCTGTAACTTGTAAAAACTTGGAACTAAAAATTGACATGCATCAGATTTCCTCATGGCCACTATGCATTGTCATCATTTTAATAAAGTCACTTTACAGATTCCAATGCTTCCCATCCAGATGGAGTTGCCTATTCCATGGCTCCTGGGGTGGCCGGAGACATCAGTGCTCACTCACATTTCTGGATTTATATATACATATATGAACATAGTAGAATGTTGGGCCACCAACCACCTCTCAAGTAAAGACACAGACTTATTAGTTATTAATGTTTGGCTTTATCTTATGCTTGCCCCCCTAGCTAACTTAAATAACCAGTCTCTCTTCATTTACATTTGGCCTTGGGGTTTTTACCTTTCTTTCATTCTGTATGTCCTGCTTATCCTGCTTCTTCTGTGTCTGGCTAGCTGGCAGTTGCCTGGATGGCTGGTCCCAGACATTTCCCTCTTTTTCTCCCTCATTCTCTCCTCTGGAGCCTATATTCCTTGCTGTGGGATGTTCTGTATGGCAAATGTGTTGCTGATTAGTCATTAAATAAAACACTGATTGGCCATTGGCTAGGCAGGAAGTGTAGGCGGGACAAGGAGGAGAATAAAGCTGGGAAGTGGAAGGCTGAGTCAGAGAGACACTGCCAGCTGCCACGATGACAAACAGCATGTGAATATGCCGGTAAGCCACGAGCCATGTGGCAAGGTATAGATTAATGGAAATGGATTAATTTAAGCTGTAAGAACAGTTAGCAAGAAGCCTGCCACGGCCATACAGTTTGTAACCAATGTAAGTCTCTGTGTTTACTTGGTCGGGTTTAAGTGGCTGTGGGACTGGCAGGTGAGAGAGTTTGTCCTGACTGTGGGCCAGGCAGGAAAACTCTAGCAACAAATGGCGCCCAACGTGGTGGCAAGAGTTTCCACCTAAAACCTGAGAAAAAAGATTCTAAAACGGAGCTAAAAACAGTTCCTAATTGTCTCTCTCAAATGAGCGGCAGCTGCTGGTTTGAGCTACTGGCGGGTTCCTAGCGTGTGCGCTCGACCTGCCACCATATGGCGGGAATGAGGCCTCTGCAAGTGACACATTAAGCTGCACTGTGGATTTAGCCTTTGCTAGTACAAAACAAAAAAAGAGGTTTCTGGGCTACAAGCTGCTTGGATAAAAGCATAGACCCATGATAGCTCCCAGAGCTGGTGGAAAAGGTAACACCGCCATGCTGGGAAGCTGAGGTGGGCAGAGCCAGCAGCCACAGCTGCTGCAGTTTAAGGCAATAGATAGATTCACAATAAGACAGATTCAGATGTAATAGTTTACAATGTGTGTAAAAGATACGTAGGCTTGAAAGAGACAAAAGAGGTGATATATAGAGTTATAGAAACAAATACATAGTTTTAAAAAATAAAGTCTTTAAAGAGACAGTAAAGGTAGTATAAAAAATAAGCCACGTAAAAATGGATATTACACAGAAAATCTGGATTGTGTTGTTTTTGGGATTTTTAACTGCAGAAAAACATTTGATCATAAAAGATGTTGAGTTAAACCAGTATGTATATTTTAAAGATACCTTGACTTCAAAATTTGGATGTAAGGATGTGTTGCTTTGGAAAAGAGTCTCTGCTTTTGTTTCCACAGAAAGCCAGAGGCTATGGATTTGTTCAAGATTAAGATACATCAGGTTTGACCAGCCAAGACCCCCTGAAAGGTCTCTGATGACACCATGACCCAGATGATCCAACATCCAGAACGGTTTGAAGGCATCTGGCTCAGAGGATACAGCCTCATGGACTATTCCATAATCCTAAAATTTTCTTTGTTTCCCCATAAGATACAGCGCCCCCCTCCAGCAGGAAGTAGTAAGAGAAGCTATGCCCAAATTCCCAAATTATATGTAATTTTACTTTGTTAAGGTTAAAACCTTCCTTTTTGAAAAAAAAAAGGGGGGGGAAGTGCTGTGGGATGTTCTGTATGGCAAATGTGTTGCTGATTAGTCATTAAATAAAACACTGATTGGCCATTGGCTAGGCAGAAAGTGTAGGCGGGACAAGGAGGAGAATAAAGCTGGGAAGTGGAAGGCTGAGTCAGAGAGACACTGCCAGCTGCCACGATGACAAACAGCATGTAAATATGCCGGTAAGCCACGAGCCATGTGGCAAGGTATAGATTTATGGAAATGGATTAATTTAAGCTGTAAGAACAGTTAGCAAGAAGCCTGCCACGGCCATACAGTTTGTAACCAATGTAAGTCTCTGTGTTTACTTGGTCGGGTTTAAGCGGCTGTGGGACTGGCAGGTGAGAGAGTTTGTCCTGACTGTGGGCCAGGCAGGAAAACTCTAGCAACAATTCCTCTCCTATTTATTCTTTCTGCTGGCCAGCCCTGCTTATCCTTCTACTGCCTAGCCATTGGCCATCCAGCTTTTTATTAGACCAATCAGGTGTCTTAGGCAGGCAAAGCAACACATCTTTACATCATTAAACAAATGCAACATCAACAAATGTAATACACCTTTGCCTGGTTAAAGTCATATTCCACAACATTCCTCAGTACTCAGTTGCTATTTTCTATCTGAGTCTTTTTGTCTAAAGTCTTTTTGCACAGAAGAAACAGGCACCTCAGCCAGCAGATCCTGCCTTCAGGACACAGGCTCAGTCCTTTCTCAGGTATCCTCAGACCCCTTTGTCTTCTCTTGCTTTGGGAAACCCAAGGCAAGTCCTTCAATGTCTTAAAGCTTCTCCAACAGCGAGAGAGACTGGATGTTGCACTTCATCTCAACAGAAGCCATTGTAAGAGAATTACAAATCCCTGATGCTTGCTGGGAAGGAGGAGAAAGAGCCAGTTACTAGAAGTACACTTTACTATTTCAATGATGTGTCTTGGTACCAAAGGAAGAAGCCTGTCAAACTTAAACCATGGTCAAAATGCTCAAGGCAAGAGTGGGTGAGAGACTTGTCTAGTTTAAAAGTACATTTTTAGTAAACCAGGCCATCCATGTTGAGAAGGACCAACAGGTGTTTGGAAGCCAAGGAGGCAAATGAGCCCAGAGCACAGCCAGCTTCACTCAACCGTGTCATTAGTCTGTGTTAATTCTGGGAAAGAAAGGCCCTGACTAGCAAGTCCTACTCAAGAGGCTCCAGTAGGTCACAGAAACTCTGCACCCAAGAAAGGAGCCTGGGGATAACAGGTGCTCCAATGTTCATGCAACCTTATGAGTTTGTTCACCTGAAAGCATAGTATAGTGGTGGGGATGGATCAAATTCATCAAACCCTGCTGAAAATAGTCCCGGTTCCCTTCAGAATTCTCGGTACATAGGAAGCAGGTGGCAGCAGTTATCCAAATCAAGGCAATTTTCAAAATGAAAAAGGTTAATGTTTATTCTCCTGTTGCCCCACATTGTATACTGTCACCTGGAGTCTGGAGGTGGACTCTCTCCATTTCACCGTGCTTATTTTAAAAAGCCCAGACAGAGCAAGCAGCATTTACACGTGTATTTTGTGGGGAGGGATCATAAGTAAGACTGTCTCAGGAAGCTTAGCTCTGGGGAGAAGGACAAGCAGAGCAATTGTCGAGGCTGTGGGAAGAACAGATGTGGGGGCTTGCTCACGTAGTTCTGAGAGACTTTTGCTTTGCTTGTTCTGTTGCTTGCCCCCTCAATAAGGAGCGTTAAAACAGGTGTGTGGTGGCAGTGTGATTCTGCAAGTGGGAAACTGTAGGCTGTGAGTACTTGAACAGGGAGGAGGGGGAACCCCACAGGCTGGAGGGCAGGACAGGAAGGGGATAAGTAGGGTGGATGGGGAAGCCACACCTTCTAGCTGCTTCTCTTTTTCTCTGGACAGGAAGCAAGTGCAAGCAGGAGGGGGCAGGAAGGGAGGGAGAAAGAGAGAGAGAGAGAGAGAGAGAGAGAGAGAGAGAGAGAGAGAGAGAGAGAGCTCCCAGCAGGTCGCAGGTGGAGCTCTCACTCCTCACCCGTTTCCCCTCTGCCTTATCTTTTTCCTCCATCTCATGGTCTCCCCCTCTTTCCTATAACACTTGTGTGACTTTTTCTGGATAGTGAGGTAAGTGTCCTTCAGCTAGGGCACCAACGACACACCAGAGACACAGCCACGGTTGAGTTCAGTGTGATGAAGTGACAGGATTTTGGGGGTTACTTAGACGGGTGTAGGAGACTGGGGATAGTGAAAGGATACACCCTGACGCAGCGACCACACAACAGTGACTCATTAAAGTCCGTCTCACCTGAACAAAGGCAAAAAGGGCTGTTCTGACTTCCTCCAGCTTGTCACTCAACAGATTCTTAAGACCTGGGCTGACCCTACGGATAGGACAAAGGCCACAGGTTCTCTATCCTAGCCTCACCATGTAGTGACTACTTTCCCCATTCTTTCCGTGGTGAAGAGTCTGGGGGTGGGGAGGGGCTGTTGCCCTCTCCACTGCCTCATTTCTCACCTGTCTTTAGCTCACCACGGTTACTTTCCTGCTTTCATCCACTCACTGGGGCCAGAGATCTCCTGACAGGCAAACCAATCCACAGAGGCCTTTTCAGGTCATGCTGAATGTTGTGTTCCAACTGAGCCACCTCCAAAACTTTACACCTCTCTGCCATCCCATCCCATGACTTGCCACTTGCTTCTATCCATGGCAATCTAGCAAGGGGATGGGATGACCCACCAGTGAGTGTGTCTCATCATGTAAGTCTCTGTGTTGGCCCGGATCAGTCACACAGGGGAACAAACAAGGAATGTGGGGGGTCTTGAGGACCCAATTCAACTGATGACAAAAAGGGAGGTTCCTCAATCGCATGCACAAGAAAGACACTTATAGTGACATCGATGAGCTTGGCCATTGGTCTTCTGCAGTCTAGCCTCTGTGGTGGAGCCCAGCCCAGCCAATGCTTCGAGTACAGCATCTCGAGATACTGAGTAGAGGACCCAGCAGGGATACATCCAGACTTCTGACTCCCACACAGAAAGGAGAATTTTCCTTACATCAACAGAAATCTATGAGCAAAGGAATATTTGCATCTGTTAATCATTTTCTCTTTCTTGAATTTCCCCATTCATCTCTCCTATGATGTCAATCTCTCTAGCTTTCCCTGCTTATTTTGGAAACTTCATTCATGGCATGGAAAGTGGGCTGTGTTGTTTGTTTTTCAATCTTTTGGGGGGCTGGCCACCCAGCTCCCTAATAAACCACAAACAGGTTTATTCTTAATTATGAATGTCTGGCCTTAGCTTGGCTTAGTTTCTAGCCAGCTTTTCTTAACTTGAAATTATCCCAACTACCTTTTGCCTCTGAGCTTTTCCCATTCGTTCTCTTACTTCTGTAAATCTTACTCTTACTCCATGGTTTGCTGCGTAGCTGGGTGGCTGGCCACTGGAGTCCCCCTCCCTCTCTGGCTATTTCCTTTTCCTCCTCCTCCTAGATTTCTCCTTTTATATATTCTCTCTGCCTGCCAGTCCCACCTATCCTTTCTCCTGCCTTGCTATTGGCCATTCAATTCTTTATTAGACCATCAGGTGTTTTAGACAGGTACAGTAACACAGCTTCACAGAGTTAAACAAATATAACATAAACAAAAGTAACAACACACTTAAAATAATATTCCCCAACAGGGCTGTTTTTCTCTCACATTCCTGGGGGTCTATGCCCTACCTGGCTGCTCTTGTGAGTCATAGATACACAGCGGCGATTTCTGAATGAACTGGACAACTACACCTTGATATTCTGTAATCCAATTTATCCAGAAATTTGGTGCCTTCCACTTGACCTATTTCTCATTCAAAATTCTAAAAGCACCACCACTGCCTCTCTCAAACACATGCGACCAAGAAAAGTACCATTAAGCATGTGTTGGCTGATTCTAAGTTGTAGACATCTCCACATCCTTCTCCCCTCTCTGTTTGGTTTGGGAAGGGCTTGTTGCCCGGATTATTTCACTACACCATTAAAGCCCAGTTTCCCTTCTTTGGTCAAGACCACCCTTCTCGAGTGTATGCCCTGTCACCATGGCTACAAGGGTGGGTTGGAAAACTGAGTGAGGCACCCTGATGAAGTCTTGATGAAGCTTGTCTCTACCAGAGAGAAGAACTTGTTGCTCAGCAGAGAAGGGTGTTTTTGTTTCTAAGCAGGGCTTCCTGAAGTCCACACAAAAGGAAGCTAGAGCCATACACTTTATTTTGCTCCAAGCACACTGAGTTGGATATCTGGCCTTGATACTTTCTATTACATTGTAAAACATTTTGCTCTCTCCTTCCTTCCTTCCTTCCTTCCTTCCTTCCTTCCTTCCTTCCTTCCTTCCTTCCTTTTTTCTTCCTTCTTTCTTTCCTTTTCTTATTTTTAAAATAAATTCCAAGTTCTGTGTCATTCTTCAAAACCCAGGTCTGGTGCCAATATTCCTAAAAATTAAACTCTGCTTCATAATACTTTGCAAAGCCTCTATTTTTGGTTTTATGCTATCTTTGAGGATAATTATTACCATTTGCTGCATAGAATTCTTTAAAGTCAATGATTTTTTTTTTACTTGATCATTTTGTATTCCTCCTAGCAGAGAGCCCTCTCAGGAGCTGGAAATACACAGGTGGAGCAGGATTTAATTAGTTTCTCCCTCTATAGCACCACTCTTGAGGCTGTTTTTTTTTCCCTAGATGCCTAATGTTCTCACCTGGGACTGGACACCCAACACATGTCCACAGGGATTTATTTGCCTCTTAGAGACACTGTGTTAATGTCACGGTAGGGAGCACAGACTGACTACTGAAGTATTGCGCTACATTTGTGAGTGGAAGTGGAGGGGTGAGCTGCACCTTTGAAACTCCTGCAAGACTGCCTACTAATCAGAACTCCGAAGAATTCCATCAAGGAATTTGAAAAGTGTCTTGATTTATGACTTTCTTTTTTCTACTACTGTAAAAAAACTTCATGACGTTGCTTCCATGCTGGGTATGGATTTCGGGGTAACCTAATTCTGTGTTTGGGGTCATGGTCATTCATATTTGACCCCAGATAACCAGCTCTTATCCCCTTTGAGGAGAGAGCTGTGTTTTTGCATGGATGCAGAGCTCCATCAGAAAGGGCATGTCTGTGGTTGGTGGACTCTCCTCTATAAGGAAGACATTGACACAGTCATCAGGTCCACCAGGACAGCTTACTGGGGGTGTCAGGGTGAGAACAGAGAAAGGGTGGATTTGGACACACTTGTTTCCATTGTTCACTTGTACGTTGTCATGTCTTTACTTTTGTGCAGTGCTTTGACTCTGCAAGGAAGACCTGGAATTTCTCGGACTGGGTGAACAGCGTTGATAAAGACTGTACGATGAGCTGTTTATTCCCACTTCCTGTCATGCACAGGAGCTTTTCATTATTAAAGTATCCCTTTTTCCACTCTGTTGTACTGACTGTGGCCATCTGAACCTTCTGGGTAAGAATGAGTCTCCTGTCTTGCACTGAGGGCTCTGCCACCTCCTGGCTCAAACCATCCCTTGTGCTACAGTTTGTCCCAGCTTCATAATATCTCTCCCTCCATGTCAGTTGAAGAATTTGATTTTGCCTGATAGTTAGTCCCAACGGATATGGAATAAGCATATTCTTTAAACAGAATGTGCTATGGTTTAATATTTATTATTAATTTGCTTTTAATGATTTTGATTGCTTATGTATACCCCCAAGAAACTAGATAATTCAGTTTAATGGGAAATGAGTCAGCATAATTGCTTGTGTATATTTTCTGTCTCTTATCAGGCAACCCTTTAAAATGAAATAACATTAGGAGAGAGAATGAAACAAAATGAGATCTTCTCTTCATTATGAAGTCTGTTTGAAAGGATGAAATTAGGTCATCTATTTGTGATTGCATACGTGTGAAGTGTGCAAAGGAGGGTCTGCAGAGACAGGATATTTGTTAGTGTTCATATGGAGCCAGGGGAGATGGGAACAGACGGTAATACATAGAGCGTTTCTTCTAGGTGATGAGCTTGTTCTAGAGTTAGTGGTGAGGTGGCTCAGTTGGGGTTACTACTGCTGTGATGAAACCATAACAAGCAGCAACCTGGGGAGGAAAGGGTTAATTTCGCTTACATAGCCTGAATCACTGTCCCTTGAGGGAAGTCAGGGCAGGAACCAAAGCCAGGAAAGAACCTGGATGCAGAGGCTGATGCAGACTGCAGAGGGCACCGTTACAGGCTTGCTCCTCACCACTTCCTAATAGAACCCAGGACCACCAGCCCAGGGATGGCATCACCCACAGTGGGCTGGGCCCTCCTTTATCAATCACTAATTAAGAAAATCTCCTACAGGTTTGCTTAGAGCTGGATCTTACAAAGGGAGTTTTCTCAATTGAGGTTCCCGCCTCTCCGATGACGACGCTAGCTTGTGTCAAGTTGAAATAGAACTAGCCAGCACAGGAGGATTACGCGACTCTGAATATACTGAAATAGTGAATGCAATAGAATGGGTTTTATGGGGGGTGTGACTGACTTTGTAGAAATGATGTGTAGAAATCAGGGAGAAGTTTGAGAAGCCACAGTGGCTAACACACGGGGGAGAGCAGTGGTTAGCGCCAGTGTGGTTGGAAGAGGAATGGCCCCACAGGTGCATGTGTTTGAATGTTTGGTCGACAGGCAGTGGCACTATTAGGAGGTGTGGCCTTCTTGGAGTAGGTGTGGCTTTGTTGGAGAAGGTGTGTTACCGTGGGGGTGGGCTTTGAGGTCTTACATGCTCAAGCCGTTCCCAGTGGGACAGGCTCTTTCCGCTACCTTGATGAAGACGTAGATCTCTCAATTCCTTCTCCAGCCACCATGTCGGCCTGCACACCGCCATGCTTCCCATGGTGATGATAATGGACAAAACCTCTGAAACTGTAAGCCAGCCCCAGTGAAATGTTTCCCTTTATATAAATATTTTAAAAGTGGTGTTCAGAGATATCATGTCTACAGGAAATCTTCAGCACGCCTTTGTACTAAAACAGTATTATTTTCTGATGCATGCTGTTATTCATTATTTGGAGAACAGACACACTGATCACACACACACACACACACACACACATACACACACACACACACACACACGTAGGCATTGCATCAGTTGTGCATATTAGCACACACTGCCCTGGAGGCCCGTGCTCTCTTCAGGCTCTGAGATTGACACATGCCTTTGCTTTGTGAGGATGGATAGCAAACAGAGAAGCAGCAGGGGGATGACCACTGTGTCTCCATAAATTTTACACCTGACTCAGAGAAACCCATAAACACAGCAAAGGAGCAACAGCATGTGAGGACAGAGTCTTCAAATGTTAGCTAAGAGCAGCATTTAAAGTAAGTCAGTCTCACAAAGCCCAGACTAAGAAGGAAATTGTGTATTTTGGGGTTTACACTAATTTAGGAAGCAGCCAATGTCTTTTCTTTCTTAAGAACTCAGCTAAACTTAGCTCCTCTCTATACAGACTATTACAAAGTTATAACAGTTATATCCCAGACACATTATAAAGTAATATAATTGTCGATCATTTGATATGTCAGATTTACATTTCCTCTCATGCTCTGATCTTTTAACAATCAATCAGACAAGGAAATATATGCTAACTTCCACATCCAGGATTACACTAATAGTGTAGTCGGTGATAAAATCCCCATTTTCCCTGCAGCTTAAAAAGCACAGAACTAAAATATAGCTCACACAAGACAGCAGGTGTGGCTGATCCAACGAGAGCCATTTCTGGCTAAAAAGGAGCCGGTTTTATTTCAGTAGCTAGAGCTGAATGTGTGAATGTTTATATATGTATTTTAAGACTTCGTTTAAATGCAAGTGAACAAGGAACTGAGAATATCTTATAGTAGGAACACACGGATGTCTAAATTTCCTCCTTTTAAATAAAAAAATGTAATTAATGTTAGAAATGTTTGACTTGTTAAGCTTCTTAAGGGGATTTTTGCAGTTTTTAAAATAATGGATTCTAAATCATTTATAGGCAAATGATAGTTACTGATAACAGTCAGAATGAACTCCCTGCATTACCGCCGTCCACAGTGGCCTTGTGTTCCTGCTCACCTCTGCCCCTCAACACGAGCTGAAAGAAGTCTCTAACTGCTGAACACATGGCACCTGGGCACCCTCCACACCGTTCAGTAAGCTGGCTCCAGGTACGCCATGTAAGTTCACATAAATTCTATTTTCAAAATACCTCAAAGATAATATCTAAATGATATTTTGGTAGAAGCTTGTAGAGCTGAGAAACAGTAGAAGTGATCTGAGTAATTAAAACATTGTTAGTATATATTTGTTGTAAAAAGTAACAGGTCTCATGACGTTTAAGTGTATCTTGTAGTTTGACCTCACTCATGCCTCCTTGACCTCCCCTGTCCAGACCCCTCCCACTCTGCTCCTTCTCTTCCCAAACAATCCCTTTTCTATTTTATACCATATATTATATTATATTATATTATATTATATTATATTATATTATATTATATTATACATTCCACATGGGACAATCAGAATGACTTATTTGTATTCTTGGGTTTGGTTTATTTCATTTAACTTGATGATTTCTAGTTTCACTCATTTTTCCTGTAAATGACATAATTTCTTTCTTATTTGCGCTGGGTAAAGCCCAATTGTATGTACTGTTTCTTCCTTATTCACTCTCTCTTGGATGATTCCGTAATTTCGCTGTAGTGAATAGTTCTGCAATAAACACAAATGGCTAGGTGATTCTGCAGGTGGCCTACTCTGACTCCTTTGGGTGTATTCCTAGGGTGTTATAGCTGGGTCCTAGGTCCTAGATCTGATCCCCAGATAAGCTTTATTGGGGTGCACAAATAAAATATCACCACACCTGGCAATGTAAAACAGCGTTTATTTGGGAAGAATATAATTCAAAAACAGGCCCAAGGCTCATCTGTAATCATAGCTACTGGAAAAGCTGAACTATGCACATCTGTAATCATAGCTACTGGAAAAGCTGAACTATGCACAGAGACTCTTCATTAATAAGTAAATAAAGATAATTTTCCTAGAAAAATTGAATTGAGCCAAATGCAGAAAGTAGGAGAAAACACATTTCAAACGTAGCAGGAAAATGCAGTCGAGTGAAGTCCTTCTTCAAGCTAGTTCAATAATTTCATAGAATTTGGGTAATGGGCACAAAATCTCCAGTTAACTAACTGTTCAGAAACAGAAACAGTAACTAACATCCATGAACTGGTCATTTACCCAGTAACAATGCAGTAATTTAATGAAGACACAAGAGAACAATAAAAAAATAAAAAACAGTGAAAACACACAAAAGAAGTGAAACAGTTAAGATGATTATATTGTCAAGAAATATGAAAACTGGGTGAGATGGTAATTCTCCAGGGAAATGCATAACATGTAAAACTGACCCCAGAAGGTATCTAAATATGAACTAGAAATTAATTTTTTAGAAAAATAAATAACTCCCTCTTCGTAGTGAATTGATAGATCATAAAGTATTAATGCATCCAAAGACAAAAAGGAACATCTTGACTGAGGGTGGAAATTAATACAGTATCTATTTAAGAAGAAGGAGCTGGGGTTATAGTTCAGTCAATCAGTTGTTTGCTGTATGCAAGGACAAGGACCCATGTGTAAGCTGCAGGATTCACTTCAAAAAGCCAGGCCTGGTGACATGTGCTTGTAACCTCACTCTGTGTGTGTGTGTGTGTGTGTGTGTGTGTATGTATGTGTGTATGTGGCAGGGCAGATACAGAGACAGGCATATCCTTGGGGCTAGCTGGCCAGTCAGCCTAACATAGCAGATTTTGAGAGACCCTGTCTCCAAAAACAGTGTGGACGGCACTTAGGAACCTGAGATTGTCTGCCCCCTCCCACAATTTTACAAAAGCAACGTTGGAGACAAAGGAGCCTGTACAAAGTCCTTCCTCCCTGCCCCACTCTGCCTACCCACCTCCAGGGTTGACCTAGAGGTGATGACCAGTTCTCCTTGCTCTGTTGATTTAGACATCAGCCCTTTGCCTGGCTAGCCCTCTACTTACCCTAATCACAGATGCAGGGTGCCTGTGAATGTGTCAGAGTAGGAAGGGTGAGTGTGTGCCTCCGGATAGAGTGTGCACATAGTCCCCACATCTCTACGTAGATAGCTCCCAACTGGAGACAGCCCAAGTGTGCATCAATAATAGACGAGTAACACTCATGGAATGTATAAACAGTGGTAGGAGGAAGATGAGAGAGGTTGCTACCCATGGACCAACCTCACAGAAAGGGAGAGGAGAAAATAAAGACTAGATATGAACGATAATATTCTGTACAACTCCATTTTATAATGTGCGCCAGGATCAGGACACAGGGAAGAAGTACCAAGAGTGACAACCAGGGTCACATGTTAAGCAGCAAGGGGCTGAATGGAGTCTCGGGGGCTGCATTTGCCCTGGGTTTTAACCTGGTGGGTAAGTACACTAGTCTGTTTACAAGCAGAGAGGGAAGGAAAAGGAGATGGGGGTGGAGAAGGATGGAGGGAAGAGCAACAGGTAGCGGGACGTAGAGAGGCCTCAGTCTTCTTGTTGGATTCTTGTTCTAGGAACGGATTATCCATTTGTTTGCCAGATGGTCACAAGAGGAGGGTTGGAAGCGGCTCACACAATGACCACAGGGGCAGCAGCACGTCTGCCAGCACAGATGCACCCAGAGGCAGTGTTACAGAGAGATGGCCCAGATAAGGGGAAGACTGGACGTTCTCACAGTCATATCCCTGTCACACATGGTCGATTCCAACTCCCAAGCCATCCTTCCAACACACACTTCCTCTGAAATGCACATATCTGTGTGGCTCCGGAACGATCCTGGTTTTCACAAGTGGTACTGTGTCTACTGTACTACATGTGTGACATGCACTGTGTTCTGTGCCTCAGTTTTACAAGCCTTCCCAGGATCCTTTCTCACTGTTCTCCAACAGTGTGCTTGATGATATTCATTCTGCTTTGTGACTCCACAGCAGTTTAAAAACCTCTAGTAGGCAGCTAATCATGGCGATGTCAGTCATAATCAATGCTGAAGGGAGTGTGCTTGCACACACACCCCAACATATCTGTGATTAGATTAGTGGTTATATTAGGGCCCTAATTTCTACACAGGAAATGGGGAAGGTATGCATTTAAATTTTGGTAAATATTACCCTGTTCCTTCTAGACAACTTGTGAAAACTTACACTCCCACCACTGGCACCAAGGAGTCTGTTTCACCTCAATTTGCTCTCGCTATGAAATGAATCATCAAACTTTATTTGATAGGTGGGAAGTGTTATAACACTCTAGATTTAATTTCCACCCCATTAATTATAGCGGTAGCTGAGAATTGCCGTGTGTTTAAGCCTCAGTGTTGGAAGCCACCTTTGTCCAGACCCAGGCTTCTGTTGTAGTGTGACCAGTGCATAGAAGCTGATTGCTGATTGGCTATTTTCTTACAGGTGCGTGAGAGATAGATGGCAAGGAAATGATCAACCGTTTGTAAAGGTGTTCTCAGTGTCTTTCGGGGGTTAGCATAGCTCTCGACTCTGATGTGCACTTTTGCACTGAGATGGTTGTTAGTTTCTACTCTCAGCCACCATGGACATACAGAGTCACAGCATGAAGCCATCTAAGCATTCTAGAACAAACCGGTTTCAGGGTATTCTTTCTACAATACTGTTGCATGAGTAGTGAATAGATTTTTGGTAGCTAATGTTTCATATAGAACAGTTTTATTAGTACTAACAGCTTTAGAAATCTTACCAATTTGTGGCATTGACATTCTGCTACTCTCCTTATGCATTTTTAATTCTCTGGGCCATCATAGCTACTATTCTGTTTTAAGTAAACATTTGTAAATATGCATGGATTTGGAGAAATTTTGACATATTTCATTTTGCAGAACACTCTTGCCAATAACTATTAATTTGTGCTTGAATGTGGGTGATGCACATGTGTGAATTTGTGTAGGATCATATAAAAGAGATTTTGATAACCATTATATGCTTTAAATTACTATTGGTCATTCAGGTTCATTTACTTCTCAGTATATCTGATTATATCTTAAAGTTCTTAAAATTTTAACCACTTGACTTAGTACTTAGAATTTATTAGAATATATAAGAAAAATTCAATTTGTTATGAGTCTTCAAGTGTTTTATGCTGACATTAATGATTTGCCCCTCTACAACCTGTTTCTTAATTACTTGCAGAAATTTCTAAAATCAGTATTTGCAAGTCTGGTCAATTTTGGTCTTCTCAAAGAAACAGCTTGTATGTGAAATTCATGAGAGTGTGTTTAAGGGGTACCAGGGATTATTGAGATATGAAATGGAGAAATACGTTCATGAATACAGGATATGGTAAATCCAGTTGCAGAGTCCTTGGGAAGCTGGGGACCGAGCACATGCTGCTTCACACCTCCTGAGCCAGTCTTCATCACCCCAGAGAGCATACTACTCGGCTCCCTCCGCTCTTAAGGCATCATGTATGCAGACAGAAAGCCACGCCCTAGGGGTTATACTTCCCAAGTCATTGGCAGAACAAATTCCCACAACACTAGCTTTCATTTTAATAATCAAGTTTCTGAGTTAGCTGTCATCCACTGCATGAGGAAGTTTTTTCAAAGTCTGAGAGCTGCACTAATAAATGGGTCTAGAGGTATGATGGCAGCTTGATACTGTATCCATTTAGTAAAATAGCAGTAATAGGTTAACCCTTCAGGCCTATGAGCTCCCAATCACAGATTCTAAGCCAGATTTACAGCACCAGGCATGCATTTTCTGCTGTGGAATGCACACAGGCAAGATTCCAAGAAAGGTAAGTTATATCGAGTATTAAACAAAATTCAAGGTGATAACTTTATCTGGTTGGTAGAACACTATGATTGAACTAATGAATTCGTATTTTATGATATTTTTATTTTTTCTTGATATACATAGTCATCCTTTAATTAAATAAGAAGTATATAAAACCAAAATAAGAGTTAGGAGGAAGCAAGAGTGGGTTTCCCCACCATGTTCTGAAAAGCAAGTGCCAAAATCCTTCTGGATGGAGCCGAGTTCATTTTGAGAGTTCTACCCACAACACCTGTGCGCAAGCGCAGGGGCAGAGCTGGCAGCGGCCTCAGCACAGGCTGCTGTGAGCTATGACCCAGTGGCGGTGCTCTGCTGACAAGCATGGTCTTTATCCAGTGCTTGCACAAAGAGTGAAATGACCCGAAGAGCCTTGACTTCTTGAAGGAAGGAGAGTGAAGTAAAATAGAGGCCAATGAAAAATGTGTGTGTGAGTGTGAGTGTGTGTGTGTGTGTGTGTGTGTGTACGCGCGCGCGTGCATGCTGTTTCTTCTAGATTCATCTGTGTGTGTATGTCTAGCCTGGTTAAATGTCACCTTAACTCAGCTAACAATCAGGCACTTCCCAGATGGCCTCTCATGGATGGAAACATAAAATAAGAGAAGCCGACGTTTCCTCAGGCTGACCTGTCCAGGGATGTCTCTGAGCCAAGTCTTCATTCTGGAGCCATTCACTCCTACCTCTCTGTCTGCCCCAGACAACCTCCCATCTTGCTGGGCTCAACATTCCCAGCCGCTACGTTGTGTAGCTTCTGGAGACAAAGTGATGTCCACATTTCACACAGTGAGATGTAAGCAGTTCTGTCCTGCTTTACGAGACGGGGTAGATGCTTATCACTAACAATATAATAATAAGGGAGTTGGCAAATGACAGTGTGGGTAGAGTTTAGAAAAGCTGGGAATGGAAGCATCTTGAACCAACAATAATGGTAATTTATTTCAACAAAGCTCTATTGTGATTGGCAGCGTGAACTTCTGCACCAGGAGAGAAGCCTGGGAAAGTCTAAGACAGAGCTGCCTTGGTGGCATAGTTCTAAACTTCCACTGTGTGAGCTGTATGTGGATGGGTTCATTTCTGACCTCCTTTTGGGGGCTTTGGTGCGGGCTGTTATTTATTGCCTTCAGAGCAACTTATTCCATTTCACTTTGAACTACAGCATATTGTTTTTCTGCTGTGTGGAAATATTGCCGGTCTGTGTTCACACCAGGCTGCTCCAGGCTTTGAGCTGCTTGCTTCGTCTCATTTTCTAACCATAACTATCTGATTGTCGGTGTAACTATTAATTTATGTCCCTGGGATACTTGAATCATAGATGGCAGGAGAAGTCGCAGCCTTAGGAAAAGATGTCTTTCAATGGAGATTAGGTCCAGAAACTTCTATTAAAATGGAATGAGTTTAAGCCCACATTGAATTTGTATTTAGATAACCTTGTGCTTTTCATCATCTAATTCTAGAATTGTTATAAATGAGAGAAAGCCCTGTTGGGTTATGCCTGTGGAAGGGAAATAAACACACAATCTTCATCAAACTGCCCACCATCATTCCGCCTTAGCGGCTAGGGGTCCGCTTAAGCAGCGTCAACAAACTGTGCTCACATTTGCTCTGAAATCGAAATTTACCACTAAGGCTTTGAATCACTTCTTTATCTAAATTTCTTCCCCAACCCTAGAAGTTCCCTTCTCCCAAATGAAGCAATGCTTTTCTTAAGTGCAAAGCTCATGTGCTTACCCACCAAGCAGAAACCTGTGGGAGTCAAGGCTGCAAATGGCAGACTGCACGCTGTAGGTGAGAGGCTAGCGTTTGGCCCTATCCAAACTTGAATAAAAGGCATGCCTGATACTCATTGTCTCTGTCTTCATTTTAAGTTGGCCTGCAGACCCCTTCTAGATGGATGGATGATTCATTATAGGGATCCCTTTGTGTTATAAACCCCGGAGATGATGAACAGGTACTGGTTCACACATCACTCAAAGGAAGACACAATGGTTGTGGAAGAGGTTGCAGTGTCTGCTTGTAGCAGGAATCTTAGAGAGTCTTATTAATAAAATCAAACCTGAGGCAAGTTATTGGGGTGAAATGCTGGATGGTCAGAGAGACAGAAAGAGCCACAGTTATCTCACCTCGCCAGATCCTCAGCTGGTCTTGTTTCCTCAGGCTGGAAGCTTCTGTGGCCTCATCCCAATGGCTCTCAGCTGAACTGCTGCTCGAAAGCCTGAAATTTAACCAGCTAAAAGCTTCTAGTTTCTGCTCCTCATGCCTTATAAACCTTTCTGTTTCCTACCATCACTCCCTGGGATTAAAGGCTCGCTTTCTGGGATTAAAGGTGTGTGTCACCATGCTTGGCTGTTTCCAATGTGGCCTTGAACTCACAGAGATCCAGAGGGATTTCTGTCTCTGGAATGCTGGGATTAAAGGCATGAGTGCCACCATTTTCTAGCCTCTGTATCTAGTGGCTGTTCTGTTCTCTGACTCCAGATAAATTTATTAGGGTATACAATATTTTGGGGAGTACAATACCACCACATCTACTCTTTTTAGAAGCCATCGATCCGCCCCATTTTCCTTATAATCAGGAACAATTATGGAATGAAAAATGGTTCCCAAGGTCAAGAGCCATTTCCCCCTTGTTTTAGTGACCTTCCTGTTGCCTTGACAAAACATCATGACCAAGGCATTCTATAAAAGAAAGCATTTAATTAGAGGCTCATTGTTCTAGAAGGTTAGTGTCCATGACCATCATGTCAGCAGGCAGACATGCATGGCATTGGAGAGGTAGTTGAGAGCTTACATCAAATCCACAGGCAAAAGGTAGAGAAAGAGAGAACTAGCTGGAAAGAAACCTCACTCTTTTGCCAAGGTGCAGACCCCCTACACTCTTATTGTTTCCTGTCAGTGTGTCTATGTGAATAGATTCTAGTCTTCTTGTAACTTTCCAAGCCTCAAATCAGAGATAAAACAAAACAAGGATTTATCTAAGAAGTAACTGGATTTGTAACCCTTGTGAACTCAGCATTTGAGTCAGGTGACCTACACAGCCTCTAATTGGTAGTTTTGGGCACTGAGCTAATATCCTAACTAAGAACAACACTCCACTGGGTTATCTTAATTTCAGTTTGTTCCTTATATTCTTTTACCCGCCTGAGGACTTCCACAAGTGGCCCCTGAAGTAATCTATAAGGAGCTCAGTCCCCAGTAGCCTGTGTCACCTACTCCACGTGTTAAGCAGTTACTGTAATGCTTAGCTGTCATTTCCCAATTTATCTTTCTGGTTCCTTCATGTCCTCCCAGCAAACCCCACTTTTCAATGTCCCTCTGAGATGGGCGGCCCTTTTAAACATCTCTCTGCACACTCAGTACTGCTGGTCCAGCTCAGACAACCTCTGTGCAATGATTGTGTCAGGGCTCTTTACAGTTCGTTCCTTAGAAATTTTCCTTGGTCTCATGCCGTGGCAGCACCAGGTTTCTCGGCAAACCATGGAAAATGAGCACAGAGACCAACAAATCCAGTGTTTTGCGAGCGCAGATCCCCCACCCCTGAGAAGCACTTTGTTAGTTGATGGAAAAAATTTATGGAGACTCTGAACTCACACTTTGATCATGCCACACAAACATGATGCAGACTTTCACTCAATGCAGAAAGCAATTTCTCTTTACCAAAATATCTCACCAATGTGTGAGGCATTTTATATAAGAAAAAAAATAGGGAAATGAAATTAGCTCATAATCCCTTCATACTGAACAAAGCGTGAATGAAGCCTGATAGGTCTGGGGATTGTGCATTCTGACCACAGACAGACCAACTCTCAGGACCACAGTATGAACATGAAGCCGAACACATACTGTATCTTTGTTTTAGGCTTGGAAAATGGGGGCGAACAGTGATTCCTTTTGTTGTTTCTGAACAGATCTCGATTTGGAAAGTGTTGAAGTCATTACTGAGGGATGCAACCAAATATTTGAAGCAGAACAATGGAAGTTAAGGATGCACCTGGGAAATAATAAAGCAGTGTCTAGCCTGGATAATTCAAGTTAATAGATCCACAAATGAGCTGTCCTGATCTCCGTCAATCAGCACGGGGACCTTTTTTCAAGCCGTGAGCATCCACACCGGGAAAGGCCCATTTAGAGCACAGAGCAGACACCACTTGCTATCCAAAGTAGGAAGACCCAGGGTGTCTTCAGCTCCAATCAAGGAATTCTTACACCCTGAGGTCTGGGGAGTGCCAAAAAGAGAGAACCAATCCATGGTACTCTGTGTATCTGACTGACATTAGAGTGTGGTAGGACTGGAGGGGGCCCAGGAAACCCTGCATCAGAGGAAGGGAGTATTTGCTGAAATGTTTTCAAAGGACAGGAGTGTGCAAAAACAGCTATATTCATGCTTTAAATGAAATAGAGAATTTTTTCCAAGAGATATTTTCCAAGAGCATATGATGATTATGTGATTATATGACTCACTTAGTGGCTGCAGATGACACAAACTCGGCACAGATGTGATTTCCACTCCCATACTTGGTGAGCAGCTCCTACTAGAAACACCAGAAAGAGGGAAACAGTGAGGAGGAAAGGGGTTGATGTGCAGGAATCAAGCTGGAAACTGAGAAGGGGTACAACTTCGGAATGCATGCTTAAAGATCATGGTTTTAACCTTCCGTCTTACTTCAAATGCATCCCAGTGTGTTTCTGTTCTCTTTGATATCAGTGGGAGCATA
The DNA here is from genome assembly GCF_007827085.1 of Peromyscus californicus insignis. Classification (NCBI taxonomy): domain Eukaryota; kingdom Metazoa; phylum Chordata; class Mammalia; order Rodentia; family Cricetidae; genus Peromyscus; species Peromyscus californicus. The sequence continues at coordinate 5,007,479 of NW_026294534.1, forward strand.
AAGCAAGACAGATGGCATTAATGGCCTTCCATGCCAATAGCCAAACTCCCTGCCCAACTGTAACAATAATGTCCTTTCAAGTCTTAATAACACCTGTCACCCTGGGGACTCATGACCCTCCTGGAATCTCATTATAGGCAATGTTCCCATTGGGCAGGCTGTCTGTTGTGCTATTCTCTGGCAGGGAGGAATCATATTCAGGGTGTGCAAATGGCTTAATATTGTGACTCAGGTTGGCTAATACATTTTAAAATGTCCCTTAAAAACAATGAGACTCCCAATCACCCACACTATACATTGGTTTACAATGGATCTAATTGTTGTATTAATTTTTACTGACACACCCCTTGACCATGTTGGTTTTGATGAAAGAATAATTGTGATTGTGTGTGTTTTATCCTGCGACTACAAATATTACCCAAGATCTCTTCCCAGAAATCTCTCTCCCACATCTTACCACTTTGGAATTGAGGGTGGGGGGGATGGGTCAGTCTGTCACTCATGGGGATATTTAAGGATATAATGGTTCATGAACCCATTGAGCTCAAGATCTTCCCTCAGAAAGGCACTGCACATAGAGCACTGTGTCTCTGTAGCACTTTGATCAGATGCACTCTGAAGGGTTCATCACCCCTGTCACCCACCCTCTCAGCCTCCAGTGGAGCCCATAACTGTATCAGTGTCTTTATTAGTAACCACCAGTATACGCTCTGAACAGAGGAACACCATCTGTGTTCCAAATACACACCAAGTGTTTAAATATCAACTGTGTATCTTTGATTATTTAGGATGTATTCAGTCAAATGAGTGAATTCATTTGACTGAATATGTAGAAAGGGATCTCCAGTCTTTATTTTGTTGGATTTTGCCACTTTTTATATCCAGCTCTGTAAGTCTGGGGTACGGGCTTTGGCAAGGGTGTTTCCCAGCATGGACTGACTCTGCTTCCAACATTTCAATAGGCAGAAGTAGCAGTAACCAGGACTGTATTGACTACACACTCAAATCATATGATCCTGTCTGCACTGTGGCAGGCCCTTGGCATACATGTTTCCTATGAAGCAGTCCCATTGGTACTCTTTACTAGACATGGATAGACCTGAGGCCCACAGACAGAAGAACCCTTGGCCTCATCAGCCACAGCCCTCTCTCCATACATAGGGCTAGAAAGTTCCACTCAGAGCCCACGGACTGTGAGCCGTATACTTTGTCGGCTATGGGAAGAACTTTTGCCCAAGCTGATCCCATTGTATCACTGTGAGGTCAGCAGCCCTAAAGTAGGACTATCTATCTATGTGCAAGGCTAAGTGGGAAGTGAAGTGACGGCCTCTTCTCCAAAACTCAGGGTGGACTTCCCAGCACCGGCAGCACAGGGGCCTCCAGGGGACATACTCCACACAACTGTGTGGGGCTCTCACGGTGATGCCGCTCTGTTCTCAAGCTTCCCTCTCTTTATCTAGAGGAGGGAACCAGGGGTCCGAGCCGGTCACCCAGACTCATAGGTGTGCTGTGAAGGTGAACGCATCCTCCTTTGCTGACCAAGGACAAAAGAGTTTCCCAGTGAGGAAACACCTGACTGCTGTGTTCATTTATACCATATTTGTTTCATAGCTATACAATATCCTGTATTCACATCAATTCTGAAAACTCTTTGCTTTATCTTTCAATGTGCATGTACATGTGTGCACACATGCACACACATGCAAATACACACTTGCATACATGCACACACATGTACTCACATGCTCGCTCTCTCTCTCTCTCTCTTCTCTCTCTCTCTCTCTCTCTCTCTCTCTCTCTCACACACACACACACACACACACACACACACACACACATTATTTTTACTCGCTGTATGTTGTCATTATCTCAGTGACTATGATGTCTCTTTCCCCCTGTGTGGATGTATGGATAGTTGCACTTTTCTAAGGAGAATGACCTTGGCAATCACCAGTGCTATGTGCCTCACAATCTTGAAGTTCACAAGTTGTTTATCTCAGAGCACCCAAAATAGTGCTCTGTTCTGTGAACATGAATGATAGAAAAATGATGATTTTTCTTTCTGTTTTCTTTAAAACACTATATTTTTTATTTATGTGTATGTGCCAACATGTGTGTCTGTGTACTACATACATGAAGGCGTCTGCTGAGAACAGAAGAGGGCATCGGATCCCCTGGAATCACGCTTATAAGCAGTTGTGAGCTGCCTGATGTAGGTGCTGGGATCTGAACTCAGGTCCTCCACAGGAGCACTGTGTTCCCTTAATTGCTGAGCCATCACTCCAGCCTAAAATAATGGTTTCCCATTCAATTTTTCCAGCCAATGGTTTTCCATTACATTTCTTAACTTTCATAAATTGAGCAAACTCAGATTTATTCTATCCTTGCATTACATACTTTGAGAAATGCAGCTTCTCAATTTTCTCTTGAAAAGCGTTCAGCCTACTTAGATTGGACTGTACTTCTGGTGCCTGGCATCTACAGTGTGCCTCAAGTCCAAGAAGTTAAAAGTGACAATTGCCCCAGATTCTTCCCTTTGTGCTTCACTTCCCAGGACCCGTGTCCTCCATCTGTCTCTCTCTGAACTCATCCTCGCAGGAAACCTCCTCCCCGTGCGAACCCCTGCACTCACCCCACAGCTATTTGCCCTTGCCAGCTCAAGTCCAACAACAGGCCTCCCCTCACCACAAGAGCTTCTCTTCGATGCTTATGCCCCTTAGACATCCTATCTGTGTGCTAAACACTTACACAACACTTGGCACTTTATTCTGTTAAGGAGAAAAAAATCAGTGTTTTACCATCCTTTTCTTTGCTTGCTTCTCTGCGCTTCAGTGGGCTTTAAATCCTCATGTGCATATAAACCCTCTCTCTACGTTTATGCTTAACTGGGAATTTTGTTTGCAGATTTACAAAACTAGTTCATTTTGGCTGAAAAACTCTCGATAACATTCGACTCAAAATTGATCACAGGATAGAAGATATTTAAAAAAAAAACAAAAATATTTTGAACCTTGATTTGTATTCATAACTCAAAGTGACAGATGGAAGGCATTTGAACTTGTTAACATGAAGGACCTGGCAGGGCCATGCTAACACATGGTGACTCTGCAGGAACAGGAGTGTGTCCTGGTGCTGTCTGTGGGCCTTCCTGAATGGGTAACGCGTGACCATCAAGCTTGCCACTCACAGTTCTGAGGCCGTAGTCAAGGCTCCGGGAGTCTTGTAAGAGAGACAGAATTGTAAATTCTCCATCTCACAATGGAGGTGAAAGGGCAAGGACTGGGACATTCTGTGACGATGGCATTGATCCCCCCTCGGAGTCAGCGCTTGTGCCTTAACCACCTCCCAAAGACCCCATTTCTCAATGCTATCTCCATGGCAACCAAGTTTCACCGTGGGGAGGAAGACACTGAAACCATGGCACCGTGGCTTCCACCAGGGCCTACATGATGTTCTTTTGCCGTCCTGTCTTCTGAGGGTCTGTGGGATGAATGTGCAGGTTTCTTTCTAAAATGAGACTGAGACAGAGGTAGCAACAGTGTGTGACTCAAAGCTGCTGCAGATCCCCCCTCTCTCTCCCTCTTCCTCCCTCTGCATGTTCTGGAAATCCATGCAGAAATTGGGGCAAGAAACAGTCATCTGCAGCTACAGTCATTAAAGGGAAAAATCCCAAAGTTTTCAGAGGGCAAAGCTTGCCTTCTCTGTTATAATTCATGTACCTTTCTAATTTCCTTTAAAAAATGTTTTTATATATTTTACATCATGTACGTACTTGTGTCTGTGAGTCTGAGCACACACGTGTCTCATAGCACATGTGTGGAAATCAGAGGACAACCTCAGGGGTCAGTTCTCATCTCGCCCTGTTAGAAACAAGGTCCCTTTGTTCACTGCTGCACATACAGGCTGGATGGCTCCTGATCTTCGGGAGGTTCGCCTGTGGTCTCCCCATCTTGCTGCTGGTCTGCTGGGAGGACAGGCATCTGCTGCCTCATCTGCCTTTGCCTGGGGTTTGAGTTCAGGTGTTCACACTGGTACAGCAAGCATTTTACCCTCTGCATGATCTCCCCAGGTCCCTCACTTTTCTATGTATTTATTTCTGGGATCTTCCGGGGATGGGATCTCAGGAATTGCCAGGATACCAGCACACATAAATTCTTTACTTAAAGGATGCAATATTTACAAATCCATACACAAATTCTGCTGTGTACTTCAAATCACCTCTGGATTACTTATGACCCCACACAGCATGTAGAAGCTCTATTACACAGTGAAGGGAATAAGAAAAAGCAAGGTTTTCAGTACAGATGTGTTAATTTTTGAACATTTTCAATTTGCAGTTGTGTATGTGGATAAGGGTAGCAACTGTCATCTGGCTGTATATACCATCAGTGCTCATCTCCTTTGTTTTATTTTGACATATTTTTTTCTAGATTCCTAGGAAAAGTCTTAGTTGAACTTAATTCATTCATATTTCACATCCTCAGTGTTTGGTTCAGTGAATTGTGTGTGAGCCTTGCCTTGTCCACGGGCCGTTCCAAGTGCAGAGGCAGCACGTCCTTCTACAATTACTGCTTCACTGTCCTTCATACCTGACGTCCTCTTGAAGGAGCTGGTGAAGGCGTTTGGGCTGGTGCCCCCATGGGAACACTAATTCGGTGACCTTTGTGAGATAATTCAGTGATTCATTTGAGTGCATCTTTATATCTTTTACCTCCGTAACCACATTTTTAATTTACCCCTAGGAGACAATTAGAGAGAACAGGTAGCATACATGCAGAGACCTCAGATCCCTTGCCACCCCCAAACTTAAAAACAGCAGAAATGTCAAACAGTAGAGCAATTGTTGGATATATTTAGGTGCTTTTGTAATTCAGCCCAGGTAAGAATGGTCACTAAACCATTGAAAGTAACTTTCTTGAAAAATATTTAAAGAGACAGGAAACTTCTCATAATATATTTGAAGGTAGGAAAAATTATCCCCATAGGATAAGCATATCTCAGAATTTGTAAGGGGATAACTTATGAAATCCATGTAAAGGCAGGATTATTACCTCTGAGGTATGTTTTAATTTTTAAAATAATTTATGCTTTCAATTATTTTTTCAAACTCTTAGTTTTATTTGTGCATTGGTTTTATAATAATAGAGAAGAAAGGTGGTTTTATTTCACATGATATGAGGGATAAGTGGTCCAGTTTAGGAATAACCTAGACACACAACACTCCTCCTGACTATCTGTGGCAAGCATCTTGGAGATACTTGATTTTTTTTAAGTCCTCACAGTCTGAGCAGCAACCAGAAATGTGACTTTCCAGAATTACTCCCCAGCACGAACGTTAATAGTTTATGGGAATGAAGTGTGCTAAGTAAACCAAGCTTTGCAGTGTGTTTGGCAAGAAAGGGAGCATAGACATGAATGTTAGTACCCAGAGAGCTGGAGCTGTTGGGGCCTCACTCGCTCTTGCCCCCCTAAGTTCCAGATACCACTGAAGTGATTGATTTCCAGCTGTGACTGGATGGCTTGAGAGCTGGGGTAGAAAGGCGGCCCTGGGCAGAATGCTCACTGTCAGGAGAAGCATGGACATGGCATTCCACATGGGGTTCTTGGACCTGTACTCACATAAAAGAAACCAAGAAAGGACCTATGGCTGAGTCACAGCTGTTCTTATACACACTGTGTGCAGCACCTCACAGAGGGCGTGAGTTGGGGCCTCTCTGGATTTGGGTGGGTGGCTCGTCTTTCCTCAGACCACTTCCAGTGAACAATATCAAGCAGGAAGAGCGGCTGCTTTATGGCTGTTCTGAGCCTGCTTTGGGGGACAGTATACTGTTTGTCTCAGAAAACATTGGGCAAAACAAATACTAGATCAGACAAATGAAATGTGTCTCTCACTGAGAAACATAAACCGTTTCACAACGGGATTCACAAGGTGCATAGCTTGCCCTGACCACCCACCTAAGCACGGCTGTGTGCTAATCTCACTGATGCCTTCTTCCCACAGTTCTGACAGAAATTCAACCCAGCTCAGAGAAGTTCCTTATGTTGTGATAAAATGCTGGACAGAAACCATCACAGGGTGATGGGAGGGCAGGGGTGTCTTGGTGCACAGGTTCTGGGAATTTGGGTCAGTGAGGCAGGCCGAGGAGTCATGGCAGAGTTGCTCCTGGCCATGGTGTGGGACCTGTCATTGCTGCTTCCACACCTTTGCAAATCAGAAGGCAGAGAGAATGGCGCTTGGAGCAGGGCTGAGCTAGCACCCTCAAAGGCCTCTGCCTAGGGACCTGTGTCTGTGAGCCAGGACCCACAACTTCCCAAAAGAGCCAGAAAGGGTAATACACAGAAAGTAAGAGATGGTGGGACGTTCAGCCCTAAATGAGTGTGTGTATCAGATCTGCTCCCCCAAGGCTCAGGGAGAAGAAGAGGCAGAAGATTCTCGGGGAGGTCAGCTGCAAGGCAGCGTTTTCTAGACACATCAGGTCCATTGCTCACGGGAACTCAAGGTAGCTTGGCTGCATGCACAAGATAAACCAGACAAGATCTCAGCATATATGAAGTGCCACCTTTCCTGAGGTGCTGTCGGCAGCTGCTGGGGAAAGAACCAGGATTCTTTGGGGACACAGCCCTAGGTAGACTCCCCATGGTCCAGTTGATGACCCTACACGTTAGATGAATTGCTACATGGTCTTATTAAATAAAAAACCATGAATCCAGATGAAGGAGAGACAAGAGAAATAGGAAAAGCCATAGCTAATCTCACCTCACCAACTCTGCCGCTTCCAAAGAGAGAAAGTCTCACTTCCTGTATGCCATCACCTATATGCCTTGCTCTTCTGCCATCTGATTTGCTCTCTCAGCCCAGCTACATCACTTCCTCTTTCTGCCCAGCTCTATCACTTCCTGACTGTCTGTACAGACCTCCAAACCTCTATGGTTGGTGCTGGGATTAAAGGCATGTATCACCACACCTAACTCTGTTCCCCAGTGAGGCCTTGAACTCACAGAGATCCAGACAGATCCCTGCCTCCCAAGCAACAGGACTAAAGGCGTGTGCTATCATTGCCTGACTTCTGTATAGTGGCTGGCTTTTTCCTCTGATCTCTAGGCAAGCTTTATTTATTAGAGCACAAATAAAATATTACCACATTTCCCCATTTTTGTCTAAAATAAAAAAAATGTTACTAATATACGAAAAACTATATACAATAAGTATAATAACTATATACAATATATACAAGCAAATAAATACATCAACAATATCTAGTCCATTTGCATTTGACAAATTCAGTGAAAATATTCCATTATCTATCCTGTTTTGGTGAGTCTAAGATGTACCTAATTCACTTTCTATCCTAACTTTTATTACTAATAGAAAACTATCTTATGATGTCTTTCAAATGTATACACTTCATACCTCTTAGTGAGTTTCTTTTCTGAATTTCTTAACAAGGAAAACTGTAACTACAACTATCTAATTTTCATCTCCCACAGAGACCCAAGAAGGAAATAATATTATCTAGTAAAACAGGAAGTGCAAACAAGCGACTACAAAAAAATGTGAATTATGGCAGAAATAGCCAGCTGTGGCTTTTCCTATTTCTCTGGTCTTTCAGGTTTTCACTTCTATATCTGGCTCCATGTTTTTTTATTTAATAAGACCATTTAGCAATTCGTCTACAGTTGGCGCCCAATGTGGGGCAAGATTTTCCACCTAAAACCTGAGAGAGCTTAAAAGAGATTATAAATGTAGCTAAGAGCACCTTCCTAGTTCATGTTGCTCATGGCAGGCCGAGGTACAGTAACATGTCCCCTGGCTGTGGCCAGTTCATGGAGCTACAGCATGGTGGATTCATGCCAAGTTACACAGAGGTTTCTCTAAGCCATACAGCATACTGCATGGTGCATTTAGCTCTTGCTACTACAGACAAAAAATGGTTTCTTAGCTACATGCTGCTTTGATGGAGGCAAAGACCCACTGCTGCCAAGAGGTGGTGGTGCACATGGCTCCCAGAGCTGGTGGTAAATGTACCATTGCCATATTGGGAAGCTGAAGTGGGCGGAGTCAGCAGCCAAGGCTTCTGCTTCAGTACTAGCCACTGCAGTTTAAAGCAATAGATTCACAATAAGCAGATTCAGATGGAATAAGACCTAAATGGTTTGTAATGTGTGTAAAAATGTATGTGGGCTTGGAAGAGAAAAAAATGAATATATATATATATATATATTATATATATATATAATATATATGAAATATTTTTTAAAAATAAAGTCTTTAAAGAGACAGTAAAGGTAATATAAAAAATAAGCCATGTAAAGATGGATATTTCACAGAGAATCTGGATTTTGTTGTCTTTGAGATTTTTAACTGCAGAAAGACATTTGACTGTAAAGGCTGCTGAGTTAAATCAATATATATATTTTAAAGGTATCTTGACTTTAAAATTTGTGCTTAAGGATATGTTGTTTTGGAAAAGAGGTTCTGCTTTGTTTCCACAGAAGATGAGAATCTATGGATTGCTTCTAAGCTAGTATAGTTTGACCAAGGAAGACCCATTGAGAGGTCTCCAGATTTTTCCAACATCTAAAACAACTTCAAGGCAACTCGCTCAGACAATGCAGCCTCACAGACTATTCCAGTCAAGACTTGACCATAATTCTTAATTTTCTCAGGATCCCCATAAGATTGCTAGTTCCCTCAACCAGCAGGAAATAATATGAGAAACTACACCCAAATTCCCAAAATATTGTTTATAAATGTTTATTTTTATTTAAAGGTAGTTGATTATAAATGCAATCTCTTTCCAAAGAAGAAAAGGGGATATAGATATGATAGGATGAAAGGGTAGATTATTGAATCTACTTTTAAAGAGCAACAACTTGTTTGAAATGTTTTACATTGCTATGGATTTTAGTTTATTTATACAAATTTAAAGTTAATTTTGTTATACTGTATGTCTATTTATAATCTTGTTTAAGGTATTATGTTTGTGCAGCTCATTTGAAATTATAATATATAATTAAGAAATACAGATTAATAGTCATCTAGGATAATCAAATTTATAGTCATGTTAGTTAAGTTTTTTAGGCATATAAAGGTATATTCCAATTAGGTAGGTAATCTTCAAACACTTCAAAGACCTACAGAATATGGCATTTGAAATATTTTTAAAAATTAGACTTTTCTGGACAGTGAGACACGTCTGCTCCTGGCAGCACCAATTTACTTCAAAGAGGAAGATGGGCATCGAAGACACTTCATATGGAGTTTATCATCTTCTTAGCAAAAGTTAGCCATTTGGGCAAGAAACTGTTCTTGCCTAGACTGCTTGATAAAATGTTGTATCGACTGGACATGCAGGACCCATAGGAAGGTGACCACTAAATTTTGCCAAAACAAGGTGAGATGTTCCTTCAGGTTCCTGCTTTGCAGAGGAGACTGCCAGCCATTCTATAAGACATAGGAAGAAGTGACTGAGAGACTCTAGGCCTATAGGTTGAAGATGGATGCCCCAATGTCACTGCAGAGGAACTTTGGGTGACTGTCCAGGCAGCCAACTATCTCTGTCATTCTAGATTTTTGAAAGTTGCTTACAATGCACTTCCTGTTTACTTAGGTAATATTTATACCCTTCTGAGGTCTTTGGTGTAGTTGAAGACTAGATAGTTACAGTTTACCTTGGTTACAATAAAAGATAAGTTAGATATGAAATTTTAGACTTACAAATATAAGATAGATGGTAAAATATTTTCTTTAATTTTTCGAAATACAAATAGACTAGATATTGTAACTAATTCTTGCTTGATAACTATTCTATTACATGTAATTTTACTATGTTAAAGTTAAAACCTTCCTTTTTGATTAGACAGAAAAGGGGAAATGCTATGTGACAATGCTTTTGTACACTGGTTTAATAAAATGCTGATTGGCCAGTAGCAGGAAGTATAGGTGGGGTGAGTAGATGAGGAGAATTCTGGGAAGAGGAATGGCAGAGTCAGGAATTGCCAGCCAGATCATAGAGGAAGCAAGATAACAAAGCAGAACCGAGAAAAGGTACCAGGCCACAAGGCAAAACATAAGTAAGAATTAAGGGTTAATTTAAGTGTAAGAGCTAGTTAGTAATAAGCCTGAGCTAATGACTGAGCAGTTATAATTAATATACGCTTCTGAGTGATTATTTTATAAGTGGGCCATGGGACTGTGGGGGCCTGATGGGACCGGATAAACCTTCTGACAACACTACACCATTCACATACTAGGAGCAGTAAATGAGATTTTTATTCTTTTTCTTTTTTTCTTTCTTTCTTTCTTTTTTTTTTTTTAGGGGCCATGAGTTTACTAAACTTGAGATGCTCTAGGAGGGTTGCTGTGTACAGCAACAGCAGAACATGTTAGGGAAGGCATGTTGTGGCAGACTTGGATTTTAGGGGTACTGTTCCAGTTCTTGTCTGCTCTGATTTATCTTCCCTCACATTATCTGCTCCTGATGAAGGGGATTCTCTTCCATTGCTCAAATCAAGTCTAATCCTCACTCCCCAGAAGACAGGATTGGACACAACAGTCTTGATAGTCCCCCACTGCTCTCTGGTTTCCAAGTCTTTCTGGAAAAGATTAATTGGAGGAATCTAAATAAGGGTCTAACCATCTCAATTGTGTCCATAAAAAAAAAATCTCAAGGAAATATGCACAGGCAACAACTTATACTAGAAACATCAACTGGAATTAACAGCAGGACAATGTAAGATCTAAATGGCCGGAGAGGGAATTCACTGAGTTCACAGTAGAATGGTGAAGGACCCCGAAGTAGGGCGTTCCTTTTGGCATGTGAGCAGAAAACCCCGTGAACCTGTTGGAAATATGAACTCCAAGAAACGAAGAAGGAAAAGCAAACAAAAACAAACAAACAAAGCTCTAAACATGAGTGTTAACACTTGTGTACATCTGCCAGGATTCCCAGTCCAACCACCCCGGTTTTGATATTCAGAGAAACACGGCGGAATTGCTGACATGCATGCTGCATAAATGGCTATTCACTGAGTGAATGCCTCGGCTTTCCTGTGACTGCTTTCCCTGCCTGACCAATATATCAAGCACGGTAGCTGTTTTGTGCTCTGAAAAACTTGCTCCATTACCATAGTAACCTCTTCGTGTTGGCGGAAGCTGATGTCATTCAAACTATTATTCATTCTTGGTGAATTGATACCCAGAGTGCTAATAAGTCTTGGGAGATTAAAAAAAAAGAGCTAAATATACATACTGGCTAAACATTGCTTAACCCTTTCCCCTAAGGGCCCTTGAACATCCAGTGAGAGCAGAGGACACTTCAGGAGACCATCTGTGGTCAGGCTTTTTATACAGTACAAGCCTGTGTTAACTCACAGCTTCTTCAGTGGGTGTGTGTCACTGTGCTCGTCCTGTAGGGCTGCTGTGACAAAACACTGCAGACTCTGTGGTTTAAATAACAGAAGCTGATTTTATCATCATTCTGAAGAGAGCCCAAGCTCAGAGGACTTGGCAAGGCTTTAGTCTGTGCTTCTGAAGGACTACCTTCCTGTGGAAGGCAGGACAGAGGGCTGTTAAAAAAACTCCATGGAAAGGGAGATGATTGGGGATCTCAGAAAGTGGTCTTAATAAAATGACACAGATGGAAACCTCATTTCCGTGGCTGTGGGGACCTGAAAATAGAGTAGGGGACACACAGAGTCCAACTTATAAAGATTAGGAATGTGGGAAGTGATAACATGAGGTGCCAGGGAGAGGAAGACGACTTCCTGGCACATGATGGAGAATATTTATGTGCAGTCAGCTAGCATGAGTGAAGGAAAGTCATTAGGAGATGAGAGAGAGAAAGGGGGGCATCTTCATGGAGCAAGGTCACCTAGTGATCAGGGAGATTCTCCATGGAGGGAAGGGCTCACAGGCTTGGAAAGGCAGGACAGGAAGACAGAAGTCTTCTAAGAACTTGAGGTACCAGGCACCTGGATTGTTAAGGCCTGACAGAGTCCCAGCTGAAGGGCTGCTGCTCAGTGGATGGAAGAGAAGGGCTTGAAACCGACAAATTTTGTGCTCGAAGAGAGGACGTGTCTCCAATGGAGGGTTTCAGGAACCTCTGGGAGATACGGACTTCTCTCCAGGAAGAGCACTGTTTTTTTATTTTTTCTCTTTACTGGAAACATAATAACAGTGCTGTGGGATGTTCTGTATGTCAAATGTGTTGCTGATTAGTCAATAATTAAAACACTGATTGGCCATTGGCTAGGCAGGAAGTGTAGGCGGGACAAGGAGGAGAATAAAGCTGGGAAGTGGAAGGCTGAGTCAGAGAGACACTGCCAGCTGCCACGATGAGAAACAGCATGTGAAGATACCGGTAAGCCACGAGCCACGTGGCAAGGTATAGATTAATAGAAATGGGTTAATTTAAGCTGTAAGAACAGTTAGCAAGAAGCCTGCCACGGCCATACAGTTTGTAAGCAAAATAAGCCTCTGTGTTTACTTGGTTGGGTTTGAAAGGCTGTGGGACTGGCAGGTGAGAGAGATTTGTCCTGACTGTGGGCCAGGCAGGAAAACTCTAGCTACAAATGGCGTCCAACGTGGTGGCAAGAGTTTCCACCTAAAAACTGAGAAAAAAAAGATTCTAAAACGGAGCTAAAAACAGCTTCCTAATTGTCTCTCTCAAATGAGCGGCAGCTGCCGGTTTGAGCTACTGGTGGGTTCCTAGAGTGCGTGCTCGACCTGCAGTATGGCGGGAATGAGGTCTCTGCAAGTGGCACATTAAGCTACATGGTGGATTTAGCCTTTGCTAGTGCAAAACAAAAAAGGGTTTCTGGGCTACTTGCTGCTTGGATAAAAGCATAGACCCACGATAGCTCCCAGAGCTGGCGGTAAACCACTGCCATGTTGGGAAGCTGAGGTGGGCGAAGCCAGCAGCCACAGCTGCTGCAGTTTAAAGCAAGAGATTCACAATAAGACAGATTCAGATGTAATAGTTTGCAATGTGTGTAAAAGATACGTAGGCTTGAAAGAGACAAAAAAGATGATATATAGAGTTATAGAAACAAATACATAGTTTTAAAAAATAAAGTCTTTAAAAAGACAGTAAAGGTAGTATAAAAAATAAGCCACATAAAAATGGATATTACACAGAGAATCTGCATTGTCTTGTCTTTGGGACTTTTAACTGCAGAAAAACATTTCATTATAAAAGCTGTTGAGTTACGCCAAAATGTATATTTTAAAGGTATCTTGACTTCAAAATTTGAATATAAGGATATGTTACTTTGGAAAGGAGACTCTGCTTTTGTTCCCACAGAAAGCCAGAGGCTATGGATTTGTTCCAGATTAAGATACATCAGGTTTGACCAGCCAAGACCCCCTGAAAGGTCTCCGATGACACCATGGCCCAGATAATCCAACATCCAGAATGGTTTGAAGGCAACTGGCTCAGACGATACACCCTCATGGACTTTTCCATGATCCTAAAATTTTCTTTGTATCCCCATAAGATACAGCGCCCCCCTCCAGCAGGAAGTAGTAAGAGAAGCTACGTCCAAATTCCCAAATTATATGTAATTTTACTTTGTTAAGGTTAAAACCTTCCTTTTTTTTTTAAAAAAAAAGGGGGGAAGTGCTGTGGGATGTTCTGTATGTCAAATGTGTTGCTGATTAGTCAATAATTAAAACACTGATTGGCCATTGGCTAGGCAGGAAGTGTAGGCGGGACAAGGAGGAGAATAAAGCTGGGAAGTGGAAGGCTGAGTCAGAGAGACACTGCCAGCTGCCACGATGAGAAACAGCATGTGAAGATACCGGTAAGCCACGAGCCACGTGGCAAGGTATAGATTAATAGAAATGGGTTAATTTAAGCTGTAAGAACAGTTAGCAAGAAGCCTGCCACGGCCATACAGTTTGTAAGCAAAATAAGCCTCTGTGTTTACTTGGTTGGGTTTGAAAGGCTGTGGGACTGGCAGGTGAGAGAGATTTGTCCTGACTGTGGGCCAGGCAGGAAAACTCTAGCTACATAACAGTACATATTTGTCGGACACAGTAAGAAAATTCCGCACATGTTTGCAGGGTCTAACTATCAAATTAAGGTCATTAGAATTTCCGGTGTTGTCACCTCTTGGGAGGCTTTACGCACCTCTCTTGCTCTGTTGTAAAGCACACCACGTCCTTCTGTGCTGCTCCACCCTGTTCCCTCCTGTCCCCCAGCTTTTCCTCCCCTCTTATCCTCTAGAGTGGCTTCTCTTCACCATCCTATTCTCTCCTCTGAGGATCCCAGTCTGAATGGCTGTCCTTAAAGAGACAGATGGACAGAGTCTGCTGAAGAGGTAAAGGGAAGAAGACTCTTGTCACTGCTGCTGGGGCAGCGAATTAACAACTCTCACCATGGAGGAAGGAAGGGTATGCTTGGTCCTCAGATACTATAGTGGAGCTGTATGGTCGAGGCACCTACATGTAGGTGTATTCCCAAAGGAGGCACAGCAAAAATCCCTCCCTCCAGTTCCTACTCCAGTGTTACTCATGACCGCGAATACACTGACCCTCCCAGGTGCCCACGAGCACACACAGACACAGTCAGTGGGACACCCTCACCTAAACACACCTTCTTCAGCCATAATAAGAATGGATCCTGTTGTACGTAGCACAGTGGATGAACCTCCAGGGCACTGTGGCCAGTGACAGGGAAACTTTTTCATCCCCTCTAAGTAAAAGTGCATTTGTGCCCTGATAGGCAAAAAGACAAGCTCACGTGATACTTCATAAAGAACTAGGATCCACCACCCACAGTTAGTCCTCTGGATACCCTCTCAGGTGGCTGCATGCTGTGATTTTGTGAATAACAAAGGTGAAACTATCATTTAGTGATGAGAGCAAGGCAGGAAATGTAAGTTAAGGAGTCCTGAATCTCTTGAATCTTACGCAAGTAATATTGAAAGTTGAATCTCCATTAATGTTGAGTATATAGAAAGTCCTCTGAGGCAGGACACGGCTGTGTGTGAAGTACAAGGCACAGTATCCCTGCTTGCAGTTTCCACTTTAGCCTTGAGTTACACTTGTTCTTTGGAAAACTGGTTGAGCATAGGAACTGTGGCTGCACCTTCCTGTCCTTGGACTTGCATGGCAGCAGTAGACTTGCAGTTAATATCTCCTCAACGTCAGGGGCACTGGAGAGTAGTGCTACAGTGCTTCCTGACAGTGGGGTGAAAGGGGGTTCCTGGGATTCATTCATTCATTCATTCATTCACTCATCCATTCCTTCCAAGGTAACTGTTAGGTCCAAAGTGGTCCCCCACGTGGCGATGTTGCTGACAGTGTCCTAAATGACACTCTGGGCTCAGCTCAGGCTGGACTCTGACTGGGTACACAGCAGGATTGCTGCCTACACTCCGCATTCCTCAACCTTGTAAAGCTGGTTTCTATTTGTCAGGAAAAGCCATGACTTCCCTGATCCATCCCCTACAACCCACCACCTCCAGCAAAGCATCTAGTTCCTGATTAACTCAAGGCTGTCACATGTTGATTAAAGTCTCCACACGGACTCGCACACTGTTCTGCCTCACATGCCCCCCCCCACTACCTGTCCCCTTAAACTTGGCAAGGCGTCTCCCACTTTTTCTATTCTTTCTGCCCCTCAGCAATAGCCGGGCAGTTTGCTGTCCCAGTCAACCTTGCTGTCACTCATGGAGTGGTCTAGCTCAGTGGTTTCCCTGCACCTTCACTTACGTCTGATAAAATGAGGAGGGACATTTTGGACACCTTTCCAAAGCCCAGTCCCTCCTAATCAAACCAAACTGCCAATTTGACCTTCCTGGGAATGGAGCATTTGCCTTTGCTGGCTTCTGCCGTGCACCATGTCAGCTCCAAATCTAGAGTCTGTCTCTTTAGCTACTTCTCTCTCTTATTATTTTTCCCTATTATTGAAAATAGATTCTTTTCTCATATAATATATCCTGATTATGGTTTCCCCTCCCTCCACTCCTCCCACTCCAACTTTCCTTCCCCCCGGATCCACTCCCTTTCTATCTCATTAGATAAAGCAGGCTTCCAAGAGACAACATCCAACCACAACAAAATATAATAAGATGCAACAAAAGCTGTCATATCCAAGTTGGACATGGCACCCCAACAGGAGAAAAAGAGTCCCAAGAGCAAGCACAAGAGTCAGACCCACTGGTTCTTACAGTCAGGAGTCCCATAAAAATGCTAAGCTAATAGCTATAACATATACGCAGACCACCTGGTGCAGACCCGTGTAGGCCCTGTGCTCGCTGCTTTGGTCTCTGTGAGCTCATATGCACTTGACTTAGTTGACTCAGAGGACCTTGTTCTCCTGATGTTCTCTGTCTGCTTTGGCTCTTACAATCTTTCCACTTCCACTCCCATGGGATTCCCTGAGCTCTGAGGAGAGGGAGTTTGATGACATCCCATTTGTACTATTTCTCTGCATAATGTCTGGGTGTGGATCTGTTCCCGCCTGCTGCCAAAGGAAGCCTCTTTGATGGTGACTGGATAAGACACTGATCTATGAGTATGGCAGAATATTATAAGGAATCATTTTAATGATTTTTTTAAAGAGCAGTAGTGTTTTGTTTTACCCTAGGTCTCTGGGCTATCTGTTCTCTGGTTGTTGGTCACCCGGGCAGTGTCAGGTTACCTTCCTTCTCGTGGAGTGGGCCTTAAGTCAACTCAGACATTAGCAGGCCACTCCCACAAGTCCTGTACCACCATTGCTCTAGCATACTTTGCAGGCAGGACAGGTTATAGGTCGGGGTTTTGTGACTGGGTTGGTGTCCACATTTCTCTTTCAGTTGTCTACAGAGTAACTTCCTCCACCAAAGTGACTAAAATCTAGGGGTGAAGGCTCCGTGTAGGCACCAGTTCAACTTCTCTGTGCTCAATGAGTTCTGTGGGTGTTGTCCTCAGCAACAGGGCCCTGCTGTCAGTTTCTGGGGAGCAACCCTTTGTCCTATCAACAGCCTGGGTTGTTTGGGGGTTTCTACGGGCCACCTTTGGCCAATAATTCAATTGCGTATGACCCTGTTCTGTCACTGGAACTCTCTCTTGGTTACAAGAGATGGCTAGTTGGGACTCCGTGAGCCTCACTCCTAGGAGT
Source organism: Peromyscus californicus insignis (assembly GCF_007827085.1). NCBI lineage: Eukaryota > Metazoa > Chordata > Mammalia > Rodentia > Cricetidae > Peromyscus > Peromyscus californicus. The sequence goes on from NW_026294534.1 coordinate 5,024,587, forward strand.
CTTCAGTAGTGTCTTAGTTTGAGTTTCTATTGCTATGAGGAGACACCATGACCAAGGCAACTCTTATAAAGAAAACATTTAATTGAGGTGGTTTGCTTACAGATTCACTGGGGTCCCTTTGCAAAAGCCACCCTACTGAGGAACATTTCTGGTCAGCTCCTAAACTAAGCCTCTACCCTCAGTCTTCCTCTAACCCCTGATCCAGCTGTATGAGGTGAGTGGCCTCACATGGCCAGTTTCACAAACATGGTTGACTCTGTTTCCCCCAAGTAAAAAGCTTCAAAGAAGTATGAACTCACAACCACCTGTAGCTCCTGCTCCACCAAGTCTGACGGCTTCTAGAATTTGGGACACACACACACACACACACACACACACACACACACATACACCAGTTAAAAACAAATTTAAAAACAAATACAATGAAGACAACTAATGTAGGAACTCTGTTCACTCCTGTGTCAACCACAACTAGGTCTCCTACTTTTTACTCTGTTATTGCAAGGTTCAAAGCAGCACCCCCAAATAGCAGTGATGGCAGGGGATGAGCTCTCTGCAGCCAGTGGGGGGGCAGGGCAGAGGTGGTGGAAACCAGACTGTGGAGGAGAGAGGAGTTCTGAGGATGATTAGGCAAACGTACTCTGAGATGGAGGGCTTTGGAGGGCTTTGGGCTCCAGAGGTATAAGAGCTAACTTAAATTCCAAGCGTCATTCCACCAATCACTTAAGACTCACACTAGTGGGGTGATGCCAGCCCAGGATGCCAGCCCAGGATGTCCATGGTGATGGCTGAGCCAGGATGTGGCAGGGGACGCAAGTGATAGACGGGTATGACCTGTGACTGGAAGGCAGTTCCAGCAGGGTTTACTCAGGGTTACTTGTGTAGAGAGAGAGGGCCACCCTGATGATGATGGTTTGGGCCCAAACAAGTGAGAAACAGAGATGTTGTGTTCTTTAGTGGGGAGACTAGGGAATAATCTGAGCATGGGTGGACGGATGTGTCATCAAGAAGCACACAAGGCAGGATGGAGCTGCTTCTTGGTGAGCACTCAGCCTCTAGATCACCCAGCCAGACTTTCAGTAGTGACCTGGCCCAGGAAGAAATATTTAAAACACCTTGTTTGTGCTTTTAAGATAGAGTCTCATATAGTCCAGACTGGTGTCAACTCTGTTCTGGAGCAAAGGATGACATTGAATTTCTGATCCTCCTGTCTCCGCCTCTTGACATCTGGGGCTAACAGTGGGCACTACCTCACTCAGGTCATGTGCTGGAAGTCAGACTTAGGGCATCCTGCATGCCAAGCAAGCATTCTCCTAGCCAAGCTCTATCCTCAGAGCTTCAAAACACTTTGAAACACCATGGGTGCATGCTCAATTTCTAAACCAATCTTTTACCTTTAGATATTGGGAGCCTCTTAAGAGTCAGTTTGAAAGAGAACATGAGTCTTGCTACATGTCAGTCATCTTCAGACATCATGCTGGAGTTTTTCTCTGCCCTTGTATTAATACTTCTCTTCTGCAGGGAGCTTAAAGTCCCTCAAATAGGCACCTGGTTTGGGGTTCTGTTTCTTCAGAAGCCGACCTAAGATGCATAGGCGCACGGATAACCTTGCCGAGGGTTTGTGCGTCAGACAGACTCGGGAAGGCAGCACTGTCTTTAGTGTATAAAATATAGACGAACAAAGAACACAAAAATCACTGTGCACGCCACCTCCCACGGAGAGCCACTATTAACGGTTCTTATAGTCGTGTCTTATCTATGCATTAAAATGTTAAATTATAACACTCACTGTGTAATTCTGCACCTTCTTGTTCACTAAATAATATAAGCCTGGAAAATCTTATCTGCCATTACACAGCCCTTGGAAGCTTCCTTTATAAGGGCTGCGAAGAAATCTAGGATTTTGACAATCAAAATGGCAAATTGGGGTCAGCCTATTTCCTAAAGCTGTAGATAAGATTGACTCAAAATCCTCATATAATAGATTGTAGGAAGTTCAATGCCCTCACCAGGATTTCTGTAAATTACTGGGGGTGTTATTTTCTGGCCATCAATCCCGGCTCTGCATGTAGGCTTCCGTTAAATGAGTTCCTGTAGAATCCTGTGACTGTCTCATGTAGGATTTCCCTGTCTCTATCACACTGACCAGATGTGAATTTCAGTTATTTTCCTTATCACATTAAAAAATATCACAGAAGACATCTGAGCATGTGACTGACTGAAGGTCTGGGAACTGGAGGGAACATGCCACTGTCATACCACGACCTGGAAACTGTCAGCCTGCATCAGCACACTACTTTTGGAACATTGCTGTGCTTTTAACCCAGTCTGTTTGCTTTTGACTGGGCTCTGACCCTTTCTCCAATATCCCTGCACTCAGAAGGGAGTCGCTACATTTTCACCTTCTTAGTTTAAGAAGTTTCCACCAGGTCACTCATGGAGGGGCAGAAAGCGGCCACAGTATTCCACTTATGGGGGGATGTGTCATAATCCCTCAAAAGTTTGTTATTATGGACACTATGCATTTTCGCCATTTTCAATAACTCTGATCAAGGTCTTTGTGGCTGAATCTGCATTGGCATTTTGTGTCTCTCCGTCATCTGAGATAGACTCTCATGCAGCCCAGGCTGGCTTTGAACTCACTGTGTAGCCAAGGATGCCCTTAAACTTCAGATTCTCCTGTCTCAAACTTCTTTATGCTGGGATAATAGATGTGAACCATGACAATCAGTTTATGCAGTTCTTGGGGCAGGCTGTCCAAAGCTAGGGCTTCATGCACGGTAGGAAAGCATTCTACTAACTGAGCTACAGTCCCAACCCCTTTAAGTTCTTACTGTAAATTTGTACAATGAACAATAAAATGTTTTGCATATATGCTTTAATCTATTATATGTGGGATTAACCCTTTTTTTAATTTTTCTATACTTTTGATGCAATGGCATCTTGAAGGTCTTTCTGAACTTGGGGAAGAGGACCTTCCCCAAAGTCCAGTAATTGAGGATAATAAAGGACTGGCCTGGGAATGCCTTTCATTCATAAACCAATTAATCCAGAGTTCACATTTTAAAAATAGAGACTTTATTAATCCTACACTCTAGGCCATGGCCATCCTACCCTTATCACCTGAGGGCTCGTACCAGACAGTGAGAACCTGTCCCTGCACCTCAGGTCCTGTTGACATTGCCCAAACTAGCTAATCCTGAGCCTTTTCAACCAACCCCTCTGCCCTTCAGGAAGAAGCCACAATTAAGTTATCTCCCAATGTGGCTGTGGTCCCCTGTGATTTCCATAGCTGTCTCCTGAGTGGTTGCTCTCACCCTAGATTGATGATGGCAAGACTACATTTTAAAACACATTTCTGCCCATATGCAGGTTGGCAACTAGGTACATAGTTGTTTTACATACATAGGGATAGTCATATATGTATGACTATATATCAAACATATATATTTACTCTTAATTAATATAATTACTCAAGGTTCTTTTGGTCAGGAAAGTGTTCCCATTTATTTATTTATTTATTTATCCATTCATTCATTCATTCATTTAATGTTTCCAATGCCTGTTATACCAACTGCCTGAACAAACACATGGGATAAAGACAAGAGTGTTGCTGTATCCCCTGTAAATTTAGGTGATGCCTGACTTTGCCTGGGAGCTGTGTTTTTTAAATTAGACACCTCACAGACAATACAAGATGTCCTATAGAATAACAGTGTAGCAATCAGGAAGGGCCTAAAAACTCCTCTGTGCTGGAACACCTCCATGGTGCCGCTGAATGTCAGTGCAGATTTTCTCAGTGAAACTGACAACATTTCTTCAGCCATGGTGGCCAGTTACACCTTTGAAACTTCCATGAAATGAGGCTTCGGCCACCAGGACTCCTTTTCAACACTTGCATATCTACAGCGGAGGAGTGTGCCCAGAGGTGACGGTGCTGGCAGAAGAGTCAATCACGCAAATATAACATATTCTTCCCACCTCGGGGAAGGCAATTTTCTACGGAAATGACAGAGGTGATGAAGGTTAAAACAGAAGATTAAGGGCCGAGTGCGTTGTAAACCAGACAGAGTGCAATTCCCTCATAAGCATAAGAATAGATAGATTTCCTGTAACTTGGTTAAGTCTTGATTCTTTTCTTACATGTCATGGATAGAAGGGAAAGGGTGCAAAATAAAAGTCACAAATGAAAGGAGGCAAAATAAAAGACATCCCCATGAACGAGGAAGGATGAGGTTGTTCTTAGATGGCATGGAGGGGAAAGGCAGAGCTGAGTATGGGATACAGGAAGGAGTAAGTAACAGGAGAAGGAAGAGTGGGGAGGGGCTAAGAGCAGCTGCTCCAGCTGTGAACTGAAAGTGGCTTCAGATCAATGGAGCAAACTAAGTCTGCCCACTAGCCCATCATTGGGGTCCGTGAAGGGGGCACACAGGGAAGCAGAACCCAGGTCTGCTTGTGGGAGATCGACACAACCCGGGTGTTTGGGGCTCTGAGATGTTCATGAGCCTTCTGGGGTGTTGCACCTGCACCAGGAGCCAATGCCTGCTTCTGCTGATGCATACTGTCATGGTGGATGTGCATAGAAGTGCAAAACTAAGGTCTGGGTGCATCACTTTCTTTGAGACAGTGGTTAGATGGCGGAATGAGCTGTGGAATCAGAACCCCAGCCTGTAGTGTGGCTTTATAATTGCCTTTCCGCAAGCTGGGCATATCTGGGCACCTACTGACCTCTTTGAAATACCCAGTTTTATTGGCAAAATAAGATCAATAATGGCACTTGATAGCCTGCATAGTAAACATGATGGCCGTGACTTCCACAAGACGGATACGCTGTGCTACAGTCTGCAAATGGAAAAGAGTCACACTGCACTGCAATCGTTGCTCCGGAGATAAAAATGGCATTATAAAAAATGCAAAGACCCCAGCCCCAGGTCCTGCCCCTCATCCACTGAACCATAGCATCTTTTAACAAAATTCCCATGTGACTGATACGTTCTGTGAAGGGTGAGAACTGGTCTGCTAAACCATCTTTCCTGATCCAGAAACTCAACTGAATCTTCCTACCTACACAAATTCTGTTGGTTCACTTTATTTATGGGTCAATGGAGTTCTTCTTTTTACCTTGACCGAAATCGTAAGAAAGCACTTTCAATGAAAACTAAAAATATAAATAGCATACTCAGCCTAAAAGCAGAGCTTTTCTCAAATACAGAAGAGGTTGTAAAGAGATTTGGAGATTTGAATTTGAGTCCTCAAGCTCTCCCTCATCTAGTCAGGTAAACTGAGTGAAGTAGCCAGAGAAATTAGGTAGCTGTAATGATGGCATCATCCACAATAAGGCTGTGATGAAATGTTTATGTGCATGGATAAAGCATGGCATGCTAACTGTGGTATGATGTCACCTTTGTCTTATTTTATCTTTCTGAGACCAATTCCAGCTGTGCAGCCTCGGCTGTTTTCAGGCCCCTTGATCTGCTTTAGCCTTGTGACTGCAGGGATGACAGATGTGTGAATCACAGCTAACTAATAGTTTATATTGCTTTGGGGGTCATGTTGGTGGTGAGAACACCTAACGCCCACTTTGTTCATGCTTTCCAGAGTGCAGGAGCTGAGGAGCCAGCTCAGTCAGTAAAGTGATTCCTGAACAAGTGTGAGGACTCAGGTTTGGCTCCCCACACCCACATCAAAAGCCATGCAGAGTGGCATGGTTATAATGCCAAAGCTGGCGGGTATGAGGACATCTGGGGCTCACTGACTGGTTAGTCTAGCTGAATTGAACCAGTGAACCAGGTGCAATGAGGGACTTCATTTCAAAATTTGAGGTAGAAATGAGGAAGACACCAGATGTCAACTTGGCAACCTCTGGCCTCCACAGACACACACACACAAACACAGACAGACAGACAGGCACGCATGCAAACACACACACACACACACACACACACACACACACACACAGAGAGAGAGAGAGAGAGAGAGAGAGAGAGAGAGAGAGAGAGAGAGAGAGAATATAAGGTGTTGATTGTATGGATAGGCCCCATTCTCTACAATGGATTCTTGACTTATTTTCCCTAAACAGCTATAATTCTACATCTTCTGGTCATCATCTGCCCATTGGTCCCTCTCCCCTGATCAGCCTCTGGAAATCATCATTCTGCTCCCCATGCCTAAGCGATATCACTATCTTCAGACCTCACCCGACTGAAAGCATATATCATTTTGTTTATATATTCTACACAGGTGCACATCACTGGTAGAATTAGTTACAGTTGTTCCTAAAAGGCTGGGTTTTAGACAACATGTTTGTATAAATAAATGTTCACTGGAAGATGTTTTTCATGACTAAAATAACATGAACAAAAAGTGTGCTATTTCCACAGAAAAGCACTCACTTATTTCATGAAAGACGTAACTGATGAAATATTTACATCTTTTTTTACTGTTATTGTTAAGAAAGCAACTGTAAGTTCCCAACTCATGGACCATTCATGCTCACTCTGAACCCATCCCTTGTGCTATTGATACATCCCATGTAAGACTATGACACACCAAAGGCAGCTGAGCAGCAACGTCCTCCATCGTAAGGCTCTGCCTCCATTAAGCTCCTCCCTGTGTTCCTCAGATCACTCCTACTTCACATCTGCCTTTGTTAACTTTCTTTTGCCCATTTAGAAAGGGCAAAGCAATAAATGCAAATAAAAAGATGGCACAGAATACCTATTCACAATCTAGTTCTGTTTGAAATAAATGCACATTATGAATATACAAGAGGCACACAGTGCTTCATGAGGGTATATACATGGATCTGGAGCTGGAATCAAATTCTAAAGTGATAATAGCCACTTCTAAACTTAGTATCACTAAAAAGGCAGATGGTGCTTATAAAATCACAGGTGTAAGCATTGTTTCCAGACAATAATGATGTTTGCTTTTATTTTTTTTTTTTGACATTTTTCCTAACAGGAATAAGACTAGCTAGCTTTATGAAAATGTAATGCCCAAACCTACAACTTTTCTCCCCCAGGACATTTATTTGAAACAATGGTTTATGTTCTCTGGCAAATGTATCCTAGGACAAAGAAGTTTCCAAACGTACCCAGAAGGGATGGTATTAAGCAGTTGGTTTGAAACAAAGCAAAGAGATTGATTACTGAGATTTCAACATGAAAATAAATGCGATCTCAGCAGAAAACTGGCATTTCCCTTTAAGGTTTAAGTGTATGGTGAAGCCTGGCCTGGATTGAGAATCCAGCTGGCTGCTGGCCCATCATCATTCTTCACCCAGGAGGCCCAGGAGCTTCCAAGACTCCCGAGGGCGTGCAACGCTTCCAGGAGTCACATCTGAGTCTGTCTGCCCTGTCCCCTCAGCTGGTGCACCTTATAGAACCTGAAGGGTTGGGTAGGCATGCCTGGTCTTTCTTTTTTTGGCTTCTTGAAGTTCACCTCTGTTGCCTTCTCTCATTTAAGGGTGTCTTGGGGCTTTCTAACTCACTCTTCTGCCTCTCAAAAGCATTTGTATTGTTTGGTAATGACTGTATTTGTTGGTTAGGGATTTTCAATGAATCTGAAAATAAGATTTTTTTTTAAATAGGGGGATATGCTCCAGATTTTATGCTTACATTCAGGACTGATGTTTATTTTGATTGTTTTTAGGGTTCAGTGAAAGATAGAATAAAAACCTGAGTGACTCACCGAGAAAGTTTGTAGCATCCTCTTGCTGTTTGTATCAGTCAGCTTTCCTACTGCTGTCTAAACACCCGCTCGCCTTCCATGGCAAGGACGCTGAAGGCACTCTAGCCAGCCCAAGTGTGGCAAACATGGCTCCGGCAGGCCTTGCCCTTCTTTCTAATTCCCTCTGCCTTGTTAAAAAAACCATTAGATTATATTCCTAAAACTAACCACCAAGGTCCATTCCCTTATTTGGCCACTTCCTCCTCCCGAGGCTGACTACCAAGGTCCAGCTATCAAAGTATTGAAGTCCAGCAATCAAAAGCTCCCTTTGGCTCACCTAATTAACATGCCCATTTAAAATTAAATACCTCATCCTAACACGGGGTTTCCCCCTTTACCTTTATAAACCACCATTTGCCTATGGGTCACGTCTGTCTCCTCTCTATCCAGAGACAGTCCTCTGTCCTCTGGGACAAATACTCCTTCCCCCTCTCCCTTGTTCCCCTTCTCTGTCTCCTGTCTTTGTCTCTTATTCCCTGCCCTCTGTCCCTCTGGGACAGATAAATCCCCTTTGTGCTGAGAACTTGGTCTTGGGGGTCCCAAGTCAGTATCAATCCTTTCAGACACCAGGCATCACTACAGAGAGCATATTCCAGGCTCGGCATCTATGATGTCTTCATCAGACCTAGGAGCAGACAGATTAGAATCTTAGGGATGGGCGTCTAAGATTGTTACAGACAATATAACCAAGGTGTTGGAGTTAGTTATCTTGAGACACAATAATTATGCAGAGCACCAAATATAAGAGAGTCAGGCATGTCCTGGTTCACCTTCTGTTGCTATGATAAACACCAGGACCAAAACCAACTTGGAGTAGAATGGATTGTTTGACTTACACTTCCACATCACCATCACTGAGGGAAGTCCAGGCAGGAATTCAAGATGGAGCAGAAGCAGGAACCATGGAGGACCTGCGTGCTTCCACTGACTTTCTCAGATACTTTCTTATACAGCCCAAGGCCATTTGCCTAGCGGTGACTCGGTGCACAGTCTGACAGGCCTCCCTCCTATAGACACTGCGACACGCCAGTCTGATGGAGGCAACTCTTCAGTTGAAGTTCCTTCTTTCCAAGTGTGTCATGTTGAGAGCCGTGATTAGCCAAACACAAAGTGATTAGGGATTCATTGCACACATGTTGGGCTAGGGATATAGCTCAGAGGTAGAGGGCTTGCTTCTATGAACATGCTAGGTACTAAATTAAATCCCTAATATTGCAGAAGGAAAAAACGCCAGTCTCCAAGGACTATTTATCCTAGCAATGCTGTACATTCGTTCATCTCTACTCTCCGATCTCGCCTGCCAAAGTGTGTAGATAACAGTGAGACGGTAAGGAGGAAATGAGAGGACCAGGCTATGCCACATCGCTTAGTGACATCATGACCAGCCCAGGATGAGTATCAGCAGAAACGAGGCAGAGAATGACAGCTTAAGCCAACTGAATTCAGTTGCAGACAGAATCAGTCCCAGCCTGATATGCATCCAATCTCGGAAGGAAGTGTGCAGGGCTTGGGGAATGCAGTTCATTTAGGTCAGGGTGTAAATGGTCTACTTACATGAAGAGATAGGTGTAACTGAGCGAATTAACTGGAATTAGAGTCCGTGGAGCTTAGGAGCCCAGACTGAGCTAAGCCTATGGGAGTAAGACCAGCAGGCCGTTACACAGGGTGAAATAAGGATCCTGGGGTGTGGGTGGGTGGAGGTAGGAGCTGTGCTGCTTCATGAGATGTCCTGCCATCATAGCTCACCCACTGAAGACACCATTTGTTTATCACAACAGTGGAAGTCTGACATGCTGGGCAAGTGATCTGGCATTTAACAAAGTGGAAATTCTTCTGCTTGGAATTTGCACATGGTTTTCATGCAAATCTACTCTGTGTCTTCTAATGCTGCTAAATCACATCCTGCCAATAAGAGAACTGTGTTTTCAGATACTAGAGTAGCCACGCTGCCCTAGTCGGCTGGCGCGCCTTTTGGGGGCAGGGAAACCCATCACCTTACACAGTGCTGACAGTGAGACTTGCTGGTCCGTCTTCTGCCTTGGTCAGCTCCCTTCCCTGCCCCTTGCTGGGAGCTGCTCTGTATACTTCTGGACCCCACACACTTATCCTTGGGCTTCTTCCTGCTTTATTAACTGGGAGAAAGTTTCATTATTTCACGGTTATGTTTTTTTTCTTGATAATTTTTGATTTTTATTAAAATTTAATTACATTTTTCCCTTTCTTCTCTCCAACTCCTCCCATGTCCTCCCCCAACCCCCTCTCCAATTTATGGCCTGTTCATCTTTAATTATTATTGCTACATATGTCCACACGTGTGTATGCCTATGTATGTGTAGATACATAAATACAACCTGCTGAGTCTGTTTCGTTACTTATATGTATATGATTTTAGGGCTGACCACTTGTTATTGGATAACCAATTAGGGGGCTCATCCCCAGGGAAGATTCTTTCTCCTAGTCTCAGAATTCCTTAGTTGCCTGTAGTTCTTTGTCTATGGACAGGGCCCCCACAAGTTCACCCCCTTCCGCGTCAGCACCTCTTTAGGTGCTGAATTTGTTCAGGTCTTGTTCAGGCAGCCATATTGTTGGGATATCATGGATAAAGTATCCTTGTCATCTGTAGGAGATGAAATTCCAAGGAAGAATTCCTGGTCCTCTGACTCCTACAGTCTTTCTGGGGTGTTCCCTGAGCCTTAGATGTGGGGGGGCCATGCTGTAGCTGTGTCCACTGGAGTTCAGCACCCACGATCTGTTGATCTGTTGTTCTAGGTACTCTGACCAGTTGTGGTTTGCTGTGATCATCTCTGTTTGCCGCAAAGAGAGAGATGAGAGTCACACCTAGACAAAGATGGCCGTCATACCACGATCATGTTTTATCATTTATTGAAGCATGTGTACTCAAACATGCCTGGTATAGAGCAAATGCATATTTAACTAAAAATTAAAACTTTAAAAACAACTGTTCTGATCATGTCTATGCAAGCGTGTGTGTGTGTGTGTGTGTGTGTGTGTGTGTGTGTGTGTGTGTGTGTGAGAGAGAGAGAGAGAGAGAGAGAGGAGAGAGATTAGCTTGTACATCTTTCAAGAACAATTATTTTTTAATGAGATACTTTATTGCAGAAAGATTGAAATTTTAATGTTTTTTCCTGGGCATTAATTAGCAGATTGCTTCAAGAAACATTTTCCCTAATGATAAGGCCTCATTTGATATTAAACCAATGGGATGGGTTTGGATGCACACATCCACTTCTATTTAAGTTTTCTAAGTAGTTGGAATAAGGGGGTAAATGTCTCTGCTGTTAGAGGGCAGGCTGCAGACAGGAAGTGGAGGTGCTAATAAAGGGGTCACTTTACGGAGGAGATGATGGCATTTCTATGCCAAGGACTAAACAAACCAGCCTCTCCATTGGCAGAATCAGCCTGCTTCTCTGGCTGTCCTCTGACACGGATGTGTTGGGCTCCACTCATCCTCATTTCGCATATAGAGACTGGGGATTCCATGATATCACAGGGGCATCTTTTCAGTGTCAACTTCACTTTATGAGACAGATGGTGTGGGGTAAATAAAAGGGAGTGGATAAGTGAGCCTCTTATGGCTGCATGTTTTTTCTAATAAAGACCCTTTAGTGTAATAGTGGGGCATGCTATGCAGATGGAATTCTCAGTAAGAGGATTTATAGCGAGTTAAATTACTTTCCCTGCTTTTCCTAATTGGATGAATCTCTGCCACAGTACCTTCCTAACTCCTGTGACTTAGGTCCACATACAGGATGCATGGCAGTGTACTGTTGTGATACCCTTTCTGTGTATAGAAGATAAGTTATCAATGTTTAAAAACCAGATCCATGACTCCCTTAGAATACAAGACAATTACGTGATTCTTACAAGAGACTAACTTAAAATATTAGGACCCTAGTCAGTTCAGATCTCAGGCTGAGATCGCATTATGATGCCCTGCATGTTTGTGTTCCATATTCCCACAAAATCATATATACAGTGTAAACTAGGATTAGCTGATGTCATGTCGGGCAGGTCCTTCGGGTGGGAGACACGGCTTCATGAAAAGGAGAGAAGACGACTGGAGGCCTTTTTCCCCGTGCCATGTGGGAGGACACTGGATGGTGGCATCTGCAGGAAGGCTGCTCCTTTATCTGGAACATTCCAGCATTCAGAACTGTGAGGAAGAGGTGAGCATTGACCAGCCCCTGCTGTACTGTAGATGCCATAACTAAAATGCGTACTAATGCTGATCCAAATGCAGCTGAATGGCCATATAATTAATTATATGTGTGTGGGTTGTGGATTTTACATAAAGATAGATTGCCAGGAATAAACATGTAGCTTGTGTGATGTCAAAGCAATCACTTTACCAGGAGTAATTAACAATTTTAAAGTCTACACACTGAATAAAAAAGTTAAACTGTTAAAATCCCAGATTTAATCATTACTACACTAGATAGACAATCAAATAAACAAACGACTCTGGTCAGCTATCTTGATCTAAATCAATTTTATAAAATGACTAAAAACAGCATAGTAAACACCTCAGGACTCTGGAAATGTTTACCACAGTAGACCGAGTTCTAGACCCTCAGACAGAACTTGATACATTTAAAATCATCAAAACAGGGCTGGATAGATGACTCAGTGGACAATATGTTTGCCTTGTAAGAGCAAGGGTCAGAGTTCTGCTCCCTAGAAACAGTGTAAAAGCTGGGTGGGTGTGAAGCAGGCTTGTAATCCCAGCACTATGGAGGTGGAGATTTGGGATCCTTGCGATCGGCTGGCTAAACTAGCAGATCAGGTTCAGGTTCAAGGAGATCAGTGAAGTCCCTGTCTCAGAAACACAGTGGAGCTTGATCAAAAAAACTCTCAGTGTCAACTTTGGGGCTCCACATGCACACATACATCTTCACCTGTACACCCACATATGCATGTTCACCTGGACACATGGAAACATACATACAACACAGATGTGCACATCACACACACACACACACACACACACACACACACACACATCAAAATTTTAAAAAATGAAATGATTGAAGCATGCAGAATAAATTTGATGAGCACACTTCTACTAACTTAGGCACCCAAACCACAGGAACATCTCACAAATGCCCAACCATTTGGACATCAAATAATAACTTTGACCTCCATGATCATTAGGTTGGAAGAAGTCAAAAGAGAACTTATGAAGTATGGTGAACTCATTGAAAGTGATAAGTGTTGAGATACTGGGGATGTAGCTAAAGAGGAACTGTTGAGAGTTTGTGGTTCTAAATGAACATGTGAAAACAGAGACGTCAGCCATCTCGTGCCTTTACTGTAGGGAATAACACAAGAGAATTCACGGCTCAGACATAGCCGAAGAGACAGACAAAGTAATGGCCGCCGTCATACAGAGAGTGACACAGGAAACCCAACAAGAGAAGAAGAGGAGGGACCGGAGGTGCCCATCTGAAAGATCGCTAACGTGACCTGGTCCCATCGACAGCCGTCAGGAGGGTAAAAAGAAGTTACTTCACCAGTTTGGGGAGCGATAACACTGATCCCACTCACATTCTAAAGATGGTGGAAATGTAAGGGACTGTAATGCTGATTATTATTATTTATGTTGATAAGTTTGACTGTTCATATGCAAAGGGTAAGTTCCTTAAAGAACATAAACTACCTCTGGTAGGGTAATAGATAGCCCAAGTAGTCCTGTATTTATTGTCTTTACTTTCAAAGGTAAAGTTCTTACTCCAAGTTAATTTTGGACTCAGATGGATTTGCTGGCGAGTTTTATCATATCGGGCAATTTAGGAAGTCAGTCCCCTTATATTAAAGTTATTTCAGAAAAATAAAGAGGACACACGAATTTTCCATTTATTCACTGAAGGAAAATTAAAACTAAAGCCAGACAGAGACATGACAATAAGAAAACCACAAATTAATGCTCTCACGAAAAGAAATGAAGTAACTTCCAACCGAGTTTAAGCAAATAGAATACAGCAACATTTCAAAAGAATTATCTCATGACCAAGTGTTGTTTGTTCCAGAATCAAAGATGGCTTTAGCATTAGGAATTTAATCTGCACACTTTACCAATTAACAACAGCAACAAGGAAGAAGCGGTCTACCTGGTTTCTCAAAAGAAGCAATTGCCAAATTTCAGTGTTTGTTTCTGAGAAAACTTTACCTTTGTAGAGGAATCCACAACAAGCAGAAATCAGCCTCACAGGCAAGGGTAGAGAACCAGACTATCCCCTTAAAGACTGGGAACCAGGGAGGAATCCTGAAGTCCTGATGTCAAGGGAGAGGTGTAAAACACACTTACGTCACAAAGGAAGAAGCACGGGCATCTCTGTGGAGGATCTCACAGAACCTTCAAATAAGTTTCTAGAATCGTTGGCTAAGCACCGGGACAGGCCATGAGCTCCACGTGTGTTAGTAGTGATCGCAGAGAGATGAACAGCAGCTCATAAGCACATGAGTGGGAGACGTGAGCATCACAGACACCTGCAAAACTACACAGGGACAGCTAAAATGTACCTTTGCAAAACCAGACCCAAGCCACTCTAGAGAAACATAAATGCAAATACTCAGAAGTTAGGATGCAGACTGAAAAGGTCACTTAGCCTATGCATTACAGACTTGGTGTAGTCTGGGCCACATCTCTTCCGTTTTCTGATTATTCAACAAGTTGTTTTGACATTTGTTACAAACAAAAGCAGAGGACAGGGAAAGACAAAAACATCTGATAAAATGAAAACCACACTGGATGATTCACACTCTCTACCTTCAGACACTCCAAGTTACAGTAAGTCAAAACAGCGTATTAATCATGTGAATTTATGTAAGTGGATCCACAGAAGAGAATACACTCTAGGAATACTATATCTGCATGTGGATGGCTGATTGGTGGTTGTTAGAAGGTGTGAGTTGAGATGCTCTGTGAAGAAGTGTTGGCTTGTACATGTCAGACATTTTAAAATGGACTTGGAGAAGTGAAGCTTCAATCCATGGTATCTTGGGAGCAGAGGTCTAAACTGTGTATCTACTGAAACGGAGGTGTTTCCCACCATCTTAAGTGAGAGTCCTTGACTCTTAAACTGGTGCTTGTGGGGAGAGCTTTAAAGTTTATGTGATGCCTCATGGTGAACGAACGCTTCTATTCAAGAGATGACTTCATTTCGGTATTCCAGTGTCCAGTGACTTTGAGAAAGAAGTCTATAGTGACAGAGTAGATCCTTCACAGAGTTTCCTTTTCCATGAATAACTTCTCTCCCCCAAAATAACAAAAATCTTGATTGGAAACTTCATGCTAGTCCTGTTCTTTGGGAGTTCCACTGAAGGTCGTTTCTTTTACCACTGGATACAGCTCCACTTGTCTCGAGGGGTTGGCAAAGCCAGATAACACATGCCTCTATGGTAGCAAACCAATTGCTGTTTCAGAATGGGAGGTGTGTGTGTAAACACGGGGATCAACTGCAAACCAGCATTTATATCTCAGTTTAGAGAGGAAAATTACCTTTGGGAGCTGAGCCAATATTGACATTCTTAATAATACATTGCCCATACTCCTAGACAGTATAATCATTTTTAAAACCCTTATCAGAGTCAGCTGTGTGTTCCAGGCCTCTGGCTACTCACAGTGCAGAATGTGTTGGGAATGGTTGAAATGCAAATGAACGTGTTTAGCTTTTATGCTGTATATTACACCTTTTTGGTTTTTTTTTAGATTATCCTATGACTTCTCTGCTAATACAGAATCTTAGATATATAATAAGATTCAAACATATGTCAACCACATAGCTGTAATTTAGAAATATATGCTGTTTGATGACAGGAAACTCGAATTCTCAAAAGGAATAGACTTATACTTTAGTTACCAATTGCTTTATGCCTGCCCAGTTGTAAGTGCTGGTGACCAAGTCTGACTTTTAGTGCACTAAATCCCTGTGTATTTCTTTGTCTCTAAGAATCTCAGAGTACAATGGGAAGCTAGGATTTCAAATGTCACACCATATCTCATTGAAGTGGCTGGTGTTTCTCACACATCCTTTATTTCTCTATCTTGCTAAGTGCAGAAGATGTCAGGAGAAGAAATGGGTACTGAAGTGTCTGTTTGGATTGGATTGTACAGCCATTCTTGCCAGAGTACACTGTGCTTGGTAATGTTGGATTATTTTTACAAATTATCTTTAAATAGCCACCCCTGACTCAAGAATCCAGTCTGACTTTATATGTGGGAAAAAAAATCTTCACATCACCACCTCATAGTTTCCCGTGGGTATGTTGTATAAGCATGTTGAGTGTGTGGACACTTGTGTGGGGATGTGGAGGCCGAGGACAACCGTGGTTATCTTTCCTGTTCACACTGTTTTTGAGATGAGGTCTCTCATTGTCCTGGGGCTTGCCATATTGTCAACTGTTGGCTGCAACAACAGTTGCAGTTTTTAAAAACTGTGGGGTTTTTAAAATGCACTTGGCTTCTCAGCTGGGTTCCAGGAGGTGGAACTCAGACATTCAAACTTGGCAAGCATTTAAAGACAGAAACCATATCTCCCTAGCCCCTCACCTCATAGTTATAATGATAATTCAACAGTTCAGTGGGGCCGATCTTGACATTCTCAGACTGTCTTCCAAATGATCTAACTCACTCCTTTTGAAATATAAGGTCTATCACCTACACACAAAATGTAAAATTTGTACTAAATCCTGAGATCTACAGCTTCTCGCTGGTCGTGTAGACTTGTGTTGTACAGTTTATCCCCCTGTGTCCAAGAATTAACCTGGTCACACACACATTTATCCACTTGCCTGTTGGCACCCTACTGATCTCCGTGGGAGAGAGAGAGAGAGAGAGAGAGAGAGAGAGAGAGAGAGAGAGAGAGAGAGAGAGAGAGAGAGAGAGAGAGAGAGGAGAGAGAGAATTAACAGAACATTCTTCACTTTTGGCAAAATGCGGGCAAGCAAACTTTACAGGACTGATGAAGAACCAAATCTTAAGGGCGCAGGCACATCTTGTGTTTTGGTCATGGCGAATGAAACCATAGCATAGTGTCCCATGCCTGAGCTCTTAATTTGTAGCCCATTTCAACAGGATCTCGAACGACACAGAGAGAGAGAAGACTGTGTTGGCCTCTGTAGCTTTAAAAGTGGTCACCCATTCCGTCTGGACAATTGCCACAGTCACCAGGATGGGGTAGCCTTTGTTCTGGTGGGATGTCTGAGGGGAGCCCCGGTGCAGCACACAGTGCCATCCACTTCCCCGTGGTCTTACAGAAGTCAGGGCGGAAAAGTTTGAGGTGCGAGCCCCTTTCTCACATCCCAGGCGAGGGAGAGGCGGGAGGAACCCGAGGGAGGGTGGCAGAGCCAGCCTGGGAGGCGCGGTCTCCGTGAACGCGTGAGAGCGCGTGAGAGGGAGGGAGGGACGCGGGGCGCGGCAGGGAGGCGGGAGGGCGCCAGGACGAAGAGACGGCCTCCCTGGCTGTGCGGAGACCCGGAGGGGACAGGAGGACGGGGAAAGGACCGGAGCCCAGCTGCCGGCTGTGAAGGAGGGGGCGGGGCGCAGGACCCAGTAGCGGGGACAAGGCTGAGGCCAGAGGGGCGGGGGCTTCGAGCTGCGGGCGGGTGGAGTCCGGGTCCCCAGCGCATCCCCACCCGTCTGTGCGTGGTGGCCGGGCGCCCAGGAGCAGAGCCGAGCCGGGACGTCGCTGGATTGCGGGGCACCGGGCTCAGAGGACCGTTCTCCGGCAGGTAGGGGCGGCGGCGGGGATCCCTCGCGTGGGGAACTTGGAGGAGCCTCGGTCTGGGGTCCTGCAGAGTGTGGAGTCCAGCCTCGCTGGGTCCCCAGCGCCAGTCCCAGCTGCCGTGGTGAGCGCTGGACAGGCGCCGGGCTTAGGGCGTGGAGAAGCGGTTTCTCTCGGTTCTTCCCGGCAAGGGATCGCGAAGACCCTGCCACCTTTGGGATATAGGAAGGAAGGCCAGGACCAGAATCCTTCTCCGAACTCTGGCTCTATCCAGAAGGAGGCAAAACTGGCAATTTGTAGGAAGAAGCTGCTAGTTGCCATGGGAGATGCGCGCTGTCACCTATGCGACCGCTCCTGGGGCGATGGGATGCCACTTCCTACTCTCCTTTGGTCATGGAGCAGAGACTTGGGAGAACAAAGATGCAGGCAGGACTTGCCAGCTGGTGCCTCTCACACTGATCCCTCTGACCCCTGGCCTCGACCCCGTGTCAGCGCTTTGTCTTAGAAGCCGGCGACTAAGTGAGGGGCAGGTCAGGACTTGCAGTGCGCTGCCTCCCAGGGCCACAAAGCCTGCCTTCCCAGGCTGGGTTAGCCCTGCTGGGTTGGTGGAAGCGCGCCTTTTAACTAGTCCCTTGGACACCTTCTAAAGGAAACAGGGGATCTTCAGAGAGTTCTCTAGCCGTTTGTGCCTTTTACTCACTTGTGGCTTAGGATGGATTTGGGGTCAGTGTGTGAAAATCTCGTGTTCGGCACTTGCCCCCTGAAGTGGACCCCCTGGACTATTGACCACTGCAGAAACCATTAAGGAGCCAGGTCAAATGAGCCCTGGCTGTTCTGAGATCACCACAAGAGGGAAGGGTTAGGGGTCCAGTGCTTACCTGGGGTGTGTGCAGGTGTGTGTGTGTGTGTGTGTGTGTGTGTGTGTGTGTGTGTGTGTGCAGGTGTGTGTGCAGTTGGGTTTATGCAGGTGTGTGTGTGCAGGTGTGTGTGTGTGCAGGTGTGTATGTGTGCAGGTGTGTGTGTGCGCAGTTGTGTGTATGTGCAGGTGTGTGTGCACAGTTGTGTGTATGCGCAGGTGTGTGTGTGTTTGTGTGTGTGTGTGTGTGTGCAGGTGTGTATGTGTGTGTGAAGCTTTAACCACTTTAGTGGGGCTTTCTTTTGGAGTCTTGGGAAGCCTCTGGTGTTTTGCCAAAGGGACAGTTGCCCCATATTATTGCCATAGTGTGTAAAGCTCTTGCAGCCCTGCCATGCTTGTCCAGAAGCATTTAGTTTAGACTCAAGAGGAGGCAACAAAGTCACCTAGGAGATCCTGGAAAGAAAGCCAGGCTCATGAGGGGCTGCTGCAGACCTGTCTGAACGGAGCTCTTTACAGCTGCCGGGATCGCTCATGTTTGCTTCGAGGGCAGTCTGTCCCATCTGTAGGAAAAGTGTTCTGAAACATGTCAAAGCTCTTTTAGTTGTTAATGTTACAGAGGTGTGTGTGATGGACAGTTAGCCTTAACGGGAATTAAGGTTAGTGCACGTGGAGATCTGTATGAGTCCATGGGACTTACATTTGATGGACTTTGTGGCAGCCAGGATACATGTCACTGCTTTGTAACCAGAATTATTACAGACTCTATTACATGCCATTAAAGTCATCTAGAATGTAATATTTGTTTACTAAAGGAATAATTACTTTAATCAAAATGTCATCTAGAGAGCCTAATGCAATGATTATGTTCATTTGTGTCCCGAGAGAATTGGGGCGGCTGCGATGAAGAGCGCTGATGTGTTCTGTGCACATTAAAATAGCTGAAGCGTCTTGTGCTGGCACTTTGTTCTGTAAAGACACCTCTGCCCACAGTCTGGGAATGCTTCAAGACAGACACTCCAGTGGCTGCTACACCAAGTCATTAATGTTATCTGTGGGCAATTCCATACTGTACAGATAAAAGAGTGTCTGCAGAACTGGAGCCCTCTGCAGGACACAGGCCTTCAGTGGGACATGAGTGTTCTTGAAGGAGACTAAATAAAAATGGAAACATCTCTGAAGAAAAGTCTGTTGGATTCTGCCACATCCACGCACAGAATTCACATGGGACGCAAATACGTGTATTTGTGTCTGTGTAGGTGTATATACACAGCCTGCAGATAGTGAATGTGCTAAAAATCAGCTACATGTGTGAGGAAAAGAATTCCACCTGACCTGGGCTATTGGGAAAAATAGTGTTTCTTTCTGTTAGAGCCTATGTTCACTTGAACCAGGTGTCTGCCCTCGGTGTATGTCATCACAGGGATGAATCTGAGCCGGTGACAGACAGCATGTAAAAAGGAACTCTGAAAGTGATTGTCTCATGCTCCTACACTATCTGGGAAGCAACGAATACTCAGAGGAGTTGAGCGGTTTTGTTGGTTTGTTTGGTTTTTTTGTTTTTGTTCTTGATTACCAGCTAGATGTGTGCAGATTTCCTGAGTCCCCACTGTCCCAGTCATCCTGGAGTGTTAGAGTTGTGGGAATGGGAGGGTCTTGGTGACATGATTCTGAGGGGAGAGCTGGCAGGAACTGGGTAGAATTAGATAGACTGGGATTTTTCTCATTTGCCTCCTCTGTCCCTGGGCATCCCTCTGGCCACTCCCTTTTCATAGATTCTGGTCTCTACACGATGCAACTCATTTTTCTTCAAGATTTCCATGGTGCTAATGTGGACGTCAAAGGGACAAGGAACCGTATTGATGTGACAGAGCATGTAATTTGATCTCATGAGTTAGCAGCCAGGTAATAAACATGAGCATTTTCACCAGAAATACACGATGAGAAGGCTAGTACAAGGACTGTCCGTCTTCCCCAGAGGAGCCGAAGGGCTCCTCACAGGACACCTTGTTCCCAATTGCCTTTTCATCTAAGATCTTCTTTGACCTTCATAGTTCTCATGCCCATGAGGCAGGCCAAGTGTGGTCATTAATTTCAGGTTCCCTGATTCCAGTCTCTGAATCCCATGCCCTCTCCCTTTATAGAGTTAAGCCAGGGACAGTGAGAAACTCTGCTGGGGCTGAGAGATGAACATCGCTTTCCATGTTTCCTTCTTCAATGTGCTTGCCTTGCACGGTGGCTTCCTACAGGAGCTGAGTGGTATGGGCTGAACATTGTTTTGTGCGTGTCTTGTCTCCAAGACTTCTTTGTCTTTCTGGTCCCCCATCCTGCCCTGGAAACTGCTCTTTAAGAATTGAGGCAATGCTTTTTAGAATGAAGGAAGTAATTGGCCAATCAACTTGCTTCTCTCTATCATGGGCATATTCTAGGAATGAGTCAAACAGTGTCTTTCAGACCTAAAGTTGTAAGAAACATACTATCAGCTCTTCTGCAACATTCTGTGGAAGTGAGTCACGATGGCTTTAAAAGCAGTGTACTTGGTATCATGTTGACAAGAAGTAGACTTGCAATGGTTCACCTTCATGGTTAGCTGGGCTGGATTATGGAACTCAGAGAGTATCACTGTGTGCTGGCAAGGCCGTTTTCAGAGAGTTAACCGAAAGCAAAGACCCATCCTGTATGAGGGCAGAACCATCACACAGGCTGGGTGTCTGCGCTGAGTACAAATGGAAGTTAGAAACGCTTCCTGATATGTGCAACCAGAGGCCACATGCTGTACCACCTTCTCCACCATAGCAGAGATTTCTTCAAACTGTGAGCCCAGGTGAACCTCTTGTTCCCTAGTTGTTTCTTGTCTGGTGTGGTCAGAGTAATAAAAAAAAAACTTATTAATACATGCTAAGTGATTGAAGCATGCAACAACTTGATTCTGGAAAGAATAGTATACACATTTCAGCTGGAGTCAGGGTGCTCCTTGGTTGGTGACTCTAGATTCCCTCCTGGTACCTGGGGAGGACAGGATTTCCCTCGTGGTACCTGGGAAGGACAGGGTTTCCCTTGTGGTACCTGGGGAGGACAGGACTTCCCTCGTGGTACCTGGGAAGGGTAGAATTTCTCTCGTGGTACCTGGGAAGGACAGGGTTTCCCTTGTGGTACCTGGGAAGGACAGGGTTTCCCTCATGATACCTGAGGAGGACAGAATTTCCCTTGTGGTACCTGGGAAGGACAGATTTTCCCTTGTGGTACCTGGGAAGGATAGAATTTCTCTTGTGGTACCTGGGAAGGACAGGATTTCCCTAGCTCACTCTGGTCCTGCAGATTTGGAGTCTGGTGATAAACACAATTGTGCCTGGGCCATTTTCCTGTGAGCTGTCATTGGAAAACCACCGAGTCTAAGAATGCAAGCTCATGTCCATCCAGTGTGAATCAGCTCTCTTCCCTACTTAAGCAGGGCCTGGAAGGATTTCCTTAGATGGTAATTCTTGTTACTATGATAACCAGGAAGAGTGACAATACATCAGGGCATTAATTAAGAGAATGTTTAGATTTACGTTATCTAATTGCAGCCTAAAGTAATTATATACAATATTCATAATCTCAAATACATTGTTATTTTTCAGTAGCGAGCTAATGTTGTGGTTTCTTTGAGCCTTCCCCCTTCCTCCCTTCCTCTCTCCCTCCCTCCCTCTCTCCTCCTCTCTCTCTTTCTTTTTGAGAATTAGGAGCTTGTTTCTATATTTAGCTAGGTATATAATAACAAACACACAAGGTTTTAGAATATTACACACACACACACACACACACACACACACACACACACACACACACACACCACGTTATCTGACATACATACAGTTTTGTTAACTCTTTGTAACAAACTGACCTGGTCTTTGTAAGTTCTACAGACTTCATGCCTCAGCACCCTGCCACCATCCACCTTTCTGAGCCCTGCCTCTCCCTCCCTCCCTCCCTCTCTCCCTCCCTCCCTCTCTCTCTCCCTCCTTCCCTCCCTCCCTCCCTCCCCCATCCCTCCTTGTCTTGTCTCTCCGTGAACTCTCCTTTTGTCCACCTGCCACCCCTGACCCTTCTTACTCTCATTGCCTCCCTTCCATCTTGTCCCCAGCACCACCTGCCTGTGAGCTCTCCTTGTACATCCTCAGTCCGTGACCCTGTTTTGTCTTCAGCCAGCATCTGCCTGCAGGACCCCTTCCCTGGATGCTTGGTACAGCACCTGATTTCTGATATGCGAAACAGACCCTGCTTTCTCTGGCTCCATGGTGCTGTGTTGTGGTACCAGAGTTCTCTGGCTCCATGGTGCTGTGTTGTGGTACCAGAGTTGTCTGGCTCCATGGTGCTGTGCTGTGGTACCAGAGTTCTCTGGCTCCATGGTGCTGTGCTGTGGTACCAGAGTTCTCTGGCTCCATGGTGCTGTGCTGTGGTACCAGAGTTCTCTCGTTCATGGGCTGAGTTCTTCTCTTTCCCTCCCCCACTTTACTGCCCATCCATCATGGAGTCGCCAGGCGTTTCTCTCATGAATATTGCTCAGATTAGTTTTTCCCTATTCTGACCTTCTCTGGCTGCCCCTATCTGGGCTTCATCATTCCCTGCCAGGGCTCAGGAACCTCATCCATCTTCCTGTTCCACTCTTCCCCTCTGAATCAGGCTCACAGTTGCCAGAGTGATTTGTCTTAAATGCAAATTCGGCCATAAGACCTCTTGCGGAAGGACTTCAGCAGTTTCTTGTTGCCTACCATGTAAACTGTGGCAGGTTCCTCTGAGCCAGGTAGTGTATATCATTCATCCATAGCCCTCCTGTCAACCTCCTATCTGTTCTTCCACTTCTCTTGAACCACATCCTTTGCTTTATAATACCAGCTGGCTTGTTCTCCATGTAGACCTTAGCCTCTGATTGCTCCTCTGGTACTCCTTCTCCTGGAGGCTGGGTGTGAGCATCCTTTTACTTTGTTCAGTAGATCTTTTAAGCTGGGGGTGCTTAAAACCCCCAGCCATCTCCATTCCTCTCCCGACCCCTTGACAGTATAAGAACATCCTTGTCTATAAACTTTGAGGGGCTGGGTTGTGCTTCTGTGTCTCTTCCTGTCTTGCGATCTCACTTCCTTTCTTTCCTAGGCTCAGCAGGTTCCCTGTGTATAGGCAACGGGCATGGGAATTAATGAAGGCAAAGCTGCTTCCAAATTGCAAGCCTACCCCAGAATATTCCAGCCCCACTGCCATCACCCTTGACCGATGGAGCCCCATCTAACTTTCTGTTTGCTTCTACCCTCTCTGCACCATCCCAGATCCTCTTCATGCTCCTGACTCCTTCTAGCCTCTTCTCACAAAAGTCCGCTTCATTTCACAGGCAAGAAAAAGAAAACACAGAGCCCAAGGGACTCTTGTTACATCTCAGAGCCACACTGTATGACACTCTCATTGTTTACCCTGTGCTCTTACCAGCTTTTAAGAGTGGAGATAATTACCTCCTTAAAGGTGTGTCTGTCATTCAAGCTGGGCAGTGATGATGCATGCCTTTAATCCCGGCACTCAGGAGGCAGAGGCAGGTGGATCTCTGTGAGTTCAAGGCCAGGCTGGTCTACAGAGTGAGTTCTATCTAGGACAGCCAGGGCTACACAGAAAAATCCTGTCTCAAAAAAAAAGTGTCATGCAGAAAGCCAACTGGTGGGACAGGATGTGACACTAGCAGAGCCTGTGTGATCCATGGCCTGTTGATGACAGCATAGACAGCCTGAATGCTAGACATGCTATCTCAGTTTTGTCTCTTCCTTTGTATATGAGACTATAGCCCGGACTGGCCTCCAGCTCACGCTCCAGCAAAGGCTGGTCCTGACCTGGTGGCATGATCTTCCTGGTGTTGGGATTACAGGTCTGAGGCACCATGTCTAGCTTACTTATGCTTTAGAATTATCATTAAAAATAACATAGCCCAAACAAAGCATGTGCGCAGATCCTAACTCTATGGCTTAATGAGAGCCTGGAGCACCTGCAATGTTTGCTGAGCCTCGATCCCCCGATCAATAGCAACAGTGAAAACTTGAGCTTACATTAAGTATAGTTTACCTGGGCATTGGCAGACAGTTGAAAGAAGGGAGCAAACTAGACATAGAAAGACACAGTTGTGGGGCTGGAGGGATTGCTCAGTGGTTAATAACTCTAGCTGCTCTTCCAGAGGACCCGAGTCCAGTTCCTGGAACCCACATTGGGCAGCTCAAAACAGGCTATAGCTACATTCCAGGGATCCAACATCCTCTTCTGGTTTCCATGGGTATACACACACACACACACACACACACACACACACACACACACACACACACCATACACTCACATAGACACACATAAATGAAATTTAAGAGATACATTTTTTAAAGTAAATCATAGATTGACTGAATTGTAAGAAAAAAAAGATAGGAGCCATACTGTGTTCAAATACTTGATGTGGTATCCATTCGTTAAGATTTTAGGTCTCTCCATTTATCCATACATAGTTAAACATAATACACAGGATTACTATACACAATATTGGAAAGCCAATTAGCTCATAATGCGTAAATGCCACTGTGAGCACTTGTTGTTAAAATGTATGGTTGAAGGGCTAGAAAGCAGGTACGGCAGTTCAGTGCACCTGCTGATCTTCCAGAGGACCAGGGTTCAGGCCCCAGCACCCACGTGGGTGGTTCGCACATACCCATAACTCTATTTCCAGGAGATCGTATGCCCTCTGGCCTCTGCCGGCACCACCACACACAAACCACACATGTACAGGAATAAAATACATCTTTTTAAAACACATGCTTAGAGGTGTATAGAAGGATGAGTTCAAATTGTAATATGCTAAATCAAATTATTATGCATAAAATCAGCTTCGAAGTGATTCTTTCCAAGAGAGAACATATTGAAAGTGTTTTAATTTCTTTCTTATTATCAGAATTAGTTCCTGTTTTAAAATAAATCCAGAGGTTGAAGCCCCTGGCACGTGCCTCTCTCTGCCTTTAGTGAACACATCTGAAATATCCAATAACTCCTGTAAGAATGATACGTCCTTGCTCGGCCGCTCATTTCCTTCTCAATTTTGAGTCTCAGTTATTAGCAGCCCAGTGTTGGGTGATTGGGAGTCCCTGGGTAGAGATAACTCTCTGAGCTCCCAAATTCTGGTTTAAAATGTCTATTAATATTCCTTTTATCTTTTTTATTTGGGAAAGAGAAATTCACTTCGGTGATTTAAAACTCAGTGTGAGATTAAAGGAATACAACCTAAGAAAGAAAGAATCGTGACCAGGGCTGAGTAAACATGAGAGAGGGGGAACATAGCCTAGTATTGATTTACACTGTGTAGAAGCAACCAGTAGGGTCTGGAGTTCACTCCTTGGGGAGGCAGCTCACAAAGGCAAAAGCGCTTGGATAGAGACACGTCCTGGGGTTGTCCTAATGTGGGTTATCCTGTACCTGAGGCTGGAGAGACTCGTTGTGTCACATGATCTATAAGGAGATAGGAAAAGGCTTGAGATCCACTTCTCTCTGAGTGGATGGAAACCTGGGACAAGCTGCCCAGGCCTTGTCTGCTCAGCTGGCCAGGCAAAATGCGTTGCAGGGTTAAATGCAGGATTGAATGGGGGTAAAATAGTCAAGACTTTCCACCAATCCAGAGACCTGCAGACCTCAGTTTTTGCTGAGCTGCCATGGAGAAGACAACTTAGGAATATCTCCCCTGCCACGCCTTGTTTTTTCTGAATGTTTCATTCATTCTGAAAAAGTCTCAGGATTTACAAAGTATGAGTTATCTTCTAAAAAGGTATCACCGTGAAATAAAAATAATAGAAAGGCATGCTTTAGTGGGATTGGATTTAATTAATAAGTAGGAAATCACTGGTGGTGGGTATGCAATAAGAAAATTAGAGGAAATGGTTTTACATGCCAGTTTGTGTTGTGGGTTTTGAAATGTTAGGAGAGATAATTATAGAATCGTGACCAGAAATTATAAAATCAGAGAGGACATGAGTAGACCCAGAGGCTTTCAACGGCAAAGCAGTCCCTCCACGGTCACCTATACTGTCAAGAGAAAGCAAAAGAAAGAACTGGAACTGCCGTCCACTCTCCAGGGTGCTCTGTGAAGTGACATTTAGCCAGGAAACTGTCTGAGACAAAACACTGATTTGCTATGACAAAAAAGACTTCAAACTAAAACTAATCAGAAGTGATATAGAGGGACGCTTCATTCTAATCAAGGGAACAGTTAACCAAGAAGTCACCACTATCCTAAACACATATACACCAAACTCTGGGGAACCAAAATTCATAAAACGAAATGTACTACCAGATTTAAAGACACAGGTGAACATCAGTCCACAAATAGTAGGCGATTTGGGTACCTGCTTTATCCAATAGCATCTCTAGTAAGACAAACTCCCTTAGGTTTGTCTGTCAGGTAACGTCTTCATTTCATTGTTGAAAGGCAGATGTACTAAACATGATTTTGCTGATTGTCAGGCTTTTGTTTTTCATTCAGCATTTTGGACGTCTTGTCCCACTCTCCTCTAACCAGTTCCGTTTGTGCTCAGATCATTTGAGGACCTTATGGAGCTCCTGTCTAGGGGGCAGGTCACCTCTCCTCCACTGCTTTCTAGATCCTCCTTTGTCGTTGACTTTCAGGATTTGTCTGTAACAGCTCTGGCTGTCCTGGAACTCGCATTGTGCAGGAGACTCTGGGATTAAAGGTGAGAGCCATGGATTGCCTGGCCTTTGTCTTTGACTTTTAACAATGTGACGTGAATATGTGAGCCACTTTGGGATCATGCTTCTGGGGTCTGTTGAGTTTCTTGAATCTGAATGTGCAGGTCCTTGGATTTGGGTTACCTGTAGCCATTAAGCCATTATTTCTTCAAGTCACCTCTCTGCCCCTTTCTCACTTTTTCTCATTGGGACACTCTGGGATGTGCACAGTGCACATACAGTTACCATTCAGTGGAGTCATAGCATCCCCTCTGTGCCCTATGTTTTTGGTTAAGATGCTTGTTTTTGCTGTTCTGACTCAGTAATTCAAATTGAATCAGTTAGTTATTTTTTTTCCTTGTTTGACTCACCTGCACTGAACCCCTCTGGTGATATTTTATTAAGGTATTATATTCTATTTTGGTTTTTCTTATAATTTATTTTTTCTTTGTTGACATTCTCTTCTTGTTAATGTATTTTCCCCCTGGTTCTTTAATTGTCAATCTGTGTTTTATTTAAGGTCTTTGAACTGTGTTATGATGAGACTTTGTATTCTTTGTCAGGTCGCTAACAGATATCTATTTGTATGGGGTTGTTTCTGGACAGTAATCTTACCCACCTGTTTGAGCACTGAGTCCCTGCTTCTTTGCATACCTTCAAACATTTTTGTTTTAAATTTTCCTGAGACTTGGGTATTTAATAAATTAACCAACGTTTTCAGTCCTTGTAGACTTACTCCTTTCAGGATAAGATCTTCATGTCCAGTCTGGCAGGGCTGTGGGGTGGTGGTGGTGGATTGCTTTTTCCCTGGGTATGTCTGTACATTTTCTTAGTCGGAGAGACTTTCCTGTTTCCTTCTTCTGGAAATCCCATACTCATACTCCCTCTAGTGCCTTTGTAAGATGGTCACAGTTTTCTGCTGTGATCACTACAAGCCAAAATACTTGTCATATTCTGAATGACACTCAGTGATTCAGGGCATGCCACTTTCATGAGTACCCCGAAGGGGTTTCTATTCTACTATCTCCTGATTCACTAGTACTATTTGATCCATCAGCATTCAGTCAGATCTTAACAAGATATTTGGCAAATGTTTCAGAATGTCAACATTGACTCTATCAGCTGTAGTTGCCAGCCAAGTGCAGGGGTTGTCAAGCAAAATAGCAAAGGGCCAGCATCACCCTTGAGACACCAAAGACCAACACCAGTGACATGTACTTGCAAGAGTAGACAAAGAAATGTGGTGACTTTAGGGGAAACCTAGTAGAGGATTGATCAAGAAGAAGGAAGAGAGACTGAAAGAAAGCACCAATGGGCACACCAACACCAAGACAGCGCCTCACGGCTTGAATTGCTCTGCACAGGGAAAGGCAGCATCCGTGAGGAGAGCAGGATGAAGGTGTGTTAGTGACCAAGGAAACTTACAGGATAAGGTTTATCTCGATTACGGTTCTGGAGGACCGAGGTCCATATGGGACAGCATGGCAGCAGGTGGCAAACATGGAGGTCGGGCCTGCGAGCTGAGAGCTGAGGGCTCACATCTCAGAACCACAAGCACAAATCAGAGAGAGGGGCCTGGGAATGGCAAGAGGAGGCTTTGAAACCTCCAAGCCCACCCCCTGGTGATGTAGGAGACTGCACCTCCTAACTTTCCCCGACCAGCGCCACCAAGTGGGGACCAAGTGTTCCAATAGCCAAGTTTATGAGGGGGACACTCTCATTGAAATCACCACTGAGGGCTTGGGATCGGTGGGGTAATACAAAGTACAGTAATGCAGAGTACAGACGAACCGGAAAGAAGGGGAAGCCGCAGAAGGCTGCAGGCCTGTGCACATCCACACTTGGTAGACAGTGCTGTGCAAGCGCAGATGTGTGTGGTCTCTATCTGTGCCAACGGGGGCGGCAAGGTCACAGTTCTTCCTTCAGCTTTCCCCATGATGTGGCAGCAACATGGTTTGGGTGAAATTGATCTGACTCAGCCTCCAGGAGTCTGTGGTATTTGGCTGGAGGTGATCCACACACTGGTGGGTTTATTCCCGATCAGATAAAATATACATTGAAATATGAAATTTTTGTGGGTTGCAGAAGGATTGTCACAATTATTCCTTATACTTAACCTTAGTTATTCTTTTAAGTAAATTTACTATTTTAAAATGTACATGTGTGTGTACGTGTGTGTACGTGTGTGTGTGTGTGTGTGTGTGTGTGTGTGTGTGTGTGTGTGTGTGTGTTTTTGTTTGTATGTGTGTACATGTATCATGGCACACATGTAGAGGTCAGAAGACAACTTGTGAGAACTGATTTTCTCCCTCTACCATGTGGGTTCCAGGGACTGCACTCATGTGCTCAGGCTTGGCAGTAAGTGCCTTTACCCACTGATTCCTTCAGACATCTCTAATGAAAACTAGAATGCCATAGAGAAGATAAATATGTCATAAGTGTATACCAGCAGCATTGGAATTAAGCTATATTAAGATAGACTTTTATGGGCAGCATCTGCCACCTCTGAACACTGTAGGCTTTTCAGTGTGTTGATGGAGTGTTCATAACTGGAACTGTGGAGAATTGCTGCCCAAGCTGCGGGTCATTCATTTCTGAGTGAGTCCGTTCCTGGGCATATTCCAGAATGCATTTTCTCCTTTACTGCTCCGGGACATTGAGGGCTGTGTCTGCCATGACTGTGGTATGTATCATGTTTCTCTTTCCAGGTCTGGGTACAGAGGCGAGAAAGAGCCCTGGACACGAACACTCTAAATGATTAACACTGAAAGAAAGACCTGAGTGGGTTGATATTTAGGGCCAAGAATGAGAGGTAACTTATCAGGAAGAATTGTCACCTGAAGCCGATGCTTTCCAAATACCAATGGTATAAATTAAAAATGTCAAGAGTCCATCTTGAGAGAACATGTGGACTAGACGTTAGCTCTTGACTGACACCCAGCACAGTGAGGCCACATCAGCACAACACAGGCAGAACAGGCAGATGGGCTGTAGACGTCGGGGCCAGAGCCTCACTGCTTCATTGATAAGTCAATATTTAGAGCCACACATTCATCTTGCAGAATCATAAAAAAATTAAAGATGTTTCAAAAATGGAATACATTCAGTGAAAATAAACTAGAATGGTTAAAACCCTGAAAGGGAAGCGTGGATGGCTTTCCCTGGAAAGGTTAGTACCAGAAAAGTGTGGAAAGAATGTATCTTTTGTATAGAGAAATGATCTTGCCCATGTGTAGCTGATCTTGGACCAGTGGGTTGGGTAGAGGAAGATTATATTAAAACGTGTTTCTTGTGGCTCATAAACCAATGTAAATTTGACCTTAAGAATTCCAAATAAAGAGAAATATGACCTTACACTCAGTGGAGTGTGTCCTCAAGGAATCAATTAAACAGATGTCTCCCTGGATGTCTGAGATTCTGAATTGAGATGTCATCTCTGTACATCTCCCTTTCACGGGAAATGGGAACAGTGCATGGTCTTCAGCAGGGAAATCCCAGGACTTTTCAACTGCTCTGTGCACAGCATTTCCCTTCTTGAACAGAGAAGCACTTCTTGGTCCTAAATTACAGCTTCCACTTACATGTGCAGTGTGGCTTAGACAGCCATCCCCGCCTTCCTCACAAATAATTACTGCTTGTAAAGGGATAAAGTCAAAACAAAGGGAGAGGCGAGCACAGGTCCTTAAAAAAGAGCATTGCTCCAAAGTCACAAGGCTGAGAGTAACCCTTACAGTTATGGCTCCTTTGGAGTCTTACTACTGTAAGGGTCTGGAAAGGTGGCTACCAGGTTGAGTGTGCTGGCTGCTCTTCCAGGGGATCTGGGTTTGATTCCCAGCACCCATGTGGCAGCTTCCAGACATCTGTAACTGCAGCTCTAGAGATTCTGAAGCTCAGTAGGACCCAGAAGCAGACCTAGATTGGAGTGTATTTAATTGTCTGAATTCCAGATGCTTTAGAAATACAGGTATTATCTTCTAGAATTAAAAATCTCTGCCAGGGCAAGGAATACATACACATTTTGTGATATGCCTTCAACTCAATGTCCTTGAGAGAAATACTAGCTACAAGCATTTGGGAACAACAATGCAATAAACATGGTTTGATAGAAACTTCTCACTGTTTAGAAACGTGCGTATTTCCAGGAGATGAATTGGGTAATAAGCTTGTTAAGTCCCCATCCCTCATGATCATTTTGTCAGAGGCTGGAAGTCCAGATTCCACCAGGTGAGCATAGGGTACTTTAATCTGCATAGCACACAGCTCCAGGTCAGTGGCCAATAACAATTTGTAGCAAGTTATGGAGGGGTAGGGAAGCCAGCACTCTGGAGTGCACCTGCTTGGTAAAAACCTAACAGGAGGGAGACCCTTCTGTAGTGTAGAAATCAGTCTCCAGTTCTGTCCTGCCACTGTTTCCTCCCCTTCCTGCCCCTCTGCCTCTGTGTCTCCTCCTCCTTTCCCATTTCTGCCTCCTTCTCTCTTGCTTCTCTGGTCCCTTTACTCAAGTTTTTTTGCTAATGATTTTTTTTCCAATTGTTCTCTTCCTTGTAAAACTGCAGGCATAAGCTCACCAGTTGCTCACGTGTACCTCACATCTGAATTCAAACAACATGAAAGGGGAAAAGATATTTCCTTGACTAAGCTAAGCAACGTGTAGAACACACATTTCTGGGGAGAATCAGATGCATAGGCAAGGCTAAGTACTGCTTTAAGAGTTCACACAGTCTGTCTCAAGAATGGATTTGTACTCGGGAGAGCAGGCCCTGCACCTCACCAGGACAGCACAATAGAGCCAAGCCTGTTAGAGTAGGTGTGGGTGGGCCAGCCCCGAAGTTGTGAGCATGGGAGAGCTCTCCCCACTTCTCATCTGTCTTGTGACAGAATGGCCTGTGGCAGGTGAGAGAGCTGGCCCTGTGGTCACTAGAGTGGGAGGGCTCTCCTTGACCCCCACCAGCTGCAACACTCAGGAGAGCAGGCCCTGCACCTTGCCAGGACAGTACAGTAGAGCCAACCTTGTTAGTGCAGGTGTGGGTGAGCCAGCCCCGAAGTAGTAAGCATGGGAGAGCTGTCCCCATTTCACATCTGGTGGACCAACCCTACAGCTGCTCAAACCCAGACCACAGGATATGACTTGGCCCACCCCATCATCTACCTCATCTATGATCTTCTGGAGCACATGAAGGGGCCTGACTGCAGACCCAAAGCTGCAGCATCTCCATGACACAGGCAACAACAGGATATCCAAGAAGAGTCCCAGTGAGGATCCAGCACTGATAGTGTAGTAGATACCAGAGGCCTCAAACCAGACCAGTGACTCTTTGCAATGAATACTTGCAAGTAAAGATACATGGACAGAGGGGTTCACGGTGTGACTCACTATCACACTGCAGCTTCCGTGATGAGATTTTTAAGTTTTTCCCTTTTTTATTTTATTTTATTCTTCCTTTTTTTTCTCTTAAATTTTGTTTTATTTGGTGGTGTGTGCAGGGGCGGAGGGTGGATGTGAAGGGACAGGGAAATAAATGGGATCAAGATACACGATGTAAAAGACACATAGAATAGACTTAAAAGAATGAATGTGTTTAATAACAGTGAGAACTCTGTAGGATTCAGAATCAAAGTGCCAGGGAAGGTGGTGTCTGGCTTCCGTTCACCTTTAAAGAGGGGGCGGTCATTATATACATAAACCAAAACACTGGACATGAAGTTCATGTATTAATACTGTATTTGTCTTATGAATTTAAGGCATGAGTGAGTGAATGTGTGTGTGTGTGTGTGTGTGTGTGTGTGTGTGTGTGTGTGTGTGCGCACATAGGGCTTCAGAGGAGGACTTCTGTGCCCTCCATCATTCTCTATATGGTCACCTTGGGACAGGGTCCCCTCCTGAGCCTCAGGTTTGCACTTTGGGCCAGTGAGCTCCCGGCTTCTGCTCATCTCTCCTTTCCCAGTGCCGAGGTTACAGCAGTGCGTGGCCACACTCAGCTTTTCCAAGAGTGCTGGGGTTCTTAGGTATGCTCTGTAAGCACTGTTACCGCTGAGTCATCTCCATCCCTGAATTTTAATGCTACCCCCCCTTTTTTTGTAGATGGAATGGTTTTATATAAGGACATGTCTAAAGTCTCTATGTAAAAACTGCTGAACGGATGTACCAATTGAACAGCATTGCAAGATACAAAACCAACAGAGTAAGCACACAAATCTTAAGATAGAAAATGAAAACCCAGCACCATTGTGGCTGCTAGCTTGGGTCTCTCTGAAAAGGAGGTTAACAAAACAGCCTAATTAACCAGAGGGTCAGATAATAATGACAAATCACCAGGAAATAAAGTGATGATGAAGGACCCCTGCACTAAACCACAGCAAGACTGAATGGAGAAGCCAAAGGAATAGAAAACCAGCATATGTGAGCTCTGTCCAATATTTCCTATTTTTATTAATGTTTCTAATTAGAAAATGTATCATGCTACATGGCGACATTTTTATGAATATCTGCCATGTATACTCTGTCCTTACACTCACAGCCTCCCCCTTCATGGTGACTTTTTCTGAAGATCTTCTGTTCCCCAAGTAGATTCCCTTTCTTTGTATTGCACACATTCCGTTACCCTGGAATCACACCCCCTTTCTTCTCCGTTATCACGGAATCCTTTCTACTTTCACTTTCTACTTTTATCATGCACACACACACATGCACACACACACATGCACACACACATGCACACACACACACGCATGCACACACACACATGCACACACACCACAGAGAGATAGAGACTCAAATCTAGCCACACTTTACCTTTTGATCTGAGGATCTAATCCAAGATTCATCGGTTTATAAGTTAATAATTTACTAGAATTTTTAAACAGTTTGTCACTCACAAAGTACGCATTGAAACATCATCAAAACAGTCACCCAAACAAGACATGAACAGTGACAACACAAGTTGATGTGTTAACACAGAGGAGGGAAATCTCCCCTGCCCCCAGATGAAGGGCTACAGGTAATGACCGGATGCTGAGGGGGAGACTCAGTCCTCTCCGGGGAGAAGCCCCCTTCTAGGTGGTTTGATCCTAAGTGGTCAGCCTCTAAAGACATGTACACATGAAGGGACTCAGTATGCTATACATACATATCTACTGTATTAGTCACACACACATATGTAACAGTAATGAATAAGAGGCTATGAAGTTGAGCCAGAGTTTGGGGGGCAAGGAAAGAATTAATGGGTTGTAGCATGAATTGTTAGAAGGTCTTATTAATAAAAACAAACCTGGAGCCAGGTATTGGGGTGAATGCTGGAAGATCAGAGAAACAGAACCAGTCACAGCTACCTCGCCTTGCCAGTTCCTCAGCTGATCCTGTTTCTTCAGACTGGAAGCCTCTGTGTCCTCATCCAAATGGATCTCAGCTGAACTGCTGCTCAAAAGCCTAAAAGCTTAATGGCTTCTAGTTCCTGGTCCTCATGCCTTATATACCTTTCTGCTTCCTGCCATCACTTCCTGGGATTAAAGGCGTGTGTCTTTCCCAAGCAAGACATGAGATCTCAAGTGCTGGGATTAAAGGTGTGTGTCATCATGCCTGGCTGTTTCCAGTGTGGCTTTGAACTCACAGAGATCTGGATGGATCTCTGCCTCTGGAATGCTAGGATTAAAGTGAGGTGTGTGTGCCACCATTTTCTGGCCTCTATGTTACTGGCTGTTCTGTTCTCTGACCCCAGGTAAGTTTATTAGGGTGCACAATATATTGGGGGACACAATATAACCACAGTGGGTGAGAGGGAGGAGTAGAAATGATATAAATACAGTATTCATGTAGAAAATTTTCACTAAAATTTCTACATAATTCATTCTCTCTGGGTTGGCCTTGCTGGAGCCTCATTTTTGTCCCCTGCTCTGTATGTGCCCTGGACAAGCATGTACTAGTAGGTGGTGATGTTCTGGTATCTAAGATCAGTTTGAGCTGCTTCAGCTGTGACGAGAATCAGACGGTGTGTATGATCTGTCTGCACACATCACTGTTATGCCGGTAAACAGGGGCTACAATCATAACCTGTCTGTGGATCACTTTACCCGAAGGAAATTCAGTTTACATGCAAGGGCAAAATATAAGGGAACTGTGTCTTTTATTATTTGGATTTTAGGGATTATTTTTAAGGTCTTTACTGTGAACATGAAGTTTCTTATATTTTAGCAACTTGTCAGTAAAGTTTTTCATTAGGTGGAAAAAGTAGATTTTCTTTCCAAATTAGAAAATTATGGCAAATTGAACACAATTGGTGTTTGTCGGAGAGAAAATTAGCTAGTAAAATCCATAGACAATCTGAAACGTTTTCACAATTCATTTAACGGTGATGGGGATTTAAATTCTCTTCTGTCTCGGGCATGTTTAAATCAATAAACGTTTAACTTTCTGTGGTACAGTTACATACAATTTGAAAGTATAGAAGAGAAATTGCCTCCCAAGAGAAAGCCAGCGTTCATTATCAGAAGCAAAGCCTTAGCAGTGGTCATTTTGGACCATCTGCCCGTGTGCATCCTCTGGTCTCTCTCTCCCCGTGGTGACCAGCAGCAGAGAGGTCGGGAACCCGCCTTGGTTACACTGAGGGTGCTGGACTTGGGTAACTTCTGTTTTCCTGTATCCCCTTCCTTCTTCCACCCTCTCTCTCTCCTCTTTTCTCTCTCTCGCCCCCTCTTCCTTATTTCGCTTCTCCTGTTTCCTGTTTTCTCCTTCCTGTCCCAAGTATCCAGAGAGCTATCAGACGTGTTATCTGGCCCTCTGGGTCTCAGTCCCGCTAGGAAGGAACTGGCCTGGTGAAATGGTAGGGCAGGTGGAGGGCAGCCTGGGGGTGACCATCTGTTCCAGGAAGTGCAGTGGACACCATGTCAGAGACATGGGAGGGGAGACTGGTGAGACTAGGCTGGGGAGGTGGCTCCTGAGGGACATTAGAAGGGAGGACTCAGGTCATTTGTGTGGCTGCTATGTGGAGATTATAAAAAGACTCAGTAGGCTATTGACATTTCTTTTTGTACATTTGTGTTGGGTGATAAGTAGAGCCAATGATTGGAACTTTTAAATTGGATTTTAGCCTCTTTTAATTATCTACAAATTTCTATTTGCAACACAGTTATCTGCTAAAGAAGTCTTGTTTCTTGATCCCTTCGGCTGCAGACATAATTGCCTGTAATAGAAAACGTCTTAGGTGTCTGTGTGCTACTTAACCCCTCACCTTCTGTGCAGCTGGCTGGAAGTCAGCACCACTCACACTGAAACTGTCCTCTGTGTGACTGACAATGTGCCCTTGAACCTGGCCTGTGGGACCTTAAGTAGTTTTTCTTCCAAGTGTAATTATCGTTAACGATCTGTTTTGTAAATACAGTGACTTTTCCTTTCTCTGGGCTGAATTTGAATGTGAAAATAATTAAGAAAATAAATGTGAACTCTACACATCTCGGAGATGTTCCTATTATTATGCATATTTTACACTTTGTTCTAAATTTACATTTATTTTTATCACAAAGGGTCTCGAACTTATTTAGATTTGTGTAAACATTCGCTGGAGGCACAGGGGATCTTTTTACTTTGCATTTCTCCAATCCGTCTTCTCAATGCAATGTTTCTAGTGTGGTAAATAGTTATTAATTACTTTCCAAATACAAAAGCTAAGTCAGGAAGAAGAGTGTAGCTAGAGTTTTCCTGCCTGGCCCACAGTCAGGACAAATCTCTATCACCTGCCAGTCCCACAGCCGCTCAGACCCGACCAAGTAAACACAGAGACTTATATTGGTTACAAACTGTATGGCCGTGGCAGGCTTCTTGCTAACTGTTCTTACAGCTTAAATTAATCCATTTCCATAAATCTGTACCTTGCCACATGGCTCGTGGCTTACCGGCATCTTCACATGCTGTTTCTCATCATGGCGGCTGGCAGTGTCTCTCTGATTCAGCCTTCCACTTCCCAGCTTTATTCTCCTCCTTGTCCCGCCTACACTTCCTGCCTAGCCAATGGCCAATCAGTGATTTATTTATTGACCAATCAGCAACACACTTGACATACAGACCATCCCACAGCAGAAGAGCACAGACCTCACTGCAGGTGGTGTTTTAGCAATGTCCTACAGTATTCTAGAATGGGGAACCTTTTGTTTCTCCTTGAGACAGGGTCTTGCCTTGTAACTCTGTCCTGAACTCACTGTGTAGGCCAGGCTGACCTCAAACTCAGAGACCACCTGCTGCGCCTTCTGAGTGGGGGGGGGGGGGGGGGTAAAGACACACATCACTATACCTGACTAGATTGGGGAGCTTTTTAAGAGTGTGACACAGAGCAGGACTGGCTAAGTGTTTTCTCCATCCCCAAGTCCCTCTCCTTCAGAAAGCAAGGGCTCCTGTGATTATATGTTACAACAATGTGCAACAAAGCACAACTCCAGCGTGCCTACTCATTCTTGTTTACTTAATTAATGAGCAAATGATCATGTCAGGAAACTTCATTTAGCTTCTGCTTCATGCCCATGCATGGGTTTTAAATTGTAGTTTAGAAAAGTATCTAGTTTGTGAATGCCAGGAAAGTATCCAGTTCGTGAATACCATAAATTCCAAACAGAAATGCGGGAACCTAATTTTCGCGGCTGTATGCATTTCCTTGGGCTACTGTCACAAAGCACCACAGACTGGGTGGCTTCCACAGTCTGAGTGTGCTATGTTACAGCTCTGGGTGTTAGATGTCCGAGGTGAAGGCATAGGCAGGGTTGGCTTCTACTGAGGATGGTGACTGAGAATCAGTCTGTCCAGCCCTGTTCTGGCTCATTGTGACCAGCTGTGCTGTTGTCATTGGCTTACAGAACTCAGTTTCACTCTTTGTATCCTGTTCTTGCTGAATACCTTTCTCCACCCAAAAGGACACAGTCGTGTTGGATGTAGTGCACATTGATAACCTCTTGTTATCTTAAACAGCCGCCATGACCCCGAATCCCAGTAAGGACAAATTGTAGGCTTCAACACAGAAATTTTAGAATGGGCAACAGGATTCAGCCCTCACAACCCGCATCACACAAAGCGCCCAATCAGTTCAGTTTGGAAAGGAGGCATGGCAGCTACTTAGGGAAATGAATACAGGTTGCAAGCAGGTCTCGGGGCAGTGGTCGTGTCTGGTGGAGGGTGGTCAGGGGGCTTCTCATCGAAGGATGTACAGGAACTTGAACAAAAGGGTCAGACCAACGAATTGAAAAGCACGCGGAGGTCTGTAAGCAAACTGGCCTCTGGCCCTGAGCTCTCGGCTCCACCAATGGAGGCGGAGCAGCTGGGACCTCCTCTCTAGTCTCTTGTGTCAGCCCAGGGTCAGACAGGGGACTTTTCACCGCCAAACAGCAACAGGCGACAAGTAAACTCCTTGGAGGGGTGAACCTTGAATTCCCTTTGACTTGGCGTTTCTCACGTTAAGTGGAAACGGACCAAAGAACAGTGAGGTCCTTTCTCTCTGTTCCCAGACCTTGAACCTCATCGTCACCTTCCTAATTTCCTTCCATGTCGATGCTCTCTCCATCCCACACGGGCATCTATGGTTTGATTTTTGATTTAACTGTGGCTAGATCTAAGACACAGATCCAGCCTCCAGGCCCCAGCCTCCAGCTGTGCCCCATAAGCCTGCCATATATGTAACCTTTGTACAGCTCCTTTCCAATTCACGGCTGCTTGAAGGTTACAGAGGTCAGTCAGTCTGGGAATATAAGTGCACACTGAAGAGTCAGTATGCTCAGGCTGGGGTTTCTGGACCTCATCAGGAGCCAGGAAACCCTTGTTGTGGCAACTCTATGGCTCATCTGTTTCCACACTTGAGAAATGAGCCCGCAAACCCAGTTTTGTTAACTATACTGTCTTCAGACGTCACCAACATGGTTAGGAAGCAAAATGGCCTGAAACAGAAAGCCCCGGATGGAGACGTTAGCACCAGCCCTGCAACCTTGATCTTCGTCCTGGGTGGGCTTGAAAGACACCTGCCGAGCACCCAGCTGTGGAGCTGGGCCGTGTCCATCAGATGGCTAAACTTACTAAGGAGAGTTTAATGATAATCCTAAAAATAAAGTCTGTAGACTTAGGATTCTTTGATTGAATGTATTGTAGTCAACTTACATTCTCTAGAAATTTAATTACTGTTACTCTTTCACACATTTTCTGCGTGTCTTGCCTGAGCAAACAATACCATTTCTTTTCTTAAGCCTGGCAACAGATGAGTCTTCACTCCTCATCTCTCCACACTTGGTCTTCAGGAGGGGCCTGGGGAGGGGGTGGCAGAGGCCAGCTGGTGAGTGCAGAATTAATTACAGATTGCTCTTCTCAGAAGTGCAGACATGGGTGACCACCCTCTGATGACAGCGGCAGCTGCTCCTGCCCTTTTAGGTTCCTAGTAACCGGGCAGATAGTTTATTCTTTTCTTTGGAAGCATATGTCGCAGGCTTTGGGCTTTGGACTCCAGAAGTTTTGCCATCACAGATGCTGTGTTAGAAAACTGCATTGCATGCTATTGTCTCAGGGACCCCTCACAGGATTTGTTAATTCACCAACTTGGAATTTTTTGGTAAATAAGTACATATCAAAAGAAGCCGGCATGCATTATACCCCGTGTGACTTAAAGCAGGAAGCTTCCAGAGAGATGGTGATGACTCTTTCTGTTAGTAGCGGGTTTGAAATGGAAGGAGAGCAATATTCAAATGCAACCAGATGACTGCTGTGTTCAGGGCAACAGTTTTGTGGAGACAGCTCCCCTCACATGCTGACTAGTTGATGGTTTAAATGGAATTGAATTAGAGTATCCTAAAAACAGGTGGAAAAACCAAGAGGATCATGGATGAACTAATAGAACTGTAGAGTCTTTAAAAGTAATTGTTTTAGTATAAATTATAAAGTTGAAAGAATGGATTTTGATAAGTTCAGGATAAGATTTTGCATATTAATCACCTCAAAGTAAGATTCACAGATTAATAACCTCATAATATAATTTGTGTATTAGTTCTGGTTTCTCACTCAACCTACTATGTTTGAACTTTGGTCAGAGTATGCCATTAACGGATGTGCTAGGTGCCCTGTACTCTTTGTTTTATTTCTGCCTCCCATGGCCACCAACCCTGAGTCTGCTGTCAGCTGACATTTCCCTAAGTGGTACCTCACTTCCATCCTCAGAAAAAGCTGAGCAGGGCTGAACTTGAGCTCAGAAGTGCTGATAAACTGTAAGCTCAGACTTTACTTCAGCAAACACTGTTCTTGTTCACTTGCTGACAAATAAGGTCAAGTTGTTGAATTTGGATGAAATCACTAACCCCTGTGAGGCCACAGATGGCGAGATAATTACCAGGAGGCTGGTGCATAAAAACCCACCGCCTTTGACAACGTGGCTCATGGCTTTCATCGAGCCACACAGCTTTCCAAGACAAACTCGTGCAAACGTAGCTTTTCACAGTTAGCATGTGCAAACAAGGGCCTGGAACTTTGTCATTAAAGGGAAACACTGCTTTCATCCTGAGCAAAGGGAGTTTCACACGATATTCAAGTTTAACTGATAGGACACTAATGAAGTTTAGAGCCAGCTTCAGTGTGGTAAAAATTACCAGGGACCTTCCCCACAGCTTTCCTTTGTTTTGAGTGTGTTGTGGTGGGTGAGCACATACTTTAGATTCCCGGATCCCTAGCATCCAGGTGTTTGCTTAAAGAATCAAAGAATGCAGTGCTTAGAATTTCCTACAAATTCCCTTTTAGGAAATCATTTCACGTGGATTATTGCAGAGGTTCACAACAGTTGGGTATCTGTGTTGTTTAGTGGGTGGTGTGTGGCTGAATAGCCATCGTGTGTGAAGTGGCCTTTCTAGCCTCCAGGGGCCAAGAGTGCATGCCAAAAAGTGCTTCCATGATACTGAGCTGTTAGTTTTATAACTGACTTATTGCTTGCATGAGGATGAGGGGACAGCGGTTGGCACCCCAGCAGCCTTCCCACCTACCTGCCACACCTTCTTTGGAAGGTATTTCTAGCTATTGGAAGATACTTATAGATATTTCTAGATCTTTTGAGCTTTCCAGCACTCTGTCTTGGCAGGTGTGCCAAGGACAGTACACTCAATGTTACCTGCTCATACGTCTCCAGCGCCTTGTCACGGCTTGTCTCTGGTGTGAGCCCCTCCTGACAGTTGGCTTTCTGGCTGCTGATTGCATTATGCCACACACCTGGGAAACGGTCACGTCGGGCTCCCCATGAGTCCACAGAAACAGGAGAGAAGTGAAAGGCGATGGACTCACACAGAGGTGAGGTTTAGCAATGACACGGGCCCAACACTCCGTGGACTCAGGTCAGCATGTGGCCCTGCTGTTCAGAGAGCTTTGTGATAGTGTGGCCGCATTTTATCCTCATTGAAAACACCAGAACCAGGAGAGGATAGACTCCCCAGGGAACAGACTCGGCACTTACCAGATGGCACAACCTGGGGCTATTTACTGAGATCTGAGGACAGAGTTTGGAACAACAAACATTAGATGTGATGCCAAGAAACAGACAAGACATTAGGGTGACGAGAAAGTGTGGTGTTTATCTGTCCTGAATAAATACAGCAGGGCTGACGTGCGCACCCCTACGTTAGCTGGGAAATACACAGTACCTCATGATGCTCCCAGGCCGACAGTGTCTCTCCCTCCTCCCCTCACCTTTCATTTACTTCATTCCACTTCTTTTTCTCCTCTTCCTCCTCTCCTTCTTCTTTCTTTATAGTGCATGCATTTTGTCCTGTGCACATGCATGTGTGAGCATGCATGCACTTGTGCATTTTGTGAGCCTGTGTGTGGATACCCAAGGTTGACATCCTGTGACATCCTCCTCCCTTGCGTTCCACTTCATGTATCGAGGTGGGGTCCCTCACTGAACCCAGAGTTCACCAATTCTATCTAGTCTAGTCAGCTGACTTGACCCAGGGATCCCCGTCTTGGCCTCCTGCATGTCAGGATTACAGGTGGCTCTCACACTTCCTTGGCTTTTAAGGATTTATTTTTCATTTTGCATTATGTTTCTGTGTATGGGTATGTGTAATGAGTCCCAGTGCCCATGGAGGCCAGAGGCATTGGATCCCCAAGGGAGCTGAAGCTATAGGTGATTGTTAGCTACCCAATCTGAGCGAAGAAACTGGGCTTGGGTCCCTGCAAGAGCAGTGAGCGCTCCAACCATGATCCATCCCACCAACCCCAGCCTGCCTGGATTTACGTGAGAGCTGTGTGGCACATACTGTATCCACTGAGCTGTCTCCTAAGCTGACAAAGGCATTTTCAACTTTTCATTTTCTCCTAAACATATGTGTGTGAAAGAAAAAAATAGAACCTTGTCAAAGTAAGGGGGTGAGGGTGATGTGAGAAAGAGGCAAGCTAAGGGTCTGCCACTGGGGTTTAACCTTCTCCAGTCAGAAGCGGTGAGTCAATAGTGGCCTCTGGCGGAAGAAACACCATCATTTTAAGTTCCCCCATTTCTCTTCTAATTACCAAGTTACTCAAAACAGAAACACTCGCTCCAGGGAATCCTTTTTACTGACCCATTCCAACTTCAAATAATCTCCGGCTTCCAACCGCTGATCCCATTCACCAACCGCTCCTGATCCTCAGCTGCCAGGTTGCTGCATTTGGCACTGTTGTTATAAAGATTTCCCTCAGGTTTGCTCTGGTCTTGGATACTCCCCTGGTTTGAGGTCACTAGATTGCTGGAGTATACAGGATGGGAGTGGAGGGCTCTTTATATTTCAGCTCCTAAGAGGGCATTTGAGACCCTGTTTCTTGTCTTTGAAACTGTCCATTTGGGTATCTCATGCATTTCTATTTTAAGCCTGTTTCATACCTTAATAAAATGTCCCTGTTTGGAAGCACACCAGCATTCCAGTAAGAGAGGGACACCATCACCATGTAGTTTTGGACTTGCCACATCCCCCCCAATTAAAACATCGAGGGGGGGGACAGCACTTGGCTTCACCAGAGGGCACAGTGTTGCTGTGCAAATTGATGCAGTGGATGGGCCTGGTGGGTTAGCACAAGGGTTCGAGTAGGGGGTTAGGGATCTGTGTAGAGCATCCTCAGGGTGTCCCTGTGAGCCTGACACTTGTAGATTGCCTAACTGGATTAGGAGGGCAAGTTACCATCGATTATTTTTTTAAAGCCTCATTTTGAATAATGTTCTTTAATAATTAATGCCAATTTGATTAACCACCAAGGCTCACATTTATAATTCAGAGGGATGAGTGAACACCTCGTCTGACTTTCCTTTGTTCAGTGGGACCTGGTCTTTGATTGCTTCAGTCAGTGGAGGTCCCTGGACTCCGTGCCACCTGGGTATCCTTAGTCCACTCCTTCAAGGTACAGGAAGAGAGGGCCATTTATTCGAGATGATCCTGTTTACTCTTACCAGGCTTTTTGGAACATTTATCTCTTGCACTGATTCTCTGCCATCCCCAGAAGGTCTCCCAAGGGATCAGAGCCCCTTTCCCACTCCCTGCAGCTCTCAAAGACCCCAGGAACCTCTGCACATCCTGCTGCACAGCCCCCAGGGCTACTGCAGCCCAGACCTTTTCCAGCTTTCTTCCACATACAGAGGCAGAAGAGCTGAGAGGGTATAGGCTCTCACGGTGTTCCCATGTGGGGAATCAGAAGGAACGGCAGGCAGAGAAGGGGATGAGAACTGTAGCATTACAGACGCTGGGGGAAAGGATGAAAAGGGGAGCGAGATGTAACTGAAAACCAGTGAAGAAATGGATAATGGTTATTTGAAGGTGTGATTGATTGGCCAGCACTGTAGGACTTTGCTATGTTCATGGCATTCTTTCTTTTAGTAAAATTAGACTTCAGTAGATTGTTTTAATAATAATGGGATGCAGATATTTTAAAAACAGATATTTAAATTTTCATGATTTATTCATATATATTATGTATGGAATAATAGGTTCATTATGAAATTTCCATGCAGGCATGTAGTAATGCTGTTACCCTCTTGGGTCCCTCCACCACCTCCTGCTGGTCCTCAGCACCTGCCCAAATTGTCTTTTTTTCCTACTTTCATGACTTATGTATTAAAATCTAAATTGTACATACATATGAGACACATTTGTGTTCTTGAGTCTGGCTTAGCATGATGATTTCCAATTCCATCCATTTTCCTGGTAATGACATCCTTTTCTTTGTCTTTATGGCTGAATAATACTTCACTGTATCCATTCACTTGTTGAAGGGTGCTGTATTAGTCAGGGTTCTCTAGAGGAACAGAACTTATAGTATAATGTATGTATATGTGTATGTGTGTACAGATATATGTATACACACACACACACACACA
This sequence comes from Peromyscus californicus insignis, assembly GCF_007827085.1. NCBI lineage: Eukaryota > Metazoa > Chordata > Mammalia > Rodentia > Cricetidae > Peromyscus > Peromyscus californicus. The sequence goes on from NW_026294534.1 coordinate 5,068,977, forward strand.
CACACACACACACACACACACACACACACACACACAGGGGATTTATTAGAGTGGCTTACAGGCTGTGGTCCAGCTAGTCCAACGATGGCTGTGTACTAACGGAAGGTCCAAGAATTCAGTAGTTATTCAGTCCATGAGGCTGGATGTCTCAGCTGGTCTTTAGTATACCCAGGAATCCCAGTGAAATAGGCTGTAATGTCAGTGAGGGAGTGGACTGGCTGGTGAGAGAAAGCAGGCAAGGAGAGAGCAAGCTTCCTTCTTCCATGTCTCTTAGGTTGTCTTCTAGCAGAAGGTGTGGTCCAGATTAGAGGTGGATCTTCCCACTTCAAGTAATTTAATTGAGGAAAAAATCCCTTACAGGTGTGTCCGGTCATTTAGGTTTTATTAATTTCCAATGGTGTCAAGCTGGCAACCAAGAAGAGCCATCACAGATGCCTAGGCTGATGTTGGCATTTGGTAACTGCGGTAAACATGGGGGTGTTGGGATCCCTATTATATTTGACCAAGATCCCTTCAGGTACATATGCAGACGTGGTGTAGCTGGATCATATAATACTTGTGATTTCCATTTGGGGAGGTTTTTTTTTTCTCCTTTGTGTCTCTTTTTGTTGATTTTGACTTATTTTAAAGTATTTTTATTTAGTTATTTGAAAATTTTGTGCAATATGTTTTGATCATATTCACCCCCTAACACCTCAAAGCTCCGCCCCTCTTCATACCCACCTACCTTATTAACAACTCAAAGCTCTGCCCCTCTTCATACCCACCTACCTTACATCTTTTCTAAATCCACCAAGGCCAATTTGTGCTCCACTAGTACTCTTGAGTGTGGGCTCACACCGTTGGTGCTGCACTAGTGTTCCTGACTGTGGGCTCACACCAGAACATGGTGGACCTACTGGGGGCTACGCTCAGGGAACGCGGACCCTCCCTCTTCCAGGTGCTATCAATGGCCAGGTGCTCCTCTGTTAGTGATACTTGGCGCCTGGTTACCCCCTCCATGATGGGGTTTGGTCTTGCTGAGTTTGCACAGCTCTTATACATGCTATCTATCACAGCATGGATGCACACCTCCCATTACCCAGCATTCCCCTCTCTCTCTCTGGCATTTGTTCTAGTTTCCACGGTGATAGCCATTCTGTCTGAGATGCAGTGGCATCTCAATGTAGCTTTGATTTGCGTTTCCCTGATGGCTAGAGGATGTTGAGCATCTGTGTATGTGTTGACTATTGGTCCTTCTGTTGAGAGCTACCTATTCATTTATCTGCACATTTTATGTTGTATTTATTTAATAAATATGGAGGCCATAGTCAGCTTTAGTTGTCAACCTGAGACACCTGGGAAGAGGGAACCTCAACTGAAGAATTATCTACCTTCAATTGGCCTCTGGGCATGTCTCTGGGGATATTTCCTTAATTGTTAACTGGTGTAGGAGGGCCCATCCTACTCTGTGTGGTGCTGCCCCTGCACAGCTGGGCCTGGGCTGTGTAAGAAAGGATGAGTAAGCCGTGAGGAGCAAGCCGGTAAGCAGTGTTCCTTTGGGATGTCCACTTTAGGCTCCTGCCTCAGCTTCCCTGGGTGACAGACTGTAACCTGTAAGTCAAATAAACTCTTTCCTCCACAAGTTGCTTTTGGAGTTTATGACATAAACTGACATAAACAGGGAGTTTATGACAGTAACAGAAAAGCAGACCAGGAAAGGAATGTTCTCGTGTCTCCAAGGACTTTTTTCAAAAAGAGACCCTGGACTCTGCCAAATAACTTTTCTGCATCTATCCAGATGATTATGTGATTTATTTCCCTTATTGTATTTTGAATTTATTCAGTTCTTGCAGCTCAAATTACCCCTTTGTCTCTGGAATGGTGCTCACTTGATCACAGTATGCAATCTTTTAAATGTTTTGATGAATTTGCTTTTCAAGAATTTAACTCAGAAATTTCGAATCTATGATCATGGAGGAAATTGGTCTACAGTTTCCTTTTCATGTGTTGACTTTGTTCAGTTTTTGTAGTCACAGAATGAGCTTTGTGGAATTACCGTCTGTTTCACAGGGCATATTGCAGAGCTTTGGTGTTGGGTTTCATTTAACTGTCTGGTAGGATTTGGCATTGAATACATTCAGTCTTGTTTTGCTTTGTTAGGAAACTATTGTTGCTTCAATTTCATTGCTTATTATAGATCAATTAAAGGTGTTTATATGTTCTTTGTATATGTTTCTTAGGTCACACATGTCGGAACATTTATCAGTTTCTTCCAGACTTTCCAAAGTATTAGAATACAAGTTTTCACTGCATTCTTTAATGATCCCCTGGATCTCATTGGTATCTGCTCTAATGCCCCTACCTTTTTCCAGATTTTGGCTGACTTCTGTGGTGTGGGGGTAATCACCAGGGTGTGTGCTCTGGGACAGTAACTCTGAGCTTGAGGCTAGTAGATGCCCAAGGGTGGGGTTGTTTGCTCAGAAAACCAGTCCATGATGTTTGCTGTGAGCTTTGGACCATAGAGTCAAACTCTAGACCTAGAAGTTAACTTCAGCCCAGTGTGCAGTGTGCATTAACAACCATGCCTTGGAACGGAGCCTCAGTAAACACTGTGAAACACTCTTGGGTGAACTTGGCTTTGCCATGCTCAGTGGGTTTGGTATGCATGCATGCTGGTGTGCAATATGTTCTTGAGAACAGCAAGTCTCCCTAGGGTGTTTCTAATCTGCACACTTGCCTTACGATAAACATAATCACTCATACAATACATTCCAGTAAGTTTTGTGGAGACTTATGGTGAGGTAATCCTGACCACAAAGAGGAATTTAATCTTGACACACTCAGAACTATGACTGGAACTTGGGCGAAAGCTTCCTGTGTCAAGGCATTGGTGGGAGGTGTGTGGTGTTGGAGTCAAACCTGTTTGTGTGCCCTTCTCAGTGTGCCAAGTGGTAGCACAAATGGCAGAAATGGTGAAGGATCCAGGTACAGAGAGCTTTTAGAGACAGAAAGAGCAGAATTTCAGAACGGCATTTCCCACTAGAGAATATTTGGAGGCATCAGATTATGAAACGTATTTTGTGTCTACAGCACATCTGAGGCAAAACTCAAGCTCCTGAATGTAGTGGTAATGTGTGAAATGACTATCGTGTCCATCAAGGTCATGAATGAGGGACAAGGGCAGGGTAGGGGCTGCAGTAGTCTAGATCAGCATTATCTCCTGAATGGAGAATTCCCTGGAAAGAGTCATAGGTGTTTCCAATTTGCTTTTCACAGAAAATGTGTAGAGAATGTGTGTGTGTGTGTGTGTGTGTGTGTGTGTGTGTGTGTGTGTGTGTGTGTGTGTGTGTGTGTTTCCCATAGTACTAAAATGCTTTCAGAATTCAGCAAATCATTGTAAATGAAAGAAAAAACACTCTGTGATGGATGGTGCTGATGAGTGAAAGAGCTACATAGTCAAATCTTTTCTGCACATAGATACAAAGCTCTTTGTATGCCATCCCATGTCAACTTTCTACCCCAGGGTCTTTGCCTTGGCTGGCGGCTGTACAGACACATATGATGTGTCTAATGGGCTAAGTGCGTATCTCACTGAATAGCAATCAGAGAAAAAAAAGATTTCTATTTGGGGTGATAATTTATTCATTTTGAATGAATTCCTATTTCTTTGAATTAATAATTGCCTTGAATAAAAAATGCAGATGTCCTTTTCTAGTGGTTTGATCTGCCTATGTTCAATGGGCTGTCCGTAGTCCTGGTAAATGAGTCCTGGATCTCAGGGCTGTCCTCACTGGAGCTCTAGCTGGACCGCACACCACTGCTTGCTTTTGTACAGTTATAAAAGCAGATTTTGTGTTTGCTCAGATAGGCAGGATGTCACTGAGCATGTGAGGACTCTGATGAGTGTGATCGACGTGTGGGAATAGAAATGCTGGTTTTACTGATCTAAAGCCGTTCTTTCATGCTGCCCCTCAGCTCTGGCATCCTCTATCTGTCTGCAGGCCATTTTCATGACTCCAAATGGTACTTTGTGTTTCATTGTGTCAACGGGAATTTTAAAAAGTCAACTTCAAACAAAACAGTATCTTAGTAACATCCTTTTGGGACATTCTCAGAAGTAATTTCTGTCCCTTGGACCACTGTGTCTTCCTTATTGAAAGTGGAAAGAGTCACGTGAACTATTCAGAAGCTTCCAGAAGGTTCCTGTCACATCCACATAATGTTCATTAGGCCCAGAAGAGGCACCAGGCTCAGAATACTGTTTACTTGATTGTGCTTAGACATGTTTGGCATCTAGAGATGCATTGTAATGACAACAAAATAAAGCTAGAAAACAAGTCACACTGTCCTCAGAGTCCCCAACAGCTGGGGTGTCCCCTGCATGTCCACATGTAAGGGATCCAGATCCTGTGAGAATCAGTCATTTCTTATGTCCTCTTAGGAGTGTTGAGGGGGCAAACATGGCTGCTCTACCTCATTCTGCTTCCTCCTGGGGTGAGCAATGGGGAACCTCAGCTCTGCATCCTCACCGTCTCATGGACCACAGTCAGAAAATTTCCATAGGAGAGTGTAATGCTGGCAGGTGGTAGTTAATTGTCCATGTTATTCCAGCCAGGTGGGGATGGGGGGAGTAGACAAAGAAGCCCCCAAGCAGCAGCAGAGGTCAACTCTCTTCTGAAGAAGTAGGATTAAACCATCTTGATCACCTGCTTGGGTATTGCCTGTGTTTGCTTTTCTCTTGTCTACTCTATTGCATAGCTTGCATGGTGACCCACACCCATGCTGAACCTCACCCTGACTTCTCCTGATCCATGAAGGTCACTCTAGACCTAGGGTGCATTTTGCTTTGTTTTTGCATTTTATTTTTCTACATTCGGGAAAAGAGTGAAGACCATTTCACATCCCTTTCTAGTCCCTCATCCCCTTCTGTTCTGCAGGCTGGGATTTATTGAGTCACTTCACCCAGCTGTAGAGACAATGTGATATGTACTCTTTCCTCTTATGGGCTGGTGTCAAACCAACACTCAGGAGTTTATTGCTTTATTGGAGTTTAATTTTTTTGAAGGCTAAAAAAAATGTGATTGCAGAGTATTTCTCTCAAAGCATTATAGCCACTGTCTTCATTAGAGCAGCTGTGACCATGTGCAGGAGACCCTCAAGAATTCCCTGTTTACTGCTGATGCTGCCTCATAGAAGGAGCGCTGGGAAGAAGACTGGACCTGGCCTGAGATCCCAGCCATGCCCTCTTGCACTTTTCAGTATGTAATTCTACCTTAATTTCATGGTTGTAGAAGGCGTTAGAGTATATAGTGTGAGGAAGTAACTGAAGAGATAACTAAATATTCAGTTATATGGAAGGCATCCTTGCTGGGTGAGACTTTTTGGTGGTGTGGCTACTTTGGGGTCCACCACTCTCCTATAAGTAACCTGTCACTCATGCTTTGTAAGCAACTACACTAAGCTTGGTTCCCCAAGTTGAACTTTGGTGGAATCATGCTTTGTTCTGTCTATCTGAAGGGGGAGTGGGCATTAGTTCAGGTTTCCCCAAGGGAAAATTCACGAGACACACTTGGAATAGTGTCGGCATGGCCAGTTGTTTCTGCTAGATAAGCTCCAAGGCTTTCCTAATTGCTGAATTATTTACATAGTAACCTTGATGCTCACCCTGCAGAATTTATAAGAGAAATGTTTATAGAGATGTCAGGTGCATGCAAAGAGATTTCACGTTAGTGGAACGCCACATTAATGTGTGTGCACATGTGTGTTTACTTTTGTAAGGTATGGGCACACTGCCAGGTACCATGTGTCTAAGAACAATGCCAGCAGAATGTGTGGTGCAGGTCAAACGTAAGTCCTCCTTATTGGCTCTGACCTTGTCTCATTCAGGCCCCCTGAGCATAGCTATCGTCACAGGCTTGTTTTAACCTCCTTGGCCAGCAATCTCAGTGCTACTCACAAAACCTTCGTCAGAGCTCGGGATTTAGTTTGCCGGCAACCACTCCAGAATTTTCCAGCGGGAGCACAGGATTGGGTCTGAATAGCACTAGCAATTGTAGCAGGCTGTGATAGGGAACCTCTGCTTTCTCCACAGAGAAGGAAAATGAACAGGTTACTCGGTTAATTGTTTAATAATGAAGAATCTGGAGAACAAATGAGCCAGTCTGACTTCTTATAAATCATGTGAGGAAGGAAGTGTAGTAGCTGCACTACCAACTATCTTTGGGGGTCCTTTGTTTATTTCTCACTTTCTCTGTCATATGTGTGAATGAATGATTGACGGTCCTAAAGTACACTTACAGAAATGAAGTGGAGTACTTACAATCTGAAACTGGCATTTTCTTCTGATAAAGAGACTGAGAAGGATAGAATGGAATGGAACCCCAAATAAATCCCAACAGTTGTTTAATTGCTTCAAATTGTGTTACTAGAAATAAGTTTGGGGTTTCTTGTCTAGACTCCACGTCTTATTTACAGCCCCACATATTATTGTGTAGAGAAATAATTTTATCCGGGAAGACAGATTAATGCAGAGTGTCACCGAGAGAAGACAAAGTGTGACCCAAAGACAAAATACACACGGGATGGAGATGATGGAAGCAGAGAGATGAAACGTAGCCGAGGAATTAGGGAGAGCCCCAGGGAGGCTGGTGCTTTGGGAAACAGAATTGAAATTGGCAAGTATCATTCTTTCAGGCAATTAATTTTGTTGGTAGCATTGGCAGGAGAAAGGTCATGGTTGTTTTGTGTGGGTGGGGAAGGGGGTCCAAATCCAGAACATACTGAGAGGGTAAGTGGAAAGTGGGGTGTCCTGGCAATAAAGTGGAGGCAGTAAATTCTGATTCTTCATCACTGGAGCTCAGCCTTGCATTGACTCAGATGTCAGGAGGGAGAAGAGAGGAAGGGAGTTTGAAACTTAGCCTTCAGGAGTTAGGGTGAGCCGCTACTGAGGTGGTAGTCTTGCCTCACTGTCTTCCATGACTAAAAGACACTTTCTCCACCCTTCATGCTCAGCTCCCAGGCCAGACTATCAAACTCAATATGTGGAATGGCTGAAAGCCTCTCATACCTTCTATCAAAACAAAGGTGTTTGTGCTACGCCAGGCAGGCACTGGTCCCAGACTTGGATCTCTCCTCCGATGTCTGTAAGAATATTCCACTCAGAGTGAAAAACAGACATGTGTGTTCCTGAAGGGATTTCAAATGGATAGTGAGTCCAGCTGAGATGAGTCTGCTGCTTCTACCTAAACTCCATGCCTCTCTGCTGTACCCTGATATCCACATCCTGTGCCTCCCTGCCTTGCCCACCTGCTCACATCTTGTGCCCCTCTGCCTTGACCTGTTGCCCACACCCAGTACCTCTCCACTGTGTCCTGGTGCTCACACCCTGTGCCTCTCCACTGTGCCCTGGTGCTCACACCCTAGGCCTCTCCACTGTGCCCTGGTGCCCACACCCTGTGCCTCTCCACTGTGCCCTGGTGCCCACACCCTGTGTCTCTCCACTGTGCCCTGGTGTTCACACCCTGTGCCTCTCCACTGTGCCCTGGTGCCCACACCCTGTGTCTTTCTCTACCTTGCTTGATGCTCACACCCTGGGCCCCACTGCCATGCCCATTTCTCACTCCCCGTGGGTCTCTGCTTTGCCCGACTGTTCATGCCCTGGACCCCTCTGCCTTGTCCTGCTGCCCACAGAAACTGCCCCTGCCCATCCTGGACCCCTCTGCCTTGTCCTGCTGCCCACAGAACCCACCCCTGCCCCTCTTGCACCCCTCTGCCCTGTCCTGCTGCCCACAGAACCCGCCCCTGCCCATCTTGGACCCCTCTGCCTTGTCCTGCTGCCCACAGAACCCACCCCTGCCCCTCTTGGACCCCTCTGCCTTGTCCTGCTGCCCACAGAACCCGCCCCTGCCCCTCTTGCCCACAGTTCTGCCCCTTTCTTGCTGCGCTATTGGATTTAAAAGGTAATAACGGTTCTGGAGATGTCATTTATCAGAAAAATTACTTTCCAGTGTTTCGTGCTCTGTATTTGAGTCAAAAGAAATCTGACCAGAATTTGTCTGTCAACGGTATCCTTTTTTAACGTTAATAATTTACACAGTGCACAAACACCTAGCGTTCAGTATCTGTTTGGTGGAGATTACAGTATTTTACAAACCTCAGAAGCCTTCACCGGAGCATAACGAGAAGCAGCCATAGTCCACACTTCATGGGCAAGCGACAATGAGCAGGCTCCTCTGGTTCAGGTCCCAGTTCTTGGAGACTGGGCATTTCATCCCCAGAACAGGTGAATGATGAGAGGCCCAAACTATGTATTAAACTCCAGAGTTCATCCAGGAAACCAGACACGAAACTGGAAATTGATGGTCTGCCCTCCCAGGGGGCCAAATAACTTATGATCTGTCAGAAAGTGAGTGGAATGCTATACTTGTGTAATATAACAGTGGTTGTGTGCAGGCGTTCCCTGCATTGAAAAATGGGCTTATTAATGCATAGTTATGAGCAAAGGACTAATCTGTGATTCCATTACGATACTTAATTAACTAGTCAACTGTTGGAGATCCATGAAGCTCAGGTCTAGAAGAGAACAATAATCAATTTTCAGTTTTGCTCTGTCCAAAGAAAAGGGGATACTGGTTGCAAACCTCAAGAAGCTCATTTTTTTAAAAAAAAAGGATCAATATTTTGTTTTGTCTTTTGTTACCGGATACGTGGAAGGATGCACGTGTATCCTCCTCCCCTTCCCTCTGGCCTCACACCTGCGCAGTTCTCATGGTGTGCAGAAGAGGTGTGAACTGGACAAAGCATGCAATCATTTGTGTCACCACAAGATAGTAATAGCACACACCAAGATTGTGCAACTGGTGTTTGCCACTAAAAGTTAACAATGCTGTGGATAGAGAAGTGCGTGTGTCCTCAGAGGGCCTTCATAAGGACAGGGCTGGGAAATGCAAGGGCTGACTAACACCAGCCTGCTTTCACACTTAAGTCAGAGGATTCATCACTTTTCTGAGGTCACTAGCAGCTGAGTGTGAACAACCTGGATGGTGTGAAGAGAACAAGAAGGAAGAAGTTTGGCCTCATACTCGTCCGTGCAGTCAGCCCTGCGGTGCCCAGCAAGGCTGGCAGAAACAACAAGCAATGTGCGAAATGAAGTTTGAGTGGCATAATTGGTGTGGATGGTATGTTGTGTCCAGCTAGTTTTCTGTAGCCCTTTTGCAACGCGAGGAAATGGACATGGTGTTCGTCTCCAGCACTAGCACTTGAGGTGGAAGGCTCAAAACCCCCCAGTGGTTCTGGGGTTTGACTGACAGGGCCTCTTGCAAGGAGGAAACCACATGGAATGTGAGATTGTCAAAGGTTCACTTCTGTAAAGGGTGGGAAGATGATATCCTCTCTGTGGCTCTTATAGAAAGCCTGAGTCAGGTTCCCAGCACCCACACAGAGCATCTTACACCCTGAAACTCCATCTCGAGAGCATCCTGTGCCATCTTCTGACCTAAATGGGCACCGGCCCTCCTGTGTGCATACCCCCAATATGGACATGGAATTAAAAATAAAATAAACATTTAGGTTCTATTTATTCAAGAGCATTAAGGAAAATTTTAATTTCCAAAATGTTACAAAATTTGAAACTTCATTGATGAGTGTACAAGCTCAGCATCAAATTTGAAGTCTGGGAGATATGGAGACGTGCTTAGGTGAGGTCAATCTCCAGACAGAATCAGGTTGATGTCCTGTGATTGGTCAGGGAGTCCAGGTGTTTCACAGGAGACTTGGTTTCTATTGAATGCCTGTCATTCAGAAATTTGTCAGCAACCTTGCAGAACCCTCAACATTGGCTAGTCACCACAATATTATTCAGAACAAAAAAAGTAAACAAACATATCTCCCATAACAATGACTTTATAATAATGTTACTAAATCATTGACATAATAAACATCTATTAATGCATGTGTTTTTAGGGACAGCAGAATAAAAATGTATGCACACAATATTGCATATGGAATTTTTTTTTTTTTTTTTTTGGTTTTTCGAGACAGGGTTTCTCTGTGTAGCTTTGCGCCTTTCCTGGGACTCACTTGGTAGCCCAGGCTGGCCTCGAACTCACAGAGATCCGCCTGGCTCTGCCTCCCGAGTGCTGGGATTAAAGGCGTGCGCCACCACCGCCCGGCGCATATGGAATTTTTGATACAGCACAATGTTCAACACAAAAACGTCATTTCTTTTAATATTTCTTTTATTCTTTTTAACATTTTACTATTAAAAACTCTAATCTACTGTAAAACTGATCTATACTAATCAGGCTTTAGATATTGAAATTCCATTATGATAATTATTCTTAACAAAAGATTGCTAGTTTTTTTGTTTGTTTCTATGACTTCCTTTGGTGCCTTAAATTCTGAGTGTTTCTTGAAAGGAGTTAAAAGCACAAATTTGTTCTTGGGATTGGCCCTTGATTTGAAATCTTACATATATTTCCCAGAAATAAAAATACACTGATGTTTAAGTAAATGCTGCTATAGAAATGTTGGCTAGCTTTTGGGACATTCCTCATAATAGTAGAGGGAGATTGATTATCAATTTTCACAATATACTGGAGAAATACTACTTTCTATAACAGGAGAAAACAAGAAAAAATATACCTGCATCTTAAGTGATCAAATATTGTTTTGTTTTTCATGAAACAATTATTTCATTTAAGCCTAATACATAGTTTAAAAGCATAGTTCAATATAACATATACAAATCTTTTCTCTATAAAATTATCAAATGAGTTTGTAAGAAAGATAAAGAGATTATTTATCATAGTCTGTGGAACTATCTGACTGGATGAACTCCTGGCTTCTGAGGATTCATCATCATTTCTTCGCATGTACCTAACTCATTGCTTCAGTGGAAATAGTTAAGTCAAGGTCTCCATGGAGACACTTGCCAGTGTCTGTGAAAATGTCTACATCCCCAGAGTTTCTCTGGAGACCACTGACTCATCACTGCTGTAAGGACCAGTTTGAGACGTGGGTGCCACATCTATAGCATTTTCTCACTTTGTGTGAGGGCCACCAAGTCAGTGCATCTGTGTGTGGGCTGGGACCAGTGGCTGGGGCATCCTCTCCTCATGTTCTGCGCAACTGTTTTCTGCACATACGTTGGCGGCTTCCAGCATCCCAGCTCTGGTACAGACATAAGTGGGGTTAGGGGTAGCTGCACATGGCTGTAGGACGGTGGCCAAAACTCTAGACAGAAGTTGCCATTGTTGCTTGAGACTCCAACGCACCTCCCAAGCACTGGATCCCAGAGGCACCCAGCCCCTTTCTGTTGGTTTCTGGTTATAACTGGATGGACACTATGTCTGTTCAGAGCTCATGTGAAAATATGCACTTCCATGGCAGTTATTTTTAAGCATGTTGGACAAGTCCAAGATACCTTGACAACAGTCCTAAGACCTTTATGGTGTGAGATGTTCCTGTGGGACTCCAATGGAGAAAATAATGATCTCTTAAGACAATTTGTATGTGTTTCTCTCTCCCACTCTTGTCCTTGTCGTATACACACAGCTCCAAAGAGGAGAGAATCAGCCCACCAGAGTGGCATCTTCTGTTGGTCCTCAGTCCTCCCACTCTTGTATCAACACAAAAGAGGAAGTCCTGGAAACAGAGAGACCTTGGGTGTATGCCTCCTGCTTCATATTTATTTCTTATTAAAATAAAAGATTTTTTTGTGCCATGATCCATGGTCTCTGAACAAAAACCCATAAGAATTGGATAAGTTGCTACTGGTACCCGTATCCATCCTCCAGAAGAAAGCAGGAGCCAGGAGCCAGAACTTCCCACGGTCCTTGTTAGTAAGCCATAGCATGACTTGGAACACATGCAGGACTCTTGAATCTTGAGTCTGTTGTTTATCTACCTGTGTCTTCAGAGTGGTGTCCATGCACCTTTAATGCTGGTGCCTCTGGACTCTCAGAGCATGTGAGTGTTTCTGCAGTGTGAACATTCCTGTCATGGGTGTTTTCAAGCTCCTGATGTGTTGCTGAGCAAGCTGAAGGTCCCACTGGCTTTGAGAGCAATCTGTGCAGCATAGTACCATTCATCCTTTTCTAGATAAACCTTTATGGACATTCAGGAATTTGTCAGATCTTTACTATGTCATTTAAAGTACAGCCCAATATACTGCAACAGCTATAAGCAAACATACTCCAAGATATTAGTCATCCAAGAGAGATGAAATTAGCAGGCAGGATGAGGCAAGGGACACTATGTTGTGAGCAGGATGGGACAGGAATCACTGTGATGTGGGTGGGATGGGACAGGGGTCACTGTGATGTGGGTGGGATGGGACAGGGGACACTGTGATGTGGGTGGGATGGGACAGGGGACACTGTGATGTGAGTGAGATGGGACAGGGTCACTGTGATGTGGGTGGGATACAGGGGTCACTGTGATATGAGGTGGGTTGGGACAGAGGTCACTGTGATGTGAGTGGGATGGGGCAGGGGACATGTGATGTGGGTGGGATGGGACAGGGTCACTGTGAAGTGGGTGGGATATGACAGGGGTCACTGTGATGTGAGGTGGGATGGGACAGGGGTCACTGTGATGTGAGGTGGGATGGGACAGGGGTCACTGTGATGTGAGGTGGGATGGGACAGGGTCACTGTGATGTGGGTGGGCTGGCATAAGGGGACTGTGATGAAGTTGGTATTGGCTATATAAAGCTCTCCATGGAAAGGTCCAGATGAGTGAGGTCTCAGGACTGATAGAATGGGGCTCTGGCTGGGTGGATTAGGGAAAGGGATCTCCAGTGTGCACTGAGCAGTGAATACAGTCCTAATTCCTTTTCTACTCTGGAAGGCTCTTCTGAGCTTGTCACCTACATTCTCATTGGCTCTAATACACTGAGTTTTCCTTACCAAGACACAGCAGTCAGGAGGAAAGATTCTGGTCATGAATGAGGGTCAGGTAAAGAGCTGGTTTATTAACTTGCAGTGTGAACCGTTGGTGGGGACATCTCCTTAATGGCCTAGTTCCTCTCAGCTCACACTTTCCTCATATGTGAAAGAAAAGCTGGTTTTGCTTTGCAAGTTTTTTTTTTTTTTTTGAGAAACACAAGATGTATTCAAAATACAAAAATCAGTGTATAAATTCACTGGGCGTCCTGCTGCAGCTGCATATGATGGTGGTGAGGATGGTCACGATGGTAGTGGTGGTGATGATGGTGGTGACGATCATGGTGGTGGTGGTGATGATGTGATGATGCCTGTGTGGACAGTGGTGGTGGTAGTGATTATGGTGTTTTTGACGATGATGGTAGGCATGGTGAGATGGAAGAGAGTAGTGATGATCAGGTGGTAATGCTGATGCTAACGATGATGGTAATGGTGTTGGTGATGGTGTTAATTACCTGGTGCCAGTGATGGAACGGTAATGTTGGTGGTGATGATAATGGTGATGGTAATGATGGTATCGTTGTGATAGTGGTGGTTGTGGTGTTGCTGATCATGGTAGGCACATGGGTGTGGAATGTGGTGAAGATGATGCTGACGTGACAGTCCTGTGCTCTTGGTTGTAGCAGGCTTTCTTTTAGCTCACCAACCAGCTGGCAAAACATGACACGGAGACTTATTATTAGTTTTGAATGCTTGGCCTTAGCTTAGCTCTTATTTTAATCTGTTTTTCTTTATCTACATTTTGCCTCAGGGATTTTAACCTTTCTTTATTTCTGTATATCTTACTTTTCTGCTGTCTCCATGTCTGGCTGGCTTTCGGCTGCCTGGCTTCTGGCCCTGGGCCTGTCCCTTTCTCTCTCTCTCTCTCTCTCTCTCTCTCTCTCTCTCTCTCTCTCTCTCTCATTCCCCAAGCCTAGATTTCTCCTCCCACTTATTCTCCCTGCTTGCCAACCCAACCTATCCCTCTGCTGCCTAGGTATTGGCCATTCAGCTTTTTATTAGACCAATCAGGTGCCCTAGACAGGCAAGGTGAAGAAAACGCCACTCATCTTTACATAATTAAACAAATACAGCACAAACAAATGTAGCACACCTTTACATCCTTAACAAAGGCAGCAGAAACAAATGTAACACATCCTCACATAGTTACAATAAAATTCCACAACAGTTGGTGTTGATCATGGCAATGTTAATGGTGAAGGAAGGGTGGTATTTGACGTCTGAAGTAGTTTATGTCTATGGAGATCTACAAGTGCCTTTCTTACCAAATGACATTATTCAGACTTTCTGCTGTAATTGTACCTTATTGCCACGTGCTATCACAATCTCATTTAAAAGTAACTACAATTTTAAATATTGAGCTTTCATTGTTGGTAATCTTTAAGTTGGCTGTGTGAATGTGCCATTGTGTGTGTGTGCATGCTTACATCCACACACTTCATCAGCAGTGATTCGTTTCATTTAGGAGAAGACGTTCGCAAGGGTAATCCATCAGAATAACTTACCCCATGACAGTGCTCGCCTTTGCCGCACACACCTAGTAATAGAATCCAGGGTGTTAAATGGCTGTTTGTGTTGGTTACAAATGTCCCAGAATATCTGTCTTTCTTCTTGCAGAGATGAAATGATAAGGTAGTGTGATTGCTTATTGGTTCCAATTTATTTGTTGTCAACTGGTTCAGTCTGGTCAGACTTTGCTTTCCCCTCACATAGTATCCTGGCCTTGCTGGTGGATTCACTGCTCCGTCTGAGAGACACACATCGCCAAATACATGGCTCTGTAAATTCTGATAGGTGTTGTTGCACTTACATATCTATCAATCTACAACTCTGAATAAGAAAATAAACATGACACATTCCAACTAGACACTTTAGTACCTCTCAGCCTCGCAATCATCTAGTAAATAAGAAAATTTTATCCAGTCCAGAAATCTGACCTAAACTTGTATGGATTCATCCTTTGTGATTTTGATATTTATATATTCTATAATATACAGGAATATTATATTATATATGCATATATTATATAGTTACATTCCAAGTAACACAGTCTTAATTGCATTTTACCCTGCTACGTCAGTCATAATTTGTAAGTAAATCCATGCTTTTAGAATATCATAAAGGTACATGGAATATTGTAGAGGGTTTGTGGTACCAAAATTCCTGTAGCACAGTGTGTGTTATCTGTTGCCCAGGCTTTTTTCCCATCTCAGGAGGATACTGCGATTTTTATTCTGCACATGTAGGGGTTGGAGGGGTGTGTGTGTGTGTGTGTGTGTGTGTGTGTGTGTGTGTGTGTGTGTGTGTTTGTGTGTGTTGCCACGCTTACATGAAGCAAAGAGTGTACGGATGCACACAGAAGTCTGTCTCACACCTTTGATATATATTGTTTTTCATAACACTAAAATGGAGTTTGTTCATTAATTTATTCTCTTTGTCTCTTCCTCAAAGCATGACATCCTGAGAAATTTGTTTATTTTGCTCACCTGGACCCCAGCCCTTTGAATAGGATGTGGCATGTGTTAAAACTCAAAATACATTTGATCAGTAAGTTAACATAAATATAAAGATTACTCCCTCTCCTTACTATTCACCTCCCAAATCCATTTCAGCATGATTAAGTTGTGCTAACATAAACATGTTTAAAATGGCTATTTAGAGCTGTTGAGGATTTGTGGTGTCCAAATTCCCATCACAGAATATGGTGACAGCTTCCAAGCATCCTTTTATGTCTCTCAGGAATGCATCACCATTTTTAATTTCTGCCTACAGGGGTTGGAATGTACTCCTCTCTCTAGATTATACATTATACCTGTTGTACTTAGTGATGAGAAAATACCCTCTACAGCAGAAATGGAAACTTGGAAGTTTTTGGGGGATATAATGGTGGCTTTGAGTGTCTTTCAATATTACCTGGCATCTGTGGAAACTGGGTGAACTGACTTCCTAGGAGGGCCTGGGGGAGCCTATATCTCTGGCCTCTGTTTCCCTATGTTCTACCCACGTGTAATGTCAGTCACTAAACACTGGAGTTGTAAGCCAAGTGACAACCTAAGGTATAGGCTGAGCACTTACCCTTCTAGTGTGTGTGTAATCGACAGAGAGTCCTTAGGCATAAGCAGAAGGAAGCATCTTTGAGGGAGGGGATTTCGGAAAAGAAGAAAGGCAGGTGGAGTGGATTCTAATTTCAGAGTATAGAATAGTGGACACACATAAGATGGAAAATACCCTAGAGCTGATTTATCTTTATGCTAGAAGACATTTGAAAGAGACTAAAGGTTAAAATTTTCCCAGTAAATTTGATTTAGAATAGATACTAATTTTGGCAGTAACTCAAAGTCAGGTGACTTTGAATCACACTTTTCTGGATTGCACAGTGCTGCAGACGCCCTGGCCCTGGGGTGGGTGAACACTTTCCGCTTGAGTCTTTCATGTGCTCCTGTGCTGTTGAACCTCAGTCCACTCCTTCCTCTCTCCACCATGTGGATGGGGCCAGCTGGCCAGCCCTCCTTCACACTGCTTTTGTATCCTGGGCCTGGATGACCAATTGGCTAGAAGAAGCGGAGCATGTGAAGAAACAGCAGGTCTCAGAGACAGTTTAGCCGCTGACGACAAGGTTCTTCACCCATCTGCTTCTTGGCATCGCTATTCTTTCCAAGGCATCAGCCTTTTGGCAGCCATGGGCTCTCAGAAAGAACCCGGTCTTTCTATTGCCTGGTAGTTCAGAGCCACCTTGTAGCTGTTAGCTTTTTACTCAAAAGCCACTTGTGGATAAAACACGGAGCATGCATACTGGCGGATGCCATCAAATTACCTGTAAGTGATACAGACTCCACTGAGTCCCGAATCTGGACTCTTTCCTTCTTTAGAGAAACTGTAAAAATAGTTTTTCCCTCACCTGCTGGGAGTACACACAAGATCAAAAAATAGGACAGGCAGTGGATGTCAAAGCTGTCATTTGTGCCCTGTCATGACATTTAATGAAGTCAAATACGAGTGAGTCAGTTACAGCAATTTGAGATTCATTGGTGAGATGATGCCTGAGTTTGCCTTGAATGGAGCTGAAAGAGGGAAATAATATCCCCCATTTGTCTTTGTTATTATTGTGCTTATCAGAAGTGATCTCCCATGACTGAAGTTGATCTTTTATTAAAAATATTGAGTATCTGCTAATACTTGAAAGTGAATTAGTGCCTTTTGGAGAAATGTCCTGTCACTTTGTTTTCCATGTTGTTAACAATGTTACTTTGCTAGAGTTCATCTCAGAGATACTCTGTATCCACAAACACGGTGGTGTTTGGTTGAAAATGGCTGTGGGACATTATATGTTTGGCAAACATCACAGGCATGGCCATCTGCAATTTGGAACCCTTGGTGCTGAGTGCTCTGTATTTTTATGTCTTTCCTGGATTCCCAGTCACAACACCATATCACACTGTCCTTCAATTCCTGCCTCTGCTTTATGTTGCTCCAATCCTCAACCCCTCAATGTCTTTCTTCACATTGGGGTTCTAGAGGACCCCACCCTTTACACCAGCTTCTGTGTTCTTAGCACACAGTTACCCTGAGCAAGTTCATCAGTTCCCTGGTTTCTCTGTCGCAACCACACCTACTAATGTCCTAATCTACACCCTTTACCTGGTCTTCTAAGACTCAGACACATCCATCCACCCAGCTGTCTCCTCACCTCTTGTTCCCTCAGACTGATACGGAGCATACTGCCTGCCCCTCGATACCTTTTCCATGTGTACACGGCAGCCTTCCTGATCTCTCTGACATCTCATCTCTGCTCATCCTCTCTGAAATCTACACTATCCCACTGACTGTTAGTTCCTCCCCCTCTGTGATGAACCACTTGACACAAATCAAGTCAGGTTTATTTGGGGTTTACGACATCAGAGATTTTAGTCCATGGTAAGATGACGCCATCGCTTCTAGGCATGTGGCATTAGGATGTACGTGATGGTGGAGAGTGTGTGGTGGGAAACCAGTCATCTCATTGCAGCCAAGAATCAAAGAGAAAGAAGGGGTTGGGACAACATATACACCCAAGAAGGTGTATCACTCCTCCATAGTCTACTTCTGCTAAACCCGGTTCTGCCTCCTAAACTTTCTGCTGCCTTTCAGTCTCTTGTTTAACCGTGAAACTATCGCTGGATTAATCTACTCATGATGTCAGAACCCTCACAATCCAATCACCTCTCAAGGCCCCACCTTGAACACAACCATACCCTTTTTTAAACTGAACACTAAATATATGTCACATTCAATCTGTAGCGACTTACCCCCAACCTTGTTCCCATTGGGTCATGGCCATCTCAGAAAACAAAATACAGCTTTACTTCAAAAGTCCCTATAGTCTTCAGTGGTTCCAAGTAGTTAAATCCTAAAGTCCAGGTCTCATCTGAAACTCAAGGCAATCTACCTGTGAATTCATATAAGGTTACAAAAGGAAAATCCAACACACAAAAGGAAAGAATAGCCGGGCAGTGGTGGCGCACGCCTTTAATCCCAGCACTCGGGAGGCAGAGCCAGGCAGATCTTTGTGAGTTCGAGGCCAGCCTGGGCTACCAAGTGAGTTCCAGGAAAAGGCGCAAATCTGCACAGAGAAACCCTGTCTCAAAAAACCAAAAAAAAAAAAAAAAAAAAAAAAAAAGGAAAGAATAAACACTCTCACTCCAAATGGGAGGGATTGGGACATGTTAAGGGAAGACTGGGACAGAGCAGACCAAAACACAGCAAGGCAAACAACAAGTACTACACTCCATGTCCGGCATCTGGGACTCCTGGCAGAACCATCTGCATTCCAACATTATTGGGCAACCTCACTGGTCTAGCGCTGCTCCTGCAGCACATACAG
The DNA here is from genome assembly GCF_007827085.1 of Peromyscus californicus insignis. Lineage (NCBI taxonomy): Eukaryota > Metazoa > Chordata > Mammalia > Rodentia > Cricetidae > Peromyscus > Peromyscus californicus. The sequence goes on from NW_026294534.1 coordinate 5,087,763, forward strand.
CTGCTCTCTTGGCCAGACTCCACCCCCATGCTCGCAGTTTTCTTAGTGGACACCTCCTGGGCCTGGAATGCCAACAACCTGAGGTCTCTATGCAATTTAGGTTTTCATGTGGTGAACTCTCAGGGCCTCAGTCTGGAATCCAACCATGCCACACATCCCCTGGCTCTTGGGATCTGTGGTGCAGGGTTCAGTGATTCCATTAATCTTGCATCTTTCATGCCTGTAACATCAGTACTATGTAGACCATACTGTCACATTCTGCTATGAGCTTGGGATGGAGCCTGGCTCCTGTGGACCATGGTTGCAGCAGCTTTTCTGTTGACCCTGGGGAAATTCTTCCAGACTTACCAGACAGTTGCTCTTCAGAAACTAGGAGCTCTTTTGGTGTTCATATTCCTGCCTCTTTCCTTTCAGATGAGTTTGTGTTTCACAGATTTGGCAGGTGAGACCTTGCCTTTCCTATTGACTCAGTGAAGTAGAACGAGTCTTTGCCCGCTCACACGCCTTCCTGGCATGTTTTTAAATTTTAAATTGGCCTGCACAGCACCTTACAAAGCTCCATAGCTTTCTTCCTGTTGATTACTGAGCACCTGTCATGCTCCAGACTCAATCCCAACTTGAAATTTCCTCAACCAAAGAAATTAGTGCATTACTCTTTAATTCCACCTCAGGCAAGTTCTAAAGACATGGACAGAATGGAATCTGATTCTTTCCTGGAATGTAGCAAGAGTTACTTCTAGCCTGGGTCACGACGGAGTCCTTGTTCTTCCCTGAACCTTGATGCATTAGATGTCTGCGTCATTTCTCTCAGCATCCTGCTTACAGCATCCCAGAGCCTTGACGGCCCAGCTCCAAACGCTCCCACACTACTCCTGTGAGCCTAAGCACCACATGGCAGGTTTAGCCCGGGATCAACTCCACTCACACTCTCATTGCCATGCCAAAACACACTGACAAAGTGACTTAAGGAAGAAAAGGTCTATTGCAGCTTATAGATTGAAGGGGAATCCAAGATGTCAGCAGAATCCTGAGACTACTGGTCACACTGTGTCTTCTTTCAGGAAGTACAAGGTGCTGAATGCTGGGGATCACCTTACTTCATCCTTGTTATTCATTCCACAGATGCCTTTGGTTAGCAGGGTCTTCCCACCTTAATTACCCTTCACTGGATGCCCAATAGGCTTGTCTCCAGGGTGACTCTAGATCCTATTAAGTTAATAACCAGGGTTGAACATCATAGTAAGAAAAGTCTTTTGTAGTTTGATTCATGTCTTCTTTTATCAAGTTGTTCATAGCTCAAGAAACATTGGAACTCCAACACACTAAGCTTAGTGTGGTTTTCTTATGGACACCTGTCTTCTGCAAAGTAATCCTGATGCAGTTCTAGTTTCCACATGTTCTACTAACCAAGCTATCCAAGAAGTTTCTGAACAGAAAAACTCATATACAAAATCCAAACTGATGAATTTCCCTGCTTACTAACTTAAACAAACGCATAACAAGAATCAAGAGGAAGAAGGCATGGCTCTAAGCCAACCTTGATAGGAGAGGCCATTCCTCTCAGCCCTGCAACACTACTCATGCCAATGTGGTTAGGAAGAAAGATACCCAGGAGTAGAAAGTCTTAGGCCACTGACACATGCTGCTTCCACTGGAAGACAGGCTCCTGGCTGCCCCTGTCCACACTCTTCAATAAGCTATTGTCTCAATGACTGTACCTGCATCAAGCATATGGGGAGCTCACCATGAGAGCATACTCGTAGGCGCTAAATTAGGATGACACAGATGAGATGATTGCCCACGAGCTGCAAGATCGTGGCCCTGGAGTCTGTGTTTAATGTTTCTGTCCTTCCCGTCTCTGCTTGATGCTTTTTGTTGGAAGGTATTTTGATTTTGTGTGTCTGGTGGATCCCTCATGATCTTCTCAGTGAGTTTGTCCATGAGGGAGCAGCTCAAACTCCCAGGAAGGAAGGATGCGCCCAATCCCTGGGTGTGTACCCACATCTAACATTGTGTCACCGTTCGTGTGTGAGTGAGTCCTGTTTAGTACTGTGACTTCCTTTCCTGGTGGATGAATGAAGCAGAGCTGACAGAATACCTGGTTCACCTTTACTGCTTATGTTTTATTAATGGCATGGTAGAGAGTTGAAGCGGCTTCCCTGAAAAGTACCGAGTTCTTAATCCCAGGAACTAGGTGGACCTGTGGAAATAGGTCTTCCACATGTCATCAAGGGAAGATGAGGACCCTAGGGATGGCTATAACCCAGCAGGACTAGAGTCCTGAAAAGAGCAGAGAGGGAAGGAAAAGTAAAGACAGAGCCAGAGATGGGAGAGATATACCTTTGAGCAAAGGAACAGTTAGGCTGGCAGCCACAGGCATCCATGGTGGGGACAACCCTACCCCAAAGGTTGTTGGAGGAGGAGGGGGGTTCCTGCAGACAGCAGTTTGCACTTCGGGCAGCCTGACTTGGGAGAAGCTCAGCTTGAGTGTTTCAAGCCTCTTCCTTTGTGTCACAATAACAGTTAGAACGCTAATACAAACTGATAATCACAAGGCCAGTGAGATTCTGTGAGTGAAGGTATTTTATCACTAAAGTTTCCATGACGAGGACTCAAAGCCGTTGCTCTTAAACAACCTTTTATTTGAAAGCACACACTGACTGGATATTCAATCATCCATCACAACAGCAATTCAAGTTAGCTCAGATTCCTTTTTGTAGGACCTTACAGATATTTTATGTGTGCACCTAAAATATGCTTTCCAATATCAGAAGTTACTGTTCAATTTCCTTTCTTAGTGTTTAAGATAAGGAATGAGCGTTAAAGGGTCCAGAGCTAGGAAGACACAGTACTGTGGGTTCATATGTGGTTTGCCCAATACTAGGACTCAACCAGTAGAGCTTAGCTGGCGTGTAACCATGCTGCAGGGTTGCTATGGCAACATCAAACCGATGAATGGACCACCTCCCAGAGACAGGGCTGTGAGTAAGTGTGAAATTGATTCAGTTGTACACAGGAACACATTCAAGCCAATTTTGTGAGGAGGATAAAATTTCTGGTAGGAAACTGCATTTTTAATGACTTACATGTTATGAATATGATATTAAATATTTGCTTTGGATATTCCAGGAATATGGTATTTAAAAATTAAGTGTGCTATGTTAATTCTATGCTGCATTATGTAATTCCTACTTTGTACTTTTTTCAGGTAACACTTATTTTGTTTTCATTCATTTAAATTTAGAGTTTTACACTTGAGATTAATATTTCAGGCAGCTATCTTGGCAGTTAAACTGCTCAAGTGTTTGGTTATTTCAGACTGTCGTGCTTAAAGCAATGTTTGTTTGTTTGTTTTTTAAGAATTATAAATGGAGGTTGTTCTGTGAAAGCATTGTTTTAATGTAACATTTGTAAATCACATTTTGCATTGAACAGTATCTAATGTTATAGGTAGTACAAATCAGGAAAAGCAAGTATTTTAATATTTCAGAACTTAGGAAGACTGTGGTTTGCTTTATGGAAATGGTGTATTCACACAATATTGCTTTGTGTTTAGAACTCATTTTAGGAGCCATTCATTATACAATATGTCTAGGAACTAAGCATAATGCCTTGAGCATATTAATTGTGTTTCTTTAAGGTAAATTGAGTATATGGGGAGATCTGATGAAATGACGGAGTTTGCTTCCTTTCCTTCCTCATTCGCAACACACAGGCTTTGTCTACACTAGAAGATTCTTGAGCACACTGAAGAACATGATCCTATCTAAGGGTCCTTCTAGGGACCATCTTGGGGTCTGTCTATAGTTCTATCTAAGGGTCCACCTAAGGGTCTATCTAAGTATCTATAAGGATCTATTGAAGGGTCTATCTGGGATGTGCTAATTGCCAGCCCCTCCCTCTGATATCTGGTACAGTTCACTTTCACAGAATGCACTCATCAAGCTCAGTCAGCTTGAAATGAGAGCATGTCTCATCTCTGGGGACACCCCTCCCCCAGTACCAAGGGCTGTCGACTTTCCCATTAGTTCAACTTGTAGAACAGAGGAGCATGACTTGTTTGCATAACAGAAACCAATATTTGCTCTTTTATTCTCCTGGCATAGACTGCCATGGGGAGTGCTTGCCAGACCCTGGCAGAACCCTGCTCACAGTGCAGTTTTTTCTTTGCTGACTAAATTGAATGCTCTGAACTAAAGTATGCCTGGTTATGCTTGTGGCTTCCTGATAGTTACATGCAAAGCCCTTCATGGTTCCAGGGAGACAGGGCTTATGCTTTTAACTAAACCCAAGACAGGATACTCGAAAATACGCTCCTTTTGTTTCACGACTAAAACTTTGATGATGTGCTGGTATTTACTTGAATAAATTAGCACATTCAAATAATGCCATAAATTAAAATTGATCTTAAACTTAACCATACGCTAGTCTGTTTGTATCAAGAGCTATTACCTATTTTTTAAATTTGTCAACCCATGTGAACCTGAATAAAGCAAATGATTCAAGCAAACACTTCCAACCACCTCCTTCACTCTACAGTCACTTTGGTCATGATGCTGTTTCTTACTATGAAAGCAGCAAGTGTATTCAAAAACAGAGTCACAGAGATGGGAGATATCTCTAAGCACAATGTCACTTCATCTAGGTTTATGAGCTATCTGAGTTTGGTCACTGGATTAACTGAACCTGATTTTTCTATTCTGACTGAGCTTTTACACATGGATAACCTGTCTGGGCTAGCTTGGGCTAGTTTGGGTTGGTATAACAAGGGACCACTGCCTAAATGGTTACTAAGCAATGGGATTTGCTATTCATTTCTGTGGAGGTTGGAGGTCTGAGGTCAGAGCCAAGTTCTGCAGACATGGCAGCCACCTTCTCTGTGTTAGCTGATGGGCCGCAGGAGGCTGAGGGGGCTCCCTGGGGCTTCTTTGACTGAGGTGCTGTATTACCTGTGTACTTTCTACTTCCTCACCTAAACACTTCCCAAAGCCCCTGCCTCCAAACCTACCACACCGAGGGTCAAGGTTCGAACACACGAGAGAATCTATTCAGTGTATCACAGAATTCTGTCAGGACAGAAGAGAGCTGGGAAGCTGAGGGCATAATGATTCCTTTAGAAGCACTGTGGTGTTCACACCAGTGCCTGGTTTAGTGGAGACTTGAATGGACTTCTGTTTAGATGGTAGCATCCTTTCTACAAATTCCACTACCATGTAGGCTGCTTACAATATACGCATTTAAAACTGTTTCATGGACCCTTGAGTTATTTCAGCACATATGGACACATGTATGACTTTGTATATGAGCCACTAATCCTCTGTAAATTTTTATTGCAGACAGGCCTTTACTAAGTACAGGCATTGATAATATAATGCGTGTCTTGAATACTTTGGCCCTGTGGGTTCCTGTGACCTCTTTTCATTTGCATGTGCTAGACAGGATACGTCAGAGTTTATATGACTAGTTGAAAGTGATGTGAGCTGTGTGTTTTTGATAGGTTGTGAAACCATGTGTTTATAATGTTTTTTTAAAACTCATTTTCACAGACAGCTTAAAAATCATGGAATTTGTTTTCGTTGAAAGATAAAATATGATTTTGTATTCATGATTATAACACATCTAATCCAGACATTTTATTTAGAAAATAATTCTGCCTATGATAAAAATAATAACAGCCTTAACACAATAATAAAAACAGACAAATATCCTTGCCACTTTCTGAATACTGAATGTGTTTTGGGACCATGCAGCCTTCTTCACTCTCATTGCTAGTTAATTCTTAAAAACACCCTCTAAAGTGATGCTATCATGTCCATTTTAGTTTATCTATTTATTTTTAATTATTTGGTGTGTGTGTGTGTGTGTGTGTGTGTGTGTGTGTGTGTGTGTGTGTGTGTATACACTCCAGCCATGGTGCTTTTGTGGAGCTCAGAGGATGATGTGCCGGAGTCAGTCCTCTCCTCCCCCTGGTTGGGTCCTGGGGACTGGGCTCCAGTTGTTGTCGGGCTTTGTACCAGGTGCTTTTCCGTGCTAGCCATCTTGTTGCCCTCCACTCCCTTTTAGACGGGAGGATGTTGGATGTCAGGCTTGTCTGAATCTTAACACCAGGAAATGGCCATTCTGGGATTTGGGATCTCTCAGTTGAAAGCTCCTGCTGAGAGACTAGATAACTGTTTACAGAGTGGTTAATATGTAAATAAACATGTAGCATGGGTATACATGTATAGGAAAATCATTCCAAATTGAAACAGCTGCTGTGTCCACAGGCACTTACTAGAGTTTGGTATTAAGGACACAATATTCAAGGAAGACATTCTAAGGAGGTCTGAGGTGACAGTGTGATATTTTGTGATTTTTTTCATTAATACATTTGAGATCAATCCAATGCACATTATGTTGGTGCCAATCACTTAGATGGGAAGTCACAACAAGGCAGGTGGTGCTCCAGTTCCCATGTTTTTCCTTGCGGCACTAAGAGAATACTTTGATGACTGTATCTGTGTGAGCCTTGGCGATCTGGGAATTGGTTCACGGGTTGACAATGAGAGGATGTAGGGAAGATGAAAGCCAAGGGATCAGAGGAGTGCACAGTTCTGATGATTAGCCCCAGGACCAAGCAGAGACAAAATTGTCAAGGTTTGTGAGCAGCTAAGAATATCAAAACCAAAATAATTGATGCCAAAGCTGGGAAGGACTTCAAATGTTTGTGGCATGATGTTGGTGACAGTGCTAGAAATTTCTAAAGTAGCCAAAGGCTTGACATAAGTGTTGGAGGGAATTAAATTTTAATTTTCTTTGTTAGTTGTACACTGTTGTTTTGCATTCAGTACAGTGACTGCACTGTGAGCAATTGCTGTCCCAATGGACAATTGCAACTCTGCAGCTACCAGCAGCGGTTTGACTGCAAAGGGCCGCAGCCAGGTGGGGATTTTGTTCCTTCGGGCACTGGTTCTTTGATGGCTGCTAAAGGAAACTTTATCTCAATCTCTATCCTTCTGTAGAACTCAGGATTCAAAGGTTGAGGTGAAATCCTGCTCGCTCAGAGAGGCTGAATAGCTAACCTTCTCTCCTAACTTGTGTCTCCCCCAAAATGGGGCGTCCTTCCACTCTGCCCACTGAAGAACCCTCACTCCCCTAAGTTCCTCCTACCACTTCCTGTGAGCCAGTTGCTGACTCAGCCTCCTGACCCCAGGTTAAATTTATTTAACAAATGTAACATGCCTTTGCATTGTTAACAAAAGCGGCAGAAACAAATGTAACACACCTTTACACAGTTAAAATAATATTCCACAACAGTACACTAAAATGCAGTTTAAAGAACTGTCACATACTCAGGATAGGGACACATGAGTTAAGTGCATTGCTGTTAGTCAGCAATCCATCACTTATGTATGACCTGCTCATTGTGTGGACCTGCACATATGTGGACCTATACATGTTATCAGCCTGGAGCAAAGCCAAGGAATGGATCAAGAGGTTTCATATGCTGGAAAGGAGAGTCAGCTGACAAGTTCTACACATGTCTGTATGTGAGTCGTCACAGCTCTGCCTAGAGAAAAGCCCATTGAGGAATCAATGACTCAATGCCATCTTCACCTTTGTGTACAGGGTTGGGCTCCTGCAACACTGATGCTTCCTATAGCCCGTTGACTTCAGTCCACTCACTTAAGCTATTGGGTATAGTCTGTGTCTTTGCAGTGTCTAAAATACAAGCAACAGTTGTTTTATTTGGAAAGAAAATAAGACTTGAAATTTCACAGCATTATAGCAATTGCAGAACTAGGGACTTAGCCAAAAAAGGGTCATTAGTTGCAAACTTCTCATTAGTAGCGTACTCTAGTGAGGACATTTCCAGGATACACTCACGAGTCCCTCCTGTCTGACCATCCCTGGTGTCTTGTCTACTGCTTGATGAACTGACACAGGCTGTGAGTATGTGTCACAGATGAGCAGGGCTCAGTTTGGCTCTGTTTGTTGTCATTCTGTCCACTCTGGCGGAGGAGGCCAGTGCAACATGGGTCACTGTGTACCTGGGATGAGATGGAAGCTTACATGGATAAGCAGAAACTGTCTGTGCCTCCCGACTCCTCCAGCTGTAGCTGGGAGCCTGCTTATTCCACCCATATCACACTGTCAAAGAAAACTGTGGCCATATCCAAGTGCCTCTCCTTACCAGGGGCCTTGAAGAGACACAAGGGTGGAGATGCTTACATGAACTCCGTCTGTGGAGTGAGGGAAGATTGTGGGTTTGAATCCAGTACAGGGAGTGAGATTAGGGGTAGTTTTACTTTTATTGATATTTAGTCTTAGAAGTTTTTTTAATAGTAAATACCACTTACTTTAGTAGATGGGAAAATAATATTTCAAATGGCAATTTAAAAAATAGGTATATTTTAAAATGCTAAGTTCAAAGTTATATAGATATTTTAATAATTAATAGGCATGGTTTGCATAAACAGTAGTTGGTATTTATATATTTATGTTTTACTGATGTTATTACTAACTGAATATTAACATTTTCATGGCAGCTGTGGGAATCATACCAGGAGTAGACTTGGGGGAGATTTTAAAGAGAAAATGGAACAGGCCTGTGGTGATATGTTGTGTATCCTAATAAACTTGCCTGAGGATCAGAGGACAGAGCTAGCCACTAGATTAGGCATAGAAGCCAGACAGTGGTGGCACACACCCTTAATCCTATCACTCCGGAGGCAGAGATTCCTCTGGATCAGTGTGAGTTCAAAGGCCACACTGGAAATAGAGCCAGGCAGTGGTGGCACACACCTTTAATCCCAGTACTGGGAAGCACCCACAACTATAATCCCAGGAAGTGATGTCTGGGCAGAGAAAGGTATACAAGGTCTGAGGAAACAGGAACTCACTCTCTTTAGGCTGAGGATTTCGTAGAGGTAAGAACTAGTGGCTGGCTGTTCTGCTTCTCTGATCTTTCAGCTTTCACCCTGATGTCTGGCTCTGGTTTTTTTTTTTTTTATTAAAAGACCATCTAAGATTCAAACAGCACAGGTCAAGGAGTCAAACTGTCTTCATGGTATGTTGGGGCAGGCACAAAGAGGCCACAGATAAATGTGGTGTGACTGAGGATGGTACAACCCCTCAGCTTTTCATATTCTATTCTTCACTCCTACACAATATTTCTTTACTCACAAGGGAAACCAGACTAATAACTATAGAGCTGCAGATGGTCTGGGAAAGATGGGTTTCTTGAACACCACTCCTGCCAGTGGGTGGGTGATTCCTCTGGATCTTCCCTGGCCTCCATCTCTCTGGTGTAGCCCAGCTCTCTGTAGTTTCATGGAGTTCAGAAAACTTCCAAGCCCCATTGTTACCTGAAGTAGGTTAAAGTTGTGTTGATGCTCCCTCAGTGTCTCCCATAGTGAGCTGAGGAATAGTGCAGTTTTGAGATCCTACAGGATTGAGTCCAAAGCCAGGCTCCTATGATAAGGAATCATAAATGACTTTCAAAATTAACTTTACTTTCTCCACTGATGACTGATGAAGCCCAGAGCACTTGTTTTCTTGGTACTAGATGACAAGCTTGGTGAGTTTTCACTAACTTATGAACAGAAGGACCTCGATTAATTCATAACAAGGTTTTAATATAGCAACTTTGCACAGCCAGTGTCAAGAAATCCCCACCATCCCTAAGCTGCTCTGAAGTTAGAATCTCCCTGCAGCTGGGCTCTGGTAATTATTGCTATAATGGACAGAAGCAGAGGCCACAAGAGAGGAGTTTTTGTTTATTTTTAATTAAACAATATGATATATTTTGCAAAACCATAAGGCAAAGTTCTCTCTTTACAAAGCATTTCCTTCCTCCAGGTTGTTGTACATAGTTTTTAATCATCACAAATTCAGAGTGGGGCCAGTGGCAAAGGCAAAGCTGGATAGGAGAAGGCACACCTGGTTGATTGTGTTGTGAGTTACACACACACACACACACACACACACACACACACACACACACACACACACTGTGTTTAAAGCCATTCCTGATGCACAGGAAGTTCCCATGGGCTCATGGATGCCCTCTGTCCAGTTCAAAGAGCCTGTCACCATTATATCCTTCATATTTTGAGTGGCCCATGTCCCAGGGTCCACTGCTGCAGCCGTAGGAAACAGGTAGTTCAGGTTCATCTGCATGGTGTTGTCAACTCTTAAAGCAACAGATGGAGGCTCAATGTTTCCGTTCCCACCTCTATCTCTGTCTGGACCCAAGCTGATTGTCACACCACAACAGCATAGCAGGTCAGAGGCATGTCTAACCTCAGGGTGCAGCTCTCCAACCCTTGAAGTCATTACAGATTTCTAGAGAGGATCAAGCCCCAGCCTCCCATATTCCTTCACCGTGGGGCAAACCAAGCTTTCCAAATGGTCCCCCAAAGAACTCACAAAGTTGAACTTGTCTTCCTTGGGGGAGAACCTATCACGATTTTTTTTCCAAAGCATTCTTCAAAATTCTTCCCTCTCCTGGTTGACACTGTCTCTACTCTTTTCGGTAAACGCAGGTGTCAAACTCCAGAATACCAAAGAAAATACTGAAAATACCCAAGTGTGAGATCAGGATTCAGGGCGTTAGCTGTGGCTTTAGTGATGGGTGGGACAAGGCGTGGCCACTGGGTCTGGATGAAGCTCACTCTCTAAAGATGAATTACCCCCCCAGCCAGAGTACTCTTGTAAATGCAGCTTGCTATGTTCACGGGAAGCAGGCAGCTATAGGACCTCTCAGCCCTTCTGGAATGAGTGGGAGTCTAGGAATGGGAGATGCTGCCCACAGTCATGTTGATGATGGAGTCCATCGGTAACACTGCAGTGTTATGCTGTGATCTTAGATGTCTGTAAGGACAAACCACTGTGGAGCAAAAAGCAATACTGACATGAGCCATTCCTTGTCACTTATGAGATATGAAATATTGAAAAGCTATGTCTGAAAAATTGTTACCATTTTGGTCAATTATATTTAACTTGCAATTATTCATTCATGAGATCTTTTAATTATATTAAAATAATTAAATTATAATATAAATTAAATGTTATGACTTGTCAAAATGGCTACAGCTTATATTTCTAATGATTTTACAGGTGCATCAGCTTTATACTGGGTTATTGATGAGCTTTACAATTTATTTTCATTTGAGTCACTCTTTCTGAAAGGTGTTACCATGTGATTTCTCTTTTTACTTTTTGTTTGTTTGTTTGTTTGTTTTGAGACAGGGTTTCTCTGTGTAGCTTTGGAGCCTGTCCTGGAATTCGCTTTGTAGACCAGGCTGGTCTCGAACTCACAGAGATCCGCCTACCTCAGCCTCCCAAGTGCTAGGATTAAAGGCGTGCACCACCACCGCCCAGCAAATGATTTTTCTTGAAATGTCTTTTTCTCAAGGTTTTAGGCGAGTTTTCAGTCTTGTGGTGGGATACCCTGCTAGAATGCCGATGTCTTTGAACAGTGAGGAAGCCATGCACAAAGTGGGGACTTTTCATTGTTTGAGTGTCTTTTAAACAGGGTCATGGTTCCAATAACAGGCAGGTTCATAATTGAGTTCTGGAGGCTGATGTCCCCTTTGGTTAGTGTGAGCCTGGTTGTTGGTCTACACCTATGGATCATTGAAACTCTCTGTCTTGAGGCTCTTGCCTGCAGGCAGGTTTTTGCCTAGGTATTACATGTCCTCTATCATGCTTCTCTTCTTCTGGGACTCCCTTCCATGTCTGTGGTATTTGAATGAAAATGACCTCTATAGGCCCATATGTTTGAATGCTTGGTCCCCAGTAGGTAGAACTGCTTGGAAAGGATTAGGAGGTGTGGTCTTGTGGGAGGAGGTGTGTCACTATAGGTTGGCTCTATGGTTTCAAAAGCCCATACAATTCCCAGTTAGCTCTTTCTCTGTGCTTGTGGATCAGGATGTAAACGCTCAGCTACTGTTCCAGCATCTTGCTTGCCTGCCCTTGTGTTCCCTACCATGATGGTCATGGACTCACCTTATGGAACTATGAGCCCCAAATTAAATGCTTTCTTTTATAAGTTGCCGTGGTCATGGTATTGTGTTGCAGCAATAGAAAAGTCATTAAGACAAACTCTGCCAACCTTAACTCTTCCCTATATATCAAGTTCTTGACCATGCCCCATTTTCCCTGGGAACCTTTACAAATTCACTTTGTTTTTGTTGTTGTTGTTTCATTTTGTTTTGTTTTTGTTATTCTTCTCAATATTGGACCTCTTTACTATACAGCACTGAGGGGTCGCAGAGACCAGGTACTGTCTTGCATGTTCTATTTTGGTTACATGTGTTTTTACATTTGTAAAGGTGGACAAGACACCTTCCTTGAGTATTCCATAAAATTGACCCGGCAGTTAATTCATAGGAAGATCATGTTTTCTCATGTCTTAAAAATAAACAATAAAAAAACCAAAACCTCTAAGACTTATCATTTGTATCCCTACTACATGTATTTTAATAATCTATGTTTTGATTCTATGTGAAGCGTGTATTTAAAGAGCTTAATGCAAGAGATAGGTTTTCTATATGGTCACTTCTCATAACATTTATCACTAAGGAAGTGTGGGTTTTTTTTTTTTTTTGCCACTGAGTATTATATGGAAAACTCAGTTTTTCAAGACAATTAAATTCTATGGAAGAAATAGCTGTTGTGCTTTGATATTCTGTAAATTAAGGAATAGTTACTAATGCCAAGCTGAGCTTTAAGATAAATAGCTGGCTTGGTATTATTTGCCTGGTGCAAAAGTCAGTGCTAACGGTGGGTGGCCATAGTTTGTGCATTTGCCTCAAATGACTTAGAAGAGTTGGGAAAACTCTGCCGACTGTTCCTGAGTTTCACTCAATAATTAAAATGTTTAAAGCATTATGTAAACTTCCATTTGAAATGCAGGAAGCATGTAATGAGAAACTTTTTGGTAGGTCTACACAGTGAGATGTCTAATTCCAATCCCTGTCACAGCTGCCATTATTACACAAAGTGAAGTGTCAAGGCACCCGCAAAGGCTGCCTGCCTACTTCCATGCTTTAAGGGGAGCAGTGATGGTTGAGGAGAGGCTTGCTGTGTATGAGGCCTGTGGTCCATGCTGTGTGCTTCCGGTGCTTAGCTCTGGATTTTGGTGAACTGTCTCCTTGTCAGTCCTTGTCAAGACTGTTAATGCTTCCTCGGGGCTCCTAACCTTCCGTTAGAGCCTCAACTCCCCCTGAGAGAGGCTGTTTGAAGAGAGGAGCCCCAGGGGTCCTGATGTGCTGGCATTTCGTACACCCTGCTTTGGAACCTGGGAACCACTGCTTCAGATAGACAGCTCTGAGCACCTGGGGAACAGGATGGTCCACAGCCTGTCCCCCTGATGCTGTGACGTGCTCACAGTTACAGACTGTGGGGATCAGAATAATTATTGGGTATTTGCATCTTGCTCCTATGCGCTTTGTTATTTAAATATCAGAACATTATACACACATTTGCTGTAAAAAATCATAAACTTATTAAAGATTTGTGGAAAATTCAACAGGGGTTGATGATACAGCTGTTTAACCCTTTCCCCTGCTTAGAAACGATGGGGAGTGGACCGCATTCCCACGTACAGATTCTTCATGTACAGCTGTCCTTTGAGGCATCCGTGTGGCATGAATGCCTGCATGTTAGAGTCAATTTCAATGGCTCTCTGACCACACTCTAATGTGTATCTTTAAGCACGAAAGGAATTAGATTTCTGCTCTAATGTAGACACTTCTGCTGGCAGATAAATGGTCTCACACAAGTGTATTTAAAATTGAGGCATAGATACTGGATTTCCTGGGGGGCATTGTGCCTGGGCATTGTTTCAAAGACACATGCAGAGTCATGGCCTGGTATATGGATATATATATATCCACAAACATATGTTTTTTAAATCACATGATTATTTCAAGTAGCAAAGTTGGCCTTGGCAGTTCTCTCCGGTAGCAAGAGGCTATAATGAATTATTCCTGTCTGGGGTTTTTCTAAACTCAAAAGAACTGTCTTCCTTATTCTTATCCCAGGATACAACCAGGCCCACATTCCCACTCCAGTGCCTTGCCTGGCTTCTCCCGGACTAGAGAGGCCACAGTTGCTGCAGCTGTGAACTCCCTGACCTCTGAAGTTTCTTGCCTTTTAAACCATGGGCATCTGATATCAATGTCTTACACTGAATTCACTGGGCACCATGCAGTGACTGGTGCAGCTCTGAATGTGTGCAAAAGTCAAGGCCTGCAGCTGTAGTTTGTATCTCTAAACCTCGACATGGTTCCTTGTTCATGTTTTTGAGGTTGAAAAAGTCAACCAGCGAATGCATTCTCTTATAGAAACCATGTGTGTTGTTTTTAGAATTTGTTTTTGTGAATTTCATACATATATACAATAGTTATGGTAAACTCACACCCACTCACATTTTCACTCTCTGATTCCCTCTAGATGTTCCCAAACATGCTCCCCCTCTCAACTTCATGTCCTCCTTTCTTCTATTTTCAAATAGCCCACTAAATCCATTTAATGCTCAAGGAACATCTCAGAGGGACAAGAAATGTTGTAAGAGTCAGAGGATTGGGAGGATTGCTATGAATTGTCTTTTGGATGTGGCTTGGGTATTGTGGTTTGAGTTTTTACTGTAGCCTCGTAAGTACATCCTAACACACACTGTTATTGAACTATTGCAATAAAGTGCTGTAGAAATAACATTAACCCAAAAGAATGTCGTGTTGTAGATGCTTCTGTTCCGGGGACACACTGGGGACAGTGACGCTCTCCAGTTCTGATTCAGTTGCACCAAGGTCAACCGTCCCCCCCACAACCTTCACAGCACAGAGGACATTGACAAAGAAGACTTGGGGATACTTGAAAGGGTGGTGTATCATTCCAGCCTTTTAAAAAATGTGTGAGCACATTGTAACTCATAAGCAAGTACTTAAAGTCTTGCTGTTCAAATGCATTTGCAAAATTTTGCATGGACTTTCAGCACCGGGATCTGAAGGAAATTGCCCATCTACAGGTACTCGCAAAAGCTTGGGAGATAAATCAAGGTAAAACACAAAAATACTCATAGTAATAAATATTTCATAATGATTTTATAATGCACTTTCTCGATTGTTTTATCACAGTATAAAGAAGCAATGGATATTTATAAAGGAGGAGGCAGTAGATATGAGAAAGGATAAGGAAAACACAAACTTACCAATTACTTTCCTAAAAAACCCAAAATGAGAAGATTGTTTTTAAAGACTGGCACACTGAGAGTTGTGATCAATGTGTGGCTAGTGTTCTTTCACAAAATACAAAATTGGGAACTGAAAACTGTGCAGAAACAACCTGTTCAGCTCTTGGACACAATTTAATACTTAAACGCTGGTGTTTATAGGCCCCACCTTCCACTTCCTCACACCTTTCCCACCCCCTGCATTCCACTACTCTTAATGTTGGCTTAGTAGGGCCTTACACTCTGGGCCCCACACACTAGATTACCATGTACAATAGCAGCTTCACTCATCTCCTCCTTTCCTTCTGGCATATCTTCTTCAATGGTGGAAACAATCAATTCCCATCAGAAAAAGTAAGAACAAAAGTGAAGCTATTTCGAATTATAACCAAGGCACACGCACACACACTGAATTACCTGGAGGAGCATGTGTCCATTTGGCACAGGGCGTCCTTGACTAAGTGTCTGGGATTCTGGAGTGCATTGACCTTACTCATCAAGTCTTCCCAAAGTTGCATACTCTGTGTGATGGCCACTGCCAAGTCAACTTGGCAGGATATAAAATCGCTCAGGAAACAAACCTCTGGGTACACCCTTGAGGGGGTGTCTAGATTGTGTTATTTGAGCAGCATTCACAAGTGCTCAGGAGGCATACCTGTCTCCATTTGCCAACGATGGATGCAGGGTGAGCAGCTGGCCGCACACCCCTGCCACTGTGACTTTCCCACCCTGTGACCTCAAACTGTGAGACGCACAGAGCTTGCCTTCCCTATGTTGTCGTCACCGGTATTTTTGTCACAACAAGGAGAGAGTCACTACTCCGTGCAATTGCTATGGACGTCTGTGCGACATCGGAGTGAAGGGTCTCTCTAGGAATAGTTAGTGAATGAAGAAGAAGAAGTGGGCTTCCACAGCTAAGATAATGGTACAGGCAGAGGCAGCCAGAGTAACAGGGGTGATAAACCCACACAAGCACCCTGGTTGGACGTGGCCTTGGTACCATGACCATCTTCCTTGATGTGATCCATGTTGTTTCCTCCTCAAGGATTCTGATTCGGATGACAAGTTTGTTTCCGTTCTGTACAAAGCATGCACCGCCTGCTGTAGCCACACCTTCTGCTCCGGAACTGTTCTATGATTTGTGACTGCTGACCTGGTGAGTGGTCTGGTGTAGGACTGCATTAGGATTTTGCTTCTGACATGTTACCATGCTGTGGCTCTTTATCGGCAAGCCCAGGTGTCTCCACTGATTCACTGTTGCCTTTCCTTTGGATTAGGCTAAACCAGTATCTCTTTCATACATACTTTGTATCATCCTGTAACAAATGTGTGAAATTTACTATTTCTCACACTGATTGTGGTTAGCCAGTAATCACCAAAGCAATGAAAAGCAAAAGAAGAAATTGATGCTCAATATGACTTTTGATACACCTTTTGTGGGATTTCTCTAAGATTCGGGTAGGTGCATATTGAACATTTTCCTAGCTTTTGTTTTATATCTGTCTTTCTATCTCTACCACTCACCCAGTCTATGTCTATCTCTCCTCCCAAGTAATGACATTTATCTATTTGAAAGGATCAGAAGCCCTTATTAAGTACTTTGTGGAACCATGACTCTGAAAAATTGGGGTTAATCTGGAAGAATAGTTCAAAGACAGTTCGATATTCTTCTAGTCACTTCAGAGCAAAGGGAGAAATACATAGCCCCAGGCCAGCCTCGAAGCAGGTACATGATGTCATGAATTTATTCACATCAAATTCTCTAGCTACAATCCCTTCAATATTTGCTTTCTGCCTTTTCCTGGATTTCTGAATATAAACAATACACACACACACACACACACACACACACACACACAGAGAGAGAGACAGACACACACATAGTAATATATATTACTGTTTCATAATATATAAGATATTAATTTAAAAGTATAAAATATTTATAACCATATTGTAGCTAGAGTTTTCCTGCCTGGCCCACAGTCAGAACAAATCTCTGTCACCTGCCAGTCCCACAGCCACTCAGACCCAACCAAGTAAACACAGAGACTTATATTGCTTACAAACTGTATGGCCGTGGCAGGCTTCTTGCCAACTGTTCTTATATCTTAAATTAATCTATTTCTATAAATCTATACCTTGTCACATGGCTCATGGCTTACTGGCATCTTCACATGCTGCTTGTCATGGCGGCAGCTGGCAGTGACTCCCTCTGCCTTCCTCTTCTCTCAATTCTCCTCTCTGTGAGTCCCGCCTATACTTCCTGCCTGGCCACTGGACAATCAGTGTTTTATTTATTGACCAATCAGAGCAACACATTTGCCATACAGAACATCCCACAGAACTTCCCCCCCTTTTTTTTCAAAAAGGAGGGTTTTAACCTTAACAAAGTAAAATTACATATAATTTGGGAATTTGGGTGTAGCTTCTCTTACTACTTCCTGCTGGAGGGGGGCACTGTATCTTATGGGGACACAAAGAAAATTTTAGGATTATGGAATAGTCCATGAGGCTGTATTGTCTGAGCCAGTTGCGTTCAAACCATTCTGGATGTTGAATCAATCTGGACCATGGTGTCATCGGAGACCTTTCAGGGGGTCTTGGCTGGTCAAACCTGATGTATCTTAATCTGGAACAAATCCATAGCCTCTGGCTTTCTGTGGAAACAAAAGCAGGGTCTCCTTTCCAAAGCAACACATCCTTACATCCAAATTTTGAAGTCAAGGTATCTTTAAAATATACATATTGGTTTAACTCAACTTCTTTTACGATCAAATGTTTTTCTGCAGTTAAAAATCCCAAAGACAACACAATCCAGATTCTCTGTGTAATATTCATCTTCACATGGCTTATTTTTTATATTAATTTTACTGTCTCTTTAAAGACTTTATTTTTTAAAACTATGTATTTGTTTATATAACTGTATATATCACCTTTTTGTCTCTTTCAAGCCTACGTATATTTTACACACATTGTAAACTATTACATCTGAATCTGTCTTATTGTGAATCTATTGCTTTAAACTGCAGCATTTGTAAGACTGAAACGGCGCTATGGCTGCTGGCTCCACCCACCTCAGCTTCCAAACATGGCGGTGGTACTTTACCGCCAACTCTGGGAGCTTTCGTGGGTCTATGCTTTTATCCAAGCAGCGTGTAGCCCAGAAAACTCTTTTTTTGTTTTGTACTAGCAAAGGCTAAATCCACCACGCAGCTTAATGTGCCATTTGCAGAGGCCTCATTCCCGCCATACTGCAGGTCGAGTGCGCACACTAGGAACCCACCAGTAGCTCAAACTGGCAAGCTGCTGCTCATTTGAGAGAGACAATTAGGAAGCTGTTTTTAGCTCCGTTTTAGAATCTTTTCTCAGGTTTTAGGTGGAAGCTCTTGCCAACTCGTTGGGCACCATTTGTAGCTAGAGTTTTCCTGCTTGCCCACAGTCAGGACAAATCTCTATCACCTGCCAGTCCCACAGCCACTCAGACCCGACCAAGTAAACACAGAGACTTATATTGCTTACAAACTGTATGGCCGTGGAAGGCTTCTTGCTAACTGTTCTTACAGCTTAAATTAATCCATTTCTATAAATCTATACCTTGCCACGTGGCTCATGGCTTACCAGCATCTTCACATGCTGTTTGTCATGGTGGCGGCTGGCAGTGTCTCTTTCTGCCTTCCTGTTCTTTCTTTTCTCCTCTCTGTTAGTCCCGCCTATACTTCCTGCCTAGCCACTGGCCAATCAGTGTTTTATTTATTGACCAATCAGAGCAACACATTTGCCATGCAGAACATCCCACAGTACCATATCAATGAGATATCTTTGAGTTCTTGAAGGTCATTTTTGAAACCCTCTGTTTGCTAAAAAGGAAAAGAATGTATTTCCAGCATAAATTGTATTGCCAGTACATTTTCTATTGCACCCTAAGAAAGCAGACATTTCATTTAAAAATATCAGTCACTTTCAATAAGACCCTGAAATTTGTGTCCTTTCAGTGGTTCTTGGATGTTGCTGTGCAGTAGAATGACATGAGAATTCTTAAAGAGTAACAGGATCGAGCTGTACCCCTAGAACTGTATTTAATAGGGCTTGCAGTTTAGTGATGGTGCCATTTTTATGCCCCTCTTCCAATCCTAGTGAGCTGCCATGGTGTTGATGATGGCCTTCATGGACCCCAAGCATGGGCATGCATGTGTGGATTGAATTACAACCCTTCCCTCCAAATATGTTGAGCCCTCAGTCAGTGATACTTGCGTATGGGAGCATATTTGGAAATAAGGTCTTTTCAGATTCAGTCAAAGCTCATAGCAGATTAGGGTGAGTCCAGATCCCATCTAGTCACCATTGTCCTTAGATGAAGAAGAAAATGAGACACTGGATCCACACAGAGAAAAACCACGTGAAGACACCCAGACAGAAGAGGCAGCAAGGGAGGCCACGGGGAGATGAAGGAGGAGGAGAGAGAGCCATACTCTGTAAAGGAAGGCCAGGGATTGCTGTCCCCCACCAGAAACCAGGAGAGGTGAAGACAGATTCCTTTCCAGAGCCTGGGGCAGGAGCATAAGTCTTGACTGTAGAGACAGAGACCGAGCATCCAACACTGGGAGATAGCTCACTTCTGGCACAAGCCTCTGGGTTGTGCTTCTGGGTTATGGTGACCCAGAGGACCAATGATGCATCATGAACATCTGTGGAATTGCTGAAGATAAAGAGTTTCAGCTTGCATTACACATGGACCTTAATGAATTTCCATGGGGCATGGGCTGGTGAACTCTTTAGCTCTTATGCCCTTACAGGCCCTGGTTCAGCCACCCTGCGCCTCTCTGCAGTTGGTCCAGACCTTGGAGGAGGACACTCCTGTTGCTCCTTCATATCTGGGTCTGTGAACCAATTATATGTTGGGAAGCCATGCCTAGAGGGAACAGCAAGGCTCCAGGAGGTGTGGGCGAGGGTACTGCAGTCCAGAGACTGAGTTTAAGATGATTCGGTCCATCAGTCTTTCAGAAAGTAGGGTTGGTTGTTAAGAACTCAGCTTCATCCTAAACACAAAAGAGGAGCGAGCATCCAGCCTTGCTCTGGAAACAGAGCAGAATGCTGAGGTCAGCAGACGCTATTGAGTCCTTAGCTTTTCAGACCAGGGCTGTCTAGTTCTCACGCTTGTGAGTGGCCACATCCCCATCGTTTCCTTTGGGCACTGGGTTATTTTTCTTTTCCATTTTTGGTTTCCAGTCGATGGCCTTTTATAATGATGGGGAGGAAACAACAACAAAATCCAATTTTATGACATTTTTCTCACAATAGTGGGCAGTGTGCCACAGAGAAAGAAAAAAAGTACTCGAATTGAGGTTGACTTTTGTTGACTCCGTCTTTGTCCATTCTTGTCTCTTTTTTTACTCCCCTGTCCCATTCGCTGTGTCAATGACCTACTTTGAAGTTTCAAATAAAGAGAAGTTAAATGGACTTTTATTTGGCCCTCGATTCTGTCCCTTTCTAGAAAATTTGGAAAAGGTCCTGACTGTGAGTGTAAT
Source organism: Peromyscus californicus insignis (assembly GCF_007827085.1). Taxonomy (NCBI): domain Eukaryota; kingdom Metazoa; phylum Chordata; class Mammalia; order Rodentia; family Cricetidae; genus Peromyscus; species Peromyscus californicus. The sequence continues at coordinate 5,108,508 of NW_026294534.1, forward strand.
ATGGCTGAGAGAAGGGAGACAAGAAAGCATGGGGCCTGGCATCCTCCTTCTGTGGGTGTGCTCAGGGCAGCTTTCTAATCTGACGGGAAGAGTCGGACCTGCCAGTATCTGTACTCTACTCACACCTGGACTTGGCTAAAAGATACAGGATGTCGAGCTATATTCAAGGGAACATGGTGTGTGAGCATGCCTGCAAATGTGTGTGTGTGTGTGTGTGTGTGAGTGTGCACACGTGCATGTGTGTCAGTGTGTGGTTTGCCACTGGGACTCCCTCTGCGTGTGAGTCTTTGGTGCCCGCGCAGAGCTCTTCTCCACACGTGCCACACGTGATGGCAGAGGCTAATGTCTGACAGAGAAAGAAAGCATGCTGAGCCCCTTTGTCGTGGACGACTTTTATACAGCTATCCATTTTTGTAATTTAATAATATTCTGTTTCCAGAATATTTATATGTAATATTTATAATTAAAATGACCTCAAAATAAAATATTCCACCCATATGGCCATGCTTAAGCTGAGCCAGTTTGGTGACTACGTCTTGTACTCTCCTGAACAGGATGGAGTGTGACATCTTTAACCAGTAGTGAATAGGGACGGGGCATTCACACAGTGATCTCAGTGTTCTCCAGCCAGGAAATACTCTCTTTAAACCCAGTAAATATAGAGCAGTAAGTGGGGACAAATATAGCAAGGAAGAAGTGGATTGGCAAGCTTCACCGTGAAGGTAGGTTGTTGAGTATGATGGCGCACACAGGAGGGTTCAGATAGACCACAGCACTCACGGGACAGCATGAAACACGAGTTTACACACTAGTGCACTCTGCTTATGTCGGATTGTGGAATCAGGAAGGCCAGGGCTGGTCGGGCTGACAGAGCAAGGTGGAAGGGATCTTGGCACAAGCTGCCCAGAGGAGAGCTGCAAGCATGGCTCTGCTGCTGCTGCTGCTGCTGGGGTGTCCTGGATCTGGACACAGCTGCATTGCAGCTCAAGATGTGACAATCTGGTCATTACAGTCTGAGGCCCTTGCTGGACAAACAGTTTTCTTGTGTATCTTAAAGGTGAAGAACTATGACAATATTTACATGGTGGTGAATTTTGATCTATGATACTGGGAAGTTACTGTAAAACCAGATGTATATAGTCTTGGTTAACTAGTGAGACCCCTCTGTATGAGCCCACTAAACACCATCCTCAAGGCAGGGGTCACCACACCAGCTCCTTCACCTGATCACACAGAGCTTGCTGGAAATCTGTTGTCTATTACTCAGCCCATGAGACCTCCTGCCCCATGACAATGTCTCTCCTGCAATCTCACAAAGAGCTGATTGTTGCTAGAGTTTTCCTGCCTGGCCCACAGTCAGGACAAATCTCTATCTCCTGCCAGTCCCACAGCCACTCAGACCCGACCAAGTAAACACAGAGACTTACATTGCTTACAAACTGTATGGCCGTGGCAGGCTTCTTGCTAACTGTTCTTACAGCTTAAATTAATCCATTTCCATTAATCTATACCTGGCCACATGGCTCGTGGCTTACCAGCATCTTCACATGCGGCTTGTCATCATGGCGGCTGGCAGTGTCTCTCTGACTCAGCTTCCTGTTCTCTCAATTCTCCTCTCTGTTAGTCCCGCCTATACTTCCTGCCTGGCCACTGACCAATCAGTGATTTATTCATTGACCAATCAGCAACACATTTGACATACACACCATCCCACAGCAGCTGATGATCCCAGGCACCCAGGAACTCCTTAGCAAGCAGAGCTGGCCCATGGGTTCTCCTGGTGAGCATAAGTAATGGCTGGCAACCACCACCATCAAGACCACCACTCTGAGATTGTGATTGAGATCAATCTGAGACATCAGAAGATGGACAAAACATAGGCCTGATGACAGCCTTAGAAACCAACCAGGCTAATGCCATGTGAATGACCACCCACAGCCTTAGCCTCCCTCTTGTCTTCCTTAGACATAAGCTTTGTCAAGATGCCCAAGAGGAAAATTAACCCCCATGTCCAGACAGCCTTCAGTCCCCATCAAGCCCACTTCTTTGACTTAATCAAAAATTGTCTAACACAAACCCATGTTCGATAATGTCCTCTTACTCAGGTGCCTGAGCTCTCCCTCAGTAAGCACTGTCCCCACCTGGAGCAGTGACAGCTCAGGTTGTTCATCCTCTAGTGTTCTTGGATCTAGGTGAATTAGGGTACATGCTGTCAATCACCCAGATGATGCTTTCCTCTCATCTATGGCCTCTAAGCCTCCCCTTGCATCCTAGCTAGTTTATGTAAACACTTCCCAGTGCAGCACCCCCACTCCACATCACTAGCCATGATATTAGCATCCTGCCATCTATTAACAAATACTTTGGCATCAGTGGACTGGCTCTCGCTGATCAACACTGGAATTCCCCTGATAGACACTTGACTTCTGCACTTTCAGGCAACCTTGAAGCCCTAGCCCCTGACGCTTCCATGCTTCCTTTGACACAGTCCTTGGAGTCTGATCAAGTCCCATTCATTCAGTGCCATACCCTGCCCTAAGCATTATGGTTATGATTGCTCAGGAGACATCAAGCTTTGCTTGAGATGTCTGTCTGTGTTAGAAAGAATCTGAAAATGTTCATGATGATGTTATGAATGGAAGAAAATTGAGTCAGTGGAAGGTAGTGTTGCTTCCTTATGGTCAGTTATATTCCTCTCTTGCTGGAAGGAGTCCTTGAACTCTCTTCTACAAATTCAACCTATATGTTTCATGGGGCTGTCAAGGGTTTTTCTGAAATATAAATGTCAAAATCCTGACTTCCATAGATAATTTGTCTTTTGTGCAATTCCTTCTCTGCTATGATGTTTGTTGGCTGTTTTTTTATGCACATATTCTTTTTTTGTCTCATTGACATGTCACAGAGGTCATCCAGCACTGGGTTGGGACTACACAAACCACACTGGTCCTGTTAGCTCTGCTCTGGCCATCCAGCACTGGTTTGGAAGTGCCCAGACTGCACTGGTACTGTTAGCTCTGCTCTGGTCACCCAGCACTGGTTTGGAAGTGCCCAGACCGCACTGGTACTGTTAACTCTGCTCTGGTCATCCAACACTGGTTTGGAAGTACCCAGACTGCACTGGTACTGTTAACTCTGATCTGGTCATCCAGCATTGGGTTGGAAGTGCCCAGACCACACTGGTGCTGTGACCTCTGCTCTGGTTTCCATAGGAGCATCAGGCTTGTTTGACTCACTTAACAAAATTGAACGGATTCATAGGATTCGTTCATCTCTCCTCATCCCACGTGACTGCACAGATATTTGCCTGATAGTTTCTGTGAAGCATCTGGCTTAGAGCTTGCTGTTGTTTTTGGAAAACGATTTTGTGTGTTGTGTAAGATTGAGTTGCTAAGTGGCTGAAATGCTGATGAGATTCGGGAGGGGAGAGCACAACTCCATCACATGGCCAAGTCAGCCTGGATTGACCCTCCCCTCTACGTACTAGCCTCCTGCACCTTCTGTGGCAGTTTTGACCCAGATCCTTAGGCAGACCCTGGCCAATGAAGCTGATGTGCATTACAGCTCAGTTTCTCTTCTCCTGAACCGACTCTGTCCCTGTATTCTAACCCATCCCTTGCTATCCTCTTGCCAGCAAACTTTTAACTTACTGTAATTTTGGTGTTCAAGACTCTGGCTACTCAGAATGTTTCTAGACATAAAAAGCCACACTCACCATAAGCCAGTCACTCACAGATCCAGGCCCTTTCTTTTAACCTCACAAAGACTGAGGCATCTCTTTGTGTTAATTAAAGAGCTGCACAAAGTCCCAAAGGAACAGTGGCCAACTGCTGTGGGACAGAGCGTGGGCTGCCATTGAGTTGGCCAGAGCAGTGCTGACTTTGGAATGACTTTCTCATAAGTCAGACTTGACTCGAAGGAACCAGCTCTCAGCCGAGGTGGGGGAGGGGCAGAAGAAGACTGTGTGCAGGGACCAGAGCCTTCTGCACAGCAGAGGAGCACTGAGTTCTGCTTTCCTCCAGGTTCGAGCCTCTGTCTACACTGGGGTCAGTGCATCTGAGCTGGCTTAATCTTCCTCCTGGGGAAGTAGGGTTGACCATTCCATCCCTGCAGGAGGGTTTTCACCAAATGTCTTCTGATTTTTCTTTGTTGTGCTGTTCCCCTTCCTGATCTTCTCAGCTCAGTGCCATATAACCTCCCTCTTTAAATTCTTGTCTCTGGCCGGGCGGTGGTGGCACACGCCTTTAATCCCAGCACTTGGGAGGCAGAGCCAGGCGGATCTCTGTGAGTTCGAGGCCAGCCTGGACTACCAAGTGAGTTCCAGGAAAGGCGCAAATCTACACAGAGAAACCCTGTCTCGAAAAACCAAAATAAATAAATAAATAAATAAATAAAAAATAAATTCTTGTCTCTGAATAAAATGAAAATCCAGAAATATCCCCTGTTCTGAAACATCTTCCTTAGTATGGAAATGCAGGCAAAGTTCTGGCACACAGAGAGACTTTCTCAGTTGTGTATGCTTTAACCATTCTCCGCTGTGATCTGAGATTGAAGCCTGTGGTGAACACACACACACACACACACACACACACACACACACACACCATACTCAACACCTGTAGAACACAGCGATGTAGCTGAAGGCTGCACATGTTCTTCAGAGGAGTCTGATGTTTTCCACGGATCCCCTTCTCACCACGGGTGATGTTTTCTCTGTGGGGTCTTTGTTTCCGAAATGCCTGGTGGTTATTCACCTCTGACCTGATGCCCCAACTGTGAGTGTATCCCTTTGCAGCCTCAGAACAAACTCACGACTCAGACAGTTGTCACCTGCTGAGGAGATGACAGGGACTCCAGGTTAACACGATCCCAGCACGGCTGGAGGCTCACTGTATGCCTTTGCTCTTGACTGGTTTGTGCCCGAGACACTCACTGAGGTGTCTCTCGGTGTAGGACGATTGGGATTTGCCTCCAGATCCCTAAATAAGACTCCAGTCATGCAATTCCAGCTCCAGACACCGTCTATTGCTACAGCAGTGAGTGTGCAGGTGTGGTCCCGTCTCCGAGCCTTCCTCCACCGCTGTCATCTGTTCTGTTGAGTCCACACATGCCTCTTACTCTTCTTCGGTCCATTGCCATGGTAACTCCAAGAGAAGACCCAAATCCTCTGTGTCTAGTCCACCACAGAGAGTGTTGCTCCCGGGCACAAAGCATGCTGGGATTTCTCCCACCCTTCCTGGCTCTCACACCGCTCTGTGTTCCAGCCTCTCCCAGCCATGCTTTCTTTGTGGCCAACTTGACATCCACAGAGTTGCTGTCAGAAAGTGGCCTTGACCTGTGCAAACAGGAGTTCCATGGGGTTCTGGCAAAGATGGTTAGTATCATCAGAGTGTGTTTAATTTTGCCTGCTCGCCATTTAATACCTGGAGAATGGTTTCAGGATGAAAAACCAACCTATGGTAATTATATTCTGGAAGCTTCCTGAATGCTTTGGCTCTAGGACACCAGAGAAAGCAATGGTTCTTTCCCCAGCCTCACTTGGGGCTCTCCAGGGTATCAGTCTGCCCTGCTTTGTCTAGGGGCCAGCCGCTCTACCTCTGAGGATATCTTAGCCTGTTAGAGGTCCCTCTAGTACTGACAAGGCTAGCCATCCCCTCATAATAACAGTGGCCAGCACCACTGGTAACTTTCATTGTCTTTCAATCTACAGCAGTAGCCATGGACCAGGGACTGTGGGATCAAAAGACGGGTCACGGATAGGCCTGTCTGTAAGGGGCTGACACGTGAATAGAAGATTTTTATGGGTGACTCCTTTGTAGAACAAGTATTGGAGTGATTAAGCGTGCAGGCAAAAGCAAACGTGTGTTGGGATTATGCCCAAGTTCCCAGAGATTTCAGAGAATATTCAGAGTCCTCTGAGCTGGAATTTTTTTCATTGCTGTTGTTTTATTTGCATGCTGATAAGGAACAAATACATTTATTGTACTGATACTTTTCCCCTCTAATCGTTAACATGAGATTGGTGAAATTCTCATTTGTGGTATCTTCTCTTAAAAGATTTCTTGTTTCCATCATCTTAAAAACTCAATGTCAAAGGATAAAGCAAATCAAAATTGAGTTTTCTTTCCCTGGTAGGAAAATATATTCTAAAATACTGCCATTCTCCTGGTAGTTTGAGACTTTTTCTTGCCTTTTTGTTGATTTTTGAAAGTGGCCTTCTTCTGTGGCTGGATTTTCTGCTTCCAGGAAGGTTGGCAATGTTAATGATGCATTAATAATGTACTTCTTGTGCAGCCTGGAGAGTCACACCTACCCCACTTTATGACACACATGCACTTCTTGTGCAGCCTGGAGAGTCACACCTACCCCACTCTATAACTTTAACTCATTGGAACATAACGTGAATTTATTGTCTCATGGTGTCCTGCTTGCAAGCCAGCACAGGAAACCTGTATATGAACAACTGAAATATTGAAGCAAATTGCCTAGGATTCCTTTGCCCTTTGTGTAGATATTTCTACTCTATAGCTGCCATGGGAAAAGAGTTATTCTCATCCAAGTGCCAGTAACAGGCCACAGTCTTGTAATTTTTTAAGATGGGCCCAGGCCATGCAGAGGAGTAGCAGGCACAGGGTGAGTGCTTAGTAAACGTGCCTGGAGTCTGAGAAGGAATAGAACTAGCTCAAATCCTACTCGATGGCATAACAACAACAAAAAAAATTCACATGCTTCCTTGAGGTTGCCGTGAATTTCCCGGGTTCCAAAGGGTTTGCTTTTCTTTCTGCCTCTCAATCATTTCTTCCAGCAGCCGGTGAGATATCCTGCTTGTCTCACAGAGCTGCAACCCTCTGAGAGGGAAAAAAGTCCTGACTCGGGTCCTTCACATACTTGTTTAAGTAAGGAAAGAAGAGAAACAAGATCCATTCACAAAGGGCAGTTGGAGTAGAGCAGACTTAGTCAAAGTTTGGAGCAAGTTGTCCATTTTTCTGCGGCAGCTTGGCTGCCTACTGCATTCCTCCTGCACATCACAGTCCTTGGACTTACTTAAACAAAGTCAGCATCGTGGTAGATCCCATTTACCGTTAACTTTGGCCCTACACATCCTGCCACTTTCGATTCCCTGCAGTTTTTGACTGCACTTCCCAGAGATTGCAGGGAGTGAGGACTAATGAACAGAAAGCACCCCAGAGTCTATACTAACTCAAACAGACCATTTGCATGGTGGCCCTCAGATTGATCAACCTTTGACATCAGTTCGCTGAGCTTCCTGAGTTCGGGCTCCTCCTTAAGAGATAAGGATGATGGTGCCAATGGCCTATTTCACAGAGCTATAGCATCAGGTATGCATCCGAGGAGCATGGGCCAGCGCCAGCACCCTGGGAGCAGCGGATACCTTCCCTTTGTTAGCACTATTCCTCACAGTGCTTCTGTGGACTCTTCTGCACCCAGGAGACTTTGCCTTTGTTAAGTTCTGTCACTCCTTTTTAGAAAAATGTGCTACTATAAATTTTACTACGTTTAAAAATAGTTCCCTGGGAGGCAAACAGACAGGACAAAAACACCAGTGTGAATGGTAGGGAGGAAAGGGTACATTAGACTCCATGTCCAGATTGGACTCTGACTCTCTGTTAGAAATTCCAGGACTTTGAAGTGAAAATGCTTTGAACCTTAGCAACCATTGTACCGATGGCCGAACCATCTCCTTTTCAATTTGAAGTTGCTGGGGGAGACTCGGCCAATGTAGCCCATGACAGTGTCATCTTACTGAAAACAACATTGTCTTGAATGCTTATTGTGTGTCTATTTACAGTATTTGTATAAGCAAATCCGCTATCTCAGCTCCTTATCTTCCAGTAGGTCCTCTTAAATGGTATATTTTTCAACTAAATTTCTCACCTTTAGGATTTTTTTTTCCTGGCTTTGAGAATAAAAAGCAATGTGATACCAGGTCCTTTGTAGTTGGCAGGTGCTCACATGACTTTGAACACAGCATGCAGGTGATTTGACCCATATAATAGCCACGCAGAAGGATAGCTTTCCTGGGAAGCCGGTCAAAGATTACTGTGTCTGTGTGCTTCTACTCAGCCCATGGTGTTTCATTGGAGAGATGTGGCCTGTAGAGAAATGCAATTAAATTCCAAGGTTTTTGGTCTGTATTTGATGGATTTAGGAGTGTGCTAGGAGATGGCAGAAAGGGGAAAATTTCCTAAAACCCAGGCTACACAACATTCTATTATTTGTTGTAGATACTGACTGTCTGAAGAGTAAATGACCTGAACTTACATCAGGTTCTCTCACAGTAGACATGGATTTTCTCTTAAGTGGTATAGGACACGTTTTGTCACATAGAGAGATATTACCCGCACAGGAAATAGGAAAAGTGGATTTTTTTCTTCCCATTGAAGGAAACTTTAAATTCATATGGGCAGAATTTCTATTAGCAATTAGTCATATTTCTTTGCTATATGGTGTGGTGGTATTTTACTTGTACTGAAATGTGATTTTAATTGTATGTTAATAAATAAAGTTGCCTGGGGGTCAGAGCTATTAGAGCCATAGCAAGTGCGTGGCGGCGGTGGCGCACGCCTTTAAGGACCTGGAGGGCGGTACATACAGGCAGTGACGAGGCAGTCACATGTTTGGGTTTACAACCAATGAGAAGGCAGAACAGCTAGAGTATATAAAGACATACACACAGGAAGTAGGCCCCTTTCGGAGAGCTCTCTTGGCTGAAGCAGGAAGGGTGAGGCTCTTAGCTCTGACCTCTTGGCTTTCTTCTCTGAATCGGCTCTGTGTTTCTTATTTAATACGACCGTTGGTTACATCTACAATATGGTATTGTGTTTCTAGATTATTCGGAATGTGTCTGCATTGAGCGTAGAACTTGTGCTTAGAGGAACTTGGGACAAGTCTCAGGCCTGCAGACTTGACCACATTCTCCTGCTTCCCAGGACAGGGTTCTGGTCCAGACCCCACAGTGTAGTCCTTAACACTGTGTCCCCACACTAAGGAGGCTAGGAGGCTTGCTGTTGGCACTGCTGTGCATCTGTTCCTCGGCAAGGAGGGCGACTCCAGGCATTTTATTGAGAGGTGCATGAGCCAAGCTCCCTCCGGCCTCTGGTGTAGGAGGCCTTTAACCTGTTACTTTTGATGTTTCTGTCAGTTCTCCTTCACATTCATCATGAAACTCAGTCCTCACCCATGAGACGGTGCCAGGAGGTACGGCCTTTGGGGAGAAGTAGGTCATGAGGGTCAAGCCTTGACATGGGGTTATAGTTGATATAAGAAAAGACAGAGCACACCCCCCATTCCCCGGCTTGTCGTATCTCCATCTTGGTCCCCACCTCCCTCTCATTCATCTCCATCTTCACCTCCCTCTTCCTCTTCCCCTCATCTCACAACTAGAGCGAAGGCAGCATGTGGCTCTCCACAGCAGAGTCAGCGCAGAAGGAACACAGCCTAACCAGGGGCACTTTGCTAGAGAGAACTTGAAAGGACCTCCGAGTCACATTGAACTTTCTCCATGTCCCTTAGCAAGCGAAGCCTCGGATGCCCAGAAGATGGCCTGAAATAAAGGGAAAGGTCCATCTGGAGGAATGGAAACTGAGGACCCTATTCTAAGGACCATTGCTTTGTTTCATAAGACACATCGTAGGAGTTATAAAACTTTGCGAGACATGGATCCTCCCTAAAATGCAGCCGAGAGTTAGATGTGCTAGGACTGTGTGAAGGGGGAGGGTGGAGCGTGGGGGAGAACTGGCCAGTGTTGCTCCTCAGGAAGACCCTGGTCCTGCTTACATCACCCTACGTGCTGTAATCAACCTGTAAGCCCTGAAATGACTTCTCCTAAGGGGGCTGCACTTGTGCGCTGGATCACTCCCCAGTGGACTCTGAGAGTACCCAGACTTCCTTCTAAATTGAGTCAGTGGCAACAGTTTATGGGCTACATCCATAATATGCTGTTTATTTTTTGAATGTCCATTTACAGCTTTGTGAACTAAAGTTCCCACAAGAAACACAAAAGAGAGAGAAAAACTATACCTGTCTTAAGCATTTATAGATCCACAGAGCTGGAGAGGGCTCAGCGGTAAAGAGCATCGTCTGCTCTTGCAGAGGACCTGAGTTTGACTCCCAGCACCAACACGGCGGCTCTTAACCATCTGTAACTATAGTTCCCACAGAATTCACAGCCCTCTTCTGGCCTCCAGGACAAGAGGCACACATGTGATACATAAACATACACGCAGGCAAAATACTTGTGATATAAAAAAATGAATAAATAAAGATTCTGTGAGGCCAAATGACTAAATTGGAGTGTCATAGTGAGTTAAAAATGTTACAAGCCAGAGTTAAATTAGCCTAGGCATGCTTATTCTCTTTGAAGTCCATCTACTGTACATCCCTATATCTGACCTAACATCTCTGGGACCGGCAATACCTTAAAATGTGTTCTTAGCACACCACTCACGTTTACCAACCCGAAAGTTAAGGATGCCATCGGATGGCACCTGAGGCCCTTAGGAGAGCTTTCCTTGTTCTGCTGTGTCCTGCCTTCCCTTGTCCTCTACCACTTAATTAGGGAAATCCTTGCTTTCTTATTATGTAACTGCCTTTGCAGTGGAGTATGGTGTTTGGGGAAACCCGAGTCTTTTTGGGGGTCATAGTCACTCATATTTGGCTCCAGAATAAACCATCTCTTATTCCTTTTGAGGTGAGAACTGGTTTTTGCTTTGAAATGTTCTTTCTGATTTTAGATGTTGAATCTTCTCACTATCAAATATTTGAATTATCAGATGCTAGCTGTTATCTTTGGCTTAGTCTCTGTGCTATAATTTAAATGGAAGTTGCTGATTCTTTGCTTGTAAATGGTAGGGTTAGTGCTCTTCAGTTGGCTTTATTAATTTCTTTTCCTGTGAGTTAATTTGAGTGGTCCATTTGTCAGGGATCATGTTTATCTATACTTCTCAGTTTGATAACTATCATTGTGCCAGAGAAAAGGGACCAAGGCAGTCAATGAACAATTCTGCTCCCCTAGGGCCAAAGCCTGAGCTCTAGCAACCTCTGCAGACTCAGGCACCTGACCAGGACCCCAAGTCCATCTTTGGGATACTGACAAGAGCTTCAGGTTTGAACAGGGGATGATGAAGATGCAAGAGGTGTGCATCACTCAGAAGTTGGCCTAGGTGTGGTCTCCTTGGACATTGTCTCAGCCTCAGTTCTGCAAGGTGGTCCTCAGAAGTCACGGTTACTCTAGGTTCAAGGTGATCCTCAGCAAATGATTGCTTCTGCCCCAGGTTGCAGCCTCCCTGTCATCTGGGAGAGTGTTCTGCCCTGTGAGGTTTTACTTTTCCTGGAATCCACAAAGAGTGAAGATTTAGGTCAGTGTCTGATCTGTGTGCCTTCAAGTAAAATAAAGGAGACAGACAGTCACAAGTGAGGACAGAGACTCTGGCTTCCCTTCTACTTTCTGTTACCTGAGGGCCAAAGTGAGGAGTCAAAGGTTTTTAGCAAAAGAAGCTTCTAAATGTTTGTTGCAGTATGTGCTTGAGAGACCGTCTTGTCTTTAAGCCAAGGCTGGTAGAAAACAATTATTTTTTGTTAATCAGGACTGATTGTGGTTCAGTATAACAAATACTCGGTGCATTCCTTAAGTATCTATTTTGTGTATCTTTGTAAAGGATGCTAGCAGTGTTTTGATGAACGAATGTTCCTATACCAGAGAACTGGCTTTGAGGCTCCCTTTTAGGAAAGACATGAAATGTCTAGAAGAAAAACTACAGCAAAAAGGCCCAGAGAATGGGTGGAGAGATGGATTGGTTAACATTCAAATAGAGGGAACTGGTTAGTTGACATCCAAGTGAATGCCTGGATTGGTTGACATCCAGGTGGATGGGTGGGTTGGTTGATATCCAGGTAGAGGGATGTATTGGTTGATATCCAGGTAGATGGGTGGATTGGTTGACATCCAGGTGGATGGGTGGGTTGGTTGATATCCAGGTAGAGGAATGTATTGGTTGATATCCAGGTAGATGGGTGGATTGGTTGACATCCAGGTGGATGGGTGGGTTGGTTGATATCCAGGTAGAGGGATGTATTGGTTGATATCCAGGTGGATGGGTGGATTGGTTGACATCCAGGTGAATGGGTGGGTTGGTTGATATCCAGGTGGAGGGATGTACTGGTTGATATCCAGGTGGATGGGTGGATTGGTTGACATCCAGGTGGATGGGTGGATTGATTGTTTACCAGTTGGATAGCTGAGTTATTTCATGGACACATGGTTGGGTGGATTGGTTGACATCTAGGTGGATGGGTGGTTTGGTTGACATCCAGGTGGATGGGTAGATTGGTTGACATCCAGGTGGATGGGTAGATTGGTTGACATCCAGGTGGATGGATGAATTGGTTGTTTACCAGTTGGATGGCTGAATTATTTCATGGACACATGGTTGGGTGGATTGGTTGACATGTAGGTGGATGGGTGGATTGGTTGGTTGACATCCAGGGAGGTGGGGTGGATGTAGAACACCCCCCACAGGATGACAGGTTTGGAAATGCAAATGTATTTCCTTCCCAGGAGCTGCCAGTAGACTATGCTATGGTGAGCAATCTATGTCTGGTCATAGGAATGAGTTCTTGTCTCCAGCAAAGGCTCTGTGTGCTTTACCACAGGCTCCCATTTTTAAAGACTGGATCTTAGCCTTAATACAGACTCCTTTATAAGAATTACTTTTGGGAGCTAACTATAGCTACAAATGTCCAGAATATAATGACTTCATTTTCCAAGGAATTTTCCCAGTAATTTACCTTAGTCTATCTAAAAATAATCTGCTTGTTAACAATAGCAAAATCTCCCTCCAGCTTTCAATATCTGAAAGTGATGAGGGCTGTTCTCAGAATTTTATACTAGTGGTGAAAAATTGTTCTGTACCTGCATTGTGCCTCTGACACTTTGTGGGGACTGGACTCTATGACCTCACAGTCTTAAAAGCAGATCAGTAACACAGTGGCTCCCATACCTGCTCATCAATGCCTTCATGCTGACTGTTCTATGGGTCCAGGTCTTGCCTTGCTTGTCTGCCTCTCTCCCTCCTGGAATCTCAGAAGGGCTAAGGACTTTTTTTTTTTCCGGAGCTGAGGACTGAACACAGGGCCTTGCGCTTGCTCGGCAAGCGCTCTACCACTGAGCTAAATCCCCAACCCAAGGACTGTCTTTTAAATAGGCAGTCTGAATGTCAGCCCGTGGTGATCTCTTCCCTGCTGAACCCAGGGTGGTTCTAGTGATGGGTAATTATCACTTTCAGTCTTGCAGATTTCTGGGAACTCTGGTTTTAGATTGTGGGGTTGTTTTAGAGGGCTCTCATTTCTGTTTTAGACAGAAAAACCTTTGCAGCACTGTTCACACACAACCCTGTATTTACTGAAAGACTCACACGCCTGTTAGTGAGCATTGACACCTCCTACTTGAGCCGACTTCTAACCTCCTACTGTTTACTCCCACCCAGCTGGTGAGGTGTTTCCAGGGTGCATCTGTGAATAATTTGCCTCGTGCTCTCCCTTGCCAACACATCCATCATACACATCCCCATCCCAGGCACTCCAGAGTGCTCCTTCCCACCTCTAAAGTTCAACCATGCCGTTCCTTCTCCTGTTCGTAACCACCCCACTCCTGATCTTCACAGGCATTTTCACAATGCTTCCAGCTTCAGTGTATGCTTGTGAATGACACTGATATGTCTCCAATCCCATTTGCCTACTCTGTAAACAAACTGTTTTTAGGAGTATATTCTTGTGCTCCAACTCAGTCTGGGTGTAGTTCTTTTCTTTCACTAGAGAGCATTGAAAGGACATGGTCTTTGATCCCAGTAACTTGTTGCTATCTGCTCCCTTGCCACCTTGCTCCTCATACAGCAAGTCAAGCACCTCCACTGGCCAGACGATCCAGCCCCCAGCCATGGAACAGTGACCAGGAAGGAGCCTTCCTAGTCCTCTTATGTCCAGCCCTGGATGCCTTCCTCCTGCCTTACTGGCCTTTCCTGGGATTCTCAACAAAAACAGCTGGGGGAGCACTACCCCAAGTGAGAACCCGGGCTCAGGGAGAGGACTGGGCTGTGGGGGAAGAGACGTACGTGATAGACATGCCTGGGGCTGAAAGAGCAAGGTGGTCCCTGTGCTGCCCAGAAGAGACCCAAGTTCCCAAAGGCGAGAACCTTATCTGGCTTGCCCGTAGTCGGGTATGCTAGCCTGTCATGAGGCTCAAGGCAGGGGGTGCTTAGTGAATCAGTGCACTGCATGGATGAAGAACCAGTGGAGGAAGAACCAGTTTTGAAGAGCAAATGCAGTACTGAGCTGAGAACACTAGAGGGGGATCAGAGGACTCAAAGTGAGCACAGCCCAAGCCAAAATTGGGCTGTTCTTGCCAGGATGGGAAATACCATTTTTTTACCCCTTAAGTTTTAAAAAAGTAAGGTGTCACACTACACTACATATGCATCCTGTATGGATTCATGGTGTTCACTTTTCCTTCTATTTGTAGGAAATCTTAAACTAAACTTGCTTCAACTCTTTCTCTGATTCAAACAGGATGCAGAGACTCCCACCCTCTAGGGTTAAGTGGAGATCTGCGGCTAGGCTTGCCAAAGAAGGGCCTGGCATACTGGTGCAGAAGTCTCAGGAAACTGCCCTCCGTGCTGAAGCAGAGCAGACCAGAGAGAAGCAGAGTCTGCAGTTAGACTCCTGTATCTTTTAAAGGAACACAAGGTCGTGACCTGTAGTGGGGAAGTAGGAAGTTCTGTGTGTGAAGACAGGACAGTGGTTGCTGTGACGCGGTCGCGCTGGAAGCTCGTGTTGAGGCATGTTCTCTGGTGTCTCTGGGACAAATTCTCTGAGCATTGGTTCTTTATGGGTAAGACGGGGTTAGGACAGGAGCCTAATTCAGAGGGATTTGGTGAGGACAAAAAGAACAGCCGTTTGGAAGGATTTCACAAACGTCTGGCGGCTGGGCACGAGTGTCTCACGCCTGTGCTAACCTTCAAAGTCCTCCAGCTGCAGCCATGAACTAGTTCTTTCTCATTGCTATAACGAACGCAAGCTAAGGAAAAAGGGTTGTTTGGGGCTATGGTTTTAGGGTACTGTCCACTGTGGTTGGGAAGGCATGGCATTGGGAGTGTGAGGTAACGGAACAAGTTACATCCAGGCATGGTCACAGAGCAGTGAATGGCAGTGCTCAGAAGGCTTCTCTCTTTTTCTTCGGTCTGGGACCTCAGTCCACGGGGATGATCCCACTCACATTTAGGGTGGGCCTTATGTGTCACTTAACCCAGTCTAGAAACTCCCACACAGAGGTTTGTTTCCACCATGACTTTAGATACTGTCAAGTTGGCCATATTAGCCACCGCAGGCCTCTTCCTCTCTTGGCCACCCCTTAAATAATAGCACTGCATTAGAATTCTTTGCTTGGGCTGCGCTCCAAGCTCTCTGGGGCCTTGCATATTTGGTGGTGAAGGGTGATTTCTGTCATGTTTTGTAATCTCCCAGATGCTGTTCCTCTGGTCAAAAGGGACAATGAGGCCCAATGGCAGCTCATGGCCACACAGAGACAGCAGGGTCTTCCAAGGTGTCCTTCCCACTTTCAGGCAGGTGGTAACCGTGGCACTCAGCATGGACGCTGTGTCAGCACTTGAGCCTCAGCCACATTGCTTTGCAACTCACAGTAAATCTAGTCTTTCTATTTGCTTGGCTTTTGTTCTGAGCTGTGGGGATGGCAGAGGCACTGATAAGCAAAAGGCCCAGAGCTGTCTTGACAAGGAAGAGGTGACCTTGAGTCAGAAAAGAGGCAGGCAAGCAGAACCAGCAAGGGAGAACAAAAGGGATGCTAGGAAAACAGTAAGAGCAGGTTTTTTTGTTCTGATTTTTGTCTCCGCAGCCACCTTGCCTTGGAGACAGTACTCTTTCTTCTCCAGATAAAGGGAAGTCTGCTGGAAGTTCATTTCCAGACGCATCCATAAAAAATTAAGTTGACGCACTTTAATGGAAGTGACGACAGGAGACAATGAGGTCCTCCACGCACACACAGGAGCCGTAATAAGTGATGGATTCCTATGAGAACTTTATAATTAAAGATATCCATTACATATTACATATATCACTTTGGAAATGATGGCATGTCTCTTGTCTGCATCTGGAAGAAGTGTCAAGTCAAGACGGAGCACGCTACACAGGGGTGCCCATGGCAACGTGAAACAGAGGCCCTTCCTGCACACAGCCGCGCAGCCTCCGCGGCGCGGCCTCCTCCACGGCGGGCAGCGGGCAGTGCTCTCTCTATTGTTCCAACCTTGTTCCTTCACACGAACGAGGCAAGAAGGGATTTTAAAACGTCACCCACTCAGTGAATCAAATTAATCATTTAGCAAAGTTCGAAAGGGAAGGCTCTCTGAAGGAAATGAGACAGGAATGGATTTAGAACTACCAGAAACTGACATGCAGCCAGTATTGGATTTGGTTCAATTTAAAGTCAGAATGACTTTATATTTTACCATCTGCCACCCCAAGAACCTAGTGAAGTCTGAATACTACAGTCCATAGAGATTCACACGTGAGGAGATATTTTTCTTTTTTCTAAGGCCATTTGAAGAACATAAAATCAGAATAAATAATGTTGGGGCTTATCCAGGAATACAGTTAGTAATTAGGAACTGCAGAAAAAATACATCCACGTCTGCTGGGTGGTGGGCCCACATGTCCCGTCTGCTCTGCCATCCTCCACAAAGCCTCACACTTTCCCAACATACAACTTCCTCCCCACACAATGGGAAGCATGGTTTCAGGCATGCTGACACTTAGAGGAAACAGGGAAGTAAAGTGTGCTGCCGCCGTCCAACCTGCAAACAGAAGCACCAGGTTTAACGCCACAGCTCCAAACCGTGGTGTGAGGCACATTCATTGCTGAGAATAGCCAAGACCATGACACAGATACAACATGGCCAGATTCTCACGCTCTAGATTCATACGCGGGTAGATGGCATCGAAGAAGGTAAAGTACCCACAAGCAGCTGTTTCCTTTCTCACAAGTGTGTTCTCACAGAGGCACTGGTCTGTTGGGCGCTCTCTTGAGAAGACCCGACTAGGATGTTGTCCTGGGTGCTCATCCAGCCATTTCTCCTTGACCCTTTGCACAGCTGCTGTGACCGCTGTTTCTCATAGTCCCATCATGAGCGTGCCCAGTGAGTGAATGAATGCCTGAGGTAGAAGGGATCCTCATGACATTAAGGAAGACGAAGGGCAAAGTGTTGGCACCCTCCAGGAGTCATGTCTACTTAAAAGCACAATTCTGCTGAACCCAACCCTTGGAAAGAAAGATAAGAGTCTCCAGAAACAGTGTGCTTGGCTGTAGACCTGTCTAACTATGCTCTACAGTCTACACAGAAATACCTTCATTTCAAAAGTACCACCTCAGGGGCATTTTTATTGACCTAACATTGAACATGTGCCAAATACTCTACTGAATTAAAATATGCCAAAAACACACTAAGCTTTACCAACATGGAATTCACAGGAGGTATCCAAGCAGATGATAAGCAAGAGATAAAGTGACAGGTGCTCAGATGGTCCCCGAACTACACCAGGATGCTCACAGGAAGGATTTTCGAGCCTCAGTTATGAGGTCCTGTATGAGGAGGAGAGAGCAAGTTAGGAGCTAATGGGTCACCCCACTTTCTACATACAGTGTCACCCTTTTTTTCTGTCTGGATAGTTGCAAGGGTGAAGACTGGTATCTGATGAATACTCCTACCCCCTTGTCACTGAGCTTGACCTGCTTAGTGAGGGAAGGGACTGAGGAGGGCTAGTTCTTCTGAGCTGCACCAGAGCACAGCTTGCAGAGTGTGGCAGGATGGAGAGAGCAGGTTATTCTAACACAGTGACTGTGAAACAGAAAAGCAGCACATTGTCTTGGAAGGTTGTGAAGCCGCCTGGCAACAACTGCAGTTGTGACAAGGCACTGATGGCCTAGACAGGTAGGCTGTGACATGACCCTGATGGCCTGGACAGGTAGGCTGTGACATGACCCTGATGGCCTGGACAGGTAGGATGTGACATGACCTTGATGGCCTGGACAGGTAGGCTGTGACATGACCCTGATGGCCTGGACAGGTAGGATGTGACATGACCCTGATGGTGGCCTGGACAGGTAGGATGTGACAAGACACTGATGGCCTGGACAGGTAGGATGTGACATGACCCTGATGGTGGCCTGGACAGGTAGGATTTGCTACCAATACATGTGGCAGTCAAGGAAGCAACACAGATGCCTGAATCACCATGCTGAAAGTTTAATCAGATTCATTAAAAGAATTGTTTTTAGCTCTTCCTGAAGATAGTAGGGCACATTTGTGTGTCTTGGGAAATCTACATAATCTTTCTGGATGTGACATTCTCCCTGAGCAAGCATTGGATATATGCAAATGAGCGACTTCATCTCAATGTGTCCTCATTTCTCAATATGCTTGACACATTCCAAAACCCATCCCGACTTCTTCCCCATCTTCCATTCTTGACATCCGACTGGTTCCTGTGCCCTGGGTTTTGTTTCTGTCAGTTGTATATAAAAAACAAAACCTTCAGAACATAGCATCACAGTTTGAGAGCAGGGCGCCACAGCCCTTCAAGCCCCAAGTATTACCAAAAAAACCCAACCTGAGGAAGGCATGCTAGGAAGATAACAGAAGTCAGTGAAAAAAGTATTAAACAAAATGCTAGTAAATCAATTATGGAGAAATTTAAAAAGGTCTGTTCACCAGATTTACCCCAGACTGTAAGATTGGTTCAACTTATGAAAATCAATGAACTCAGTAGACTCTATCAATGTAATAAGACACAAAAGGCTACTGTCGCTCTCATAGAATAGAAAAACATGATAAGATCTAACCCATTTATATGAAAAAAATTAAAAATAATTTTTTTTAAAAAGGCACTTTTGCCTGGTTTATCTTCATTTCTAAGACCAGAAATCTGACAGGACTGTCCTCATCATGGCTTCTCACTGATTTCCTGAGCCTCTAGCAAGGGCACCTTGGTAAGAAAACAAAATAAAGGGGCCTCAGATTAGAAAGTAAGAAAAGGAAAAGATCTATTCTCAAGTAGCATGATCTTACACAGCATAATGTAAGGGACACACAGAGTCATCCTGCCTTACAGGATATACGTGACCAATGACAGAAGCCACATTTCTATAACCAGCAGTGACCAGTCACAACTTAAGGAACCACTGCATTTTCAAATAGCATCGGGTATAGTAAACTACTGAGAGAATCGTTCAATAAAAGAAGTGCAAATTTTGTACATTTAAAACAACAAAATACTGTTGAAGAAATTAAGGAAGAATTAAATTAAGAAAGCATTCTTTATTCATAAATTGCATGACTTCATGTCACATAGGGGACGATGGTCCCCGAATTGATCCACAGAATAAATGCAATCTCTCTTAAGTTTGCAGTAAGATTTTTTTGTAGAAATTGGTGATCTGACCTTAAGATTAATATGTAAATATAAAGTGCTCAGGCTAAGTAAGTCTTAGAAAAAGAAAGGAAAAACAGAAAAGGAGCAACATGTCAGAATTCTAAAACGGCTACAAAGCCACAGTAAGTCAAGACAGTGTGGCACCAGCCTCAGACTAGATATACAAATTAGTGGAGAAGAAAGGAGAGTCTAGAATAACCCTTTAGTTATGGTCAATCAACTGTTGATGGAAGGTTCCAAGACCATTCAGTGGGAAAAGAATCTTTTCAACAACAGTGCTGGGAAAGCAGAAGAGCCATGTGCATGGGAATGCAGCCTCACACCACACACAAATGCTGCCTGAAAGCAGATCATGGACGTAAGAAGGGCTGAAGGAACCGAGTCATGTGTAACACGAATTGCTAAATGATCTTATTAATAAAAAACCTGGAGCCAGACATTGGGGTGAATGCTGAAAGATCAGAGAAACAGAATGGACCACAGCTAACCTCACCTTACCAACTCCTCAGCCTCCAAAACATGAGTTCCTGTTTCCTCATGCCTTATATATTTCTGTGTCCTGCCATATTACTTCCCAAGCAAAGACATGCGATCTCAAGTGCTGGGATTAAAGGTGTGTTTGTTAGAGCACAAATAAAATATCACCACAGTTGTGAAATGCAGAGGATTAAATCTTTTCAAGCTGGGATTAGACAAAAATCTTGTATCTGACACCACCATCATGAACAGTAACAGACATGAACACAGGTTCATCTCTCTGAATCATAACCTGTAACTGTGAGGTTTCCTGTGAGACACTGTTGAGACCACAAAGCACAAGCATCTCTTGGGATAAAGTGCCCTTCTAATCCAACAATGAAAAGAAGACAGACTCTTAGGAAGGCTGGAGAGCCTGGGGGAACCTGTATTTATAGACGAAATAAAGAGAAGTACAAAAAAACCCCACTCAATCTTAATAATTATGGAAATGCTAATGAAAAAAAAATATCAGAGACACTCCATGTCGGCCACAGCCTAAAGACCAGGAAATTAATTAGAGAGCAGCATGCACTGTTGAGGAGATGAAGAGGTTTGAGCCCCAGCACTGGTGGGATCGTGGTACAATGGTACATGCACTTTGGAAATCAATTTGTCAGCTCTGCAACATGTTAAATATAGAGTTGTCATGGGACCCCAAATGCCCTCTCCTGGAGATACAGGTGACAGAAGGGACATTATATGTCCACACAGAATACATATGATAACATTCACAGCAGCACTGATTATTCATGATAGCAAAACAGATAAATGGTAAAAGGCAAAACTATGGAAGCCATGTCAGGGCTCACCCATTAAAAGAAGCAGGGAAATATATCATAACCATAAAATTGCACGTCACTTACTTTAAAGAGAAATGACATTGATTCCAGCCACAAAGTGGAGGAAACATGGAAACATTGTGTGAAAAAGTCAAAGGCAAGTAACCACACAGGGTAAGATTCCTATCTATCACATGACCAGAGCTTGGGAATATAAAGACAAAGAGGCAAATGGGAGGATGCCAGCAGATGCAGCAGCAGCAGCAGCATGTTCCCAGTGTTTTACACAGTCTCATCCTTAGCTCTCTGCCTCCATCCTGGGCAGTCTACTACAATGGGGGAACACAAGCACGTTTGTCTTGGCTGTCTCAGTCCACAAGGAAAAATGCTTTCTTGGTTCTCCTTGCTTAGTTCCGAGACACCCACCCCCCTGGATTGGTGAATGGAATGAACTGCTCTGCCTTCTTGTTCCTTGTTTTCAGGTGTGCTGATGATTTGCAGGGCTGCCCTCCTCCCTCCATGACATTAGTTACCTGAGGATGCAACATAGAGCCAGGATCTGACCGTGTAGCCCCGGCTGGCCTACAGCTAACTACGTTGACCACCTTCCCCTACCTCCCAAGCACTAGGATTTTAGGTGTGCCCCACTATAACCAGCAACACATATGTTTAGATCATCTTATCTAAGTCAGCTTAGCAGCATAAAACTTTGGTTGGAATGTCTAGGACAGACTTGGTTGCATTGAGCTCAGAACCCACATGTTCCGAGTGATTACAAACTGGTCGGCCTCTCTTGGCCACTGGTGATGCGTCATGTGGGATCAGGCCAGGGAACCACCCTTGCTGTCTTTACCCTGTGACATTATGTGTCCAGGATGGTGTCCTGAGGTCATCACTTCCTGCTCAAAGCAGACTCAACTCTATGATAGTTTAAGAATTCCTTACTGCCTTGAGGAAGGAGGGGTTGGGCGGGGAGATGGAGAAAGGAAAAGTGTTGTGTGAGTGGGCCTGTTAACAGGACCACCACTATCTTGGATTTTAATTGTGTATAATTTACTGATTGAGCGGTGACCGTATGCTAGGAAGTGAAGGGTTACAGATGACTGTCTTTGTGCACAGATTAGTGGAGCGCAAATTCAGAAACTAAAATTATAGTAGCAAACGGGCGTGTGTGGTCCTGTGAGTAGATGGAGTTCATTGAGGACTAGGAAAGCCCCTTCCTCCCTCTCTGTCTTGGTCTTCACCATGTACTCCGGTTGGTATGTCTGTGTGAACTTTGGGGATGGAGTTATGGACACTTCCTGACACTCTCCCACTCACAGCTTTAGTATCATCTGTCACCATATTCATAGCTCTAGTGTCTGTGAACTGTTGATTTAAAATGCCCATCAACTGTCCTGAGAACTGAAGTGTTCCCCAGTGATGTTAGACACCTTGCGTCTCTGTTCGTGTTTCCCAGGAGCAGCATTGCCCAGTCCTGCAGTCTGCACGACTCTGTTCTTAAACTGACCGTGTTTTACCTCACCGCTGGAGCTCAGGACTTTGACGCTGCTCCCTGCACATCACCACATGGCTCCCCGATGTGATCTTTCTGTCTCCAGTGAGCATTCCCATTCTCCCATTTCAATACTCACACTAGAGTGGTAGGGATCTGTTTAACAGGTAGTTCATTTTATTCTAGTGTTTGGTACCTGCACATGGCTTACTGTTCTCTCTCTGTGTCTCTCTGTCTCTGTCTCTGTCTCTGTCTCTGTCTCTCTCTCTCTCTCTCTCTCTTTCTCCCTCTCCTCTTTCTCCCCCTCCCTCCCTCCTCTTTTATTTTGTTCAAATTTAATTTATTTTAATTGGCTTACAAAGGATTTTTCTCTCCCCTTTCTTCTCTCTCTCTCCTCTCTTCCTGTGCCTATCCACCCCAAGTAGCCTTTCCATGTCACATATGACTCACCCATCCACCCCCCACTCCTTTTCTCAACAACTCTGTTCCTTCCATTTCCTCTTGCAGCAGTTTGAAAGAACCTTTTCATCTAGTTTTTTGGTTGCCTAGAGCATAGATTCTCAGAATCACAGGTATGGAAGACCTATAAGATCTCAGAGTGCTAGGCCTCACTCAGGACACGGGTACACCAATGATGCTGGTCCATGGACCACGTGGACCTAGGCATTCTCTCTCTCTTGCTAATTCTCTTTCCTTCTGCCCATCCTTCAGATTCAGGTGAGATGATGGTTTCAGCAAGGTCTCCTCAGACCCCAGGGATGGAAAGAGATGTTCACGTGCTAACCTTTGAACCTGGCTTTCCAACTGTAGTTCCTGCCGGTCTCTTGTAAATGCCTGAGCATCCTCCTTGAGCTTCCAAAAGCCAGTGATGAGGAGGCTCTGAGCTGTGCCATGCTGTGGTTGTAACTCAGTGCGCAGCACTCTGCCTCATGGTATAAGTTCTTAAAAGGAAAACATGGAAACATTTCCAAAACATCCTGAAATTTCAGATGTAGCAGGAGACTGTGTGCATTCATCACAGTGGCAGGTGAGATCCTATGGAGACCTGAGGACAAGGCTTTCTGAGTCCCTGCTATTCACCTTTTATTCTATCGTGTGTGGTATCTAGACTCATCCTGGCTAAAGAACAACCTGCTGTCTCTCCCAGCTTCTCCCTCTTATACTCTGAGCCGGTGGGTAGTCTCATTCTATCTGACTGAACCTCTTCAAAACTCAGCGACCAGGCTACCGTAGTTAGAATTCCTATTGCTGGCAAAACACCATGACCAAAAGCAGCTTGGGGAAGAAAGGGTTTATTTCATCTTACAACTCTCAGGTCACGCTTCATCATGGAGGGAAGTCAGGGGAGGAACTCAAAATAGGAACCTGCAGGTAGGAACTGAAGAAGAGGCCGCCTAGTGGTGCTCTTTACTGGTGTACCCCTCATCGCTCCCTCAGCCTGTATTCTACACAACTCAGGACCACCTGCCACACCCGCACCCACAGCAGGCTGGGCCCTCCCCTATTAACCAAAAATCAAGAAAATGCCAAACAAGCTTGCCTACAGGCCAATCTCATGGGAACGTTTTCTCAATTAATGTTCCTCTTCTCAAATGACTCTAGCTGATGTCAAGGTGGCAAAAAACCAGCCAACACACAAGCTTTCCCCTTTCTTTTCTCACAACCCATCCCACTTTCCATCATGGAAATCTCAAGGCCATCGTTTGGTGAGAATCCAGTGAGTCTGCCCCGTCCCCAGCACTGTGATGGTTTCAATCCCACCTCAGCCTAAACTTGGACTAAAAGGAGAGCTTTCTGTTGCTTCCTTGATGGCTACCTCATCTCGAACCTGCTCATCACCATCTCACAATTTAACTACTCTGCTGGGAATCCCACAGGTGTTACCCTTCTGCTGCAAGAGATGTGCTCATATTTCAGGTCGGGGAGTCCTATGACAGTCTATGGGCCCTCTGCAAAGTCAGTGGGTGTGCCCAGAGAAAGCGGCCTAGGCATTCTTGACTCCATAGTGTCATTCATGGTCTGTCTCTAAAACTCCAGTTTTAGCTGCTGCTTGTGTGCAGTGCAGATAACCCAGGATCGCCGTGGCACACGGCGCCGCTGTGGATGCACAGTGCCCTTGCGAGGATGCTGCTGCTGACAGCGCAGGCTTTTCCCCCACCTCTGCTGCACCTGCTTCCCAGAGTGATGTGCATGTCCTCAGTGCTTCCACTGGCCGTAGTAACCATAGCAGCCTGTTTGCCGTGCCAGGAAGTCTCTGTCTTCATATGCGTGCTTCTCTGAGTGAATAATGTGCAGTCAACTGGCACCTCAAGCCACCTATGTTTTGCATCTTTGAGAATTTTTCTCATTCAATTGCTACTGTGCTAGAATATCACATTTCATAACACTAAAATTGATGAATGCCAGAGGCTGGGGAGATCTCTCAGTAAAGTGCCATCTAAGCGCAAGTGTCTGGATTTCCATCCCTGTAACCACGTTATCAGAGCCAGGCTTGACACTTGCCTGTAATCCCAGTGCTGGGTAGGAGAAGACAGGAGCATCTTTGGAGCTTCTGGGCCTGGAAGTCTAGACAAACTCATGACCTCCATGTTCAGTGAGAGACCCTGTCTCAAAAAAAGAAGGTGGAGAGCAATTGGCGAAGACCCTTGACAACCCTTGGCTTATACACATGCACACCGCCAACATATAGCAAAAAAGTGGTGTATGTTGTGTAGAATAAAATGCACAAGTGTGACAACACAGTTCAACAAACCTCAGTCTTGTGTAGTTAGACAGGTTCTGGCCTCCCAGATGAAAATACAAGACATTTTCTTGGTTCTAGAAGCTTCCTCCATGACCCTTTTTTTCTGTCAACAATCTACTTTTCTTTCTGTAATATCATAAATTTTGAACTTCATGCAAGTGAACCAGGTCATAAATGTAACACTTTCAAAATATCTCCCACGGGTTCATGTGAGATTTTAATTTGGAGGGTTTTTCTTCACAGCCACCGCAGTGATTCTACTTTGAAACACTTAATTAACACCTACAAGTAGGGTTGAAGATATGTATCCATGGCTTCCATGGAGGCGTGGAAGTAGTTTCTCTAATACAAACAGCTTAGACATAAGTGTTAATGGTCATAGTAATATTCTCAAAATGTCTATTAAAATTATCACCATCGAGTTATTAGCTAGGAGTCAAATCCCATTCCTCTGTGCACACTGAAGTTCTGTACATAAAAATATACCTTGCTTTTCTTAATGATGACTTACTTCTTGTCTGTGTGTCTTTTTGCTGTTATTTCTTGAGACAGGGTCTCACTATGAAAGCGCTGGCTGGCCTGGAACTCCCTATGTAGACAAGGCCGGCCTCAACTCTCAGAGATCCTTCTGCCTCTGCCTTCCAAGCTGAGTTGAAAGGTGGCCAACACCATGCCAAAGCTGTTTGTAAATCTTCTACTGACATGTCATTTTTTTTTTTTTTAATGTTTGGATAGCCTGACTCCCCATGTTGCAGTGTTCAAGGTAGACTGGTTCTGCTGTACCGTCTAGCCTGCTGGACACTCAGAGGTGGCAAAGTAAACATCATGGTGTCAGCACCTCATTCGCATTTCAGAAAAGACCCACCTGGTGATACATCTGCTGTAGTTAATATGTGATGGATGGATGTAATGTAATGTAGGATACAGAGCCAGGGCGAGCAAGCAATAAGCCAGTGCCACCAACCGATCGCAGAAGAAAGGAGCAGGGAGAGGTTAGAGATGCTGTCCGTCGTCCCTCCACCCTTGAAGCCTGGCTTTCCTGCAGCCTGTGACCCTCCTCATCCTTTCCTGTGTCTTTTCTGTTTCCGTGTTTTTGTCTCATCTCTACATGTGTCTGATAGGAAGGGTTGAGGTTCACCGGGCACAGAAGGACAAGGCGGGTGGTTTAACAAAAAGAGGCAGAAAGGAACCTGCAAAGCAGAAGGAAGGCGGATGCCGGAAGTTGCAGCACATAACACCTGCAGTATCTAGAAGTCAGTTCTAAACTGACATTGACCAGTGAATGGGATGCAGGGCTCCTCCACAGCCAAAGTGGCCCCTGTGATGGGAACTTCATGAGAATCTGGTCTTGCTCCTCCATGCCCCAGTGCTCACACTCACTTGCTCAGTCTTCATGCCTCAGTTCCCTCATCTATTACAAAGTAAAGAGCAATAGTGGTCTTTACATCACTCTCTTACGAGGATTAGCTGAGTGGATACTTAGGATGCGGTTACAAAAATGCCTGGCACACTGGAATTGTCTTTTGTTTATTGCACACAGCCAGGCTTACCCAGTGCAGGCAGAATTAACACACGACTATTGTTTAACTCAAGTCTCTAAAACATTGCAGGCTTTAAGTAGAGAGGAAAGCGACCAGGAGGAGAAAGGGCCGTCTTCTGCTTCCCCATTCCTCTCTTGTTCTTGACAGCCGCAAATCCTGTTTGCCTGACTGTTCTGTCACCTGCCTTCAGTGACACACCCACCTGGCCTCCTCCAGTGGTATACCCTAGACGAGGCTGGCCCATCCAGTTCTTGTGGCTCTTTCTTTGTGACCCAAATGTTCAGTGATGTTTTAGACTTCATTGGAAATAAGGAAAATTCGGGGCTTTAGCTTCAAGTAATATCTAGCAAGAAATAGGCTTTCATTTGGCACCAAGGAACATACAGGGCCCTGCAGTGAAACACTGCGTTGATTGATACAAGAAAAAATAAATAAATACGGGATTGCTGGGATGCTGAGATGAATTTAAGCTAAATATACACGCAGGCTAAATGAGTTTGATAGAAAACCTGAAGAATTGGTAGAAATGGATTAAGTAAACTTGGGTATATATAGGCAAGGATATGGGTAATTAAATTAAAACTAATAAAAAAAAGACAAGACTCTAGCTAGGTGCAGTGGCATGTACCTGGAATTCTAGCATCTGGAGGCAAAGATTGGAACATCTGAGGCTAGACAGGTTCCCAGTGAGTGGTGTGTGTGTGTGTGTGTGTGTGTGTGTGTGTGTGTGTGTGTGTGTAGATACATATGCATATATATACACATATGCATATGTATATGAATAAAACAAGCATGTGTATGTCCTACAGTTCAATACGTATCAGTTGGGAAATATGAAAAGAGATTATATACAACTACTTCAAAATTTATTTTATCTTTTTCAAGAACATTTGTATTATTTTCAGTAAACAGACAACTGTTTTTTCTTCAAAATGAGCCAAAAGGCAGAGAATATTCTGTCACTCCTCTGCTTGCCCACACAGTACACGTGCATGCACACATACACACAGAAATAAACTAACAGTACCCTGCTCTGATTTCACTGTTAGGATAAACAAACGTGGCTTCAACTTCAAACTTCAGTGAGAGGGAAAGTGGAGTGTTCCTCCTGGTTCATTCTAACATGCATGCTATGGTGATTTCAAAGTTCGTTTTGCATTTAAGTGGGAAAAAATACATATATAAATACCTTGCAAATGTTCCTGCCTAGATACTAGACAAAATTAAAAACATTTCATTTCCATTAGCAGAAAAAAATTCAAGAGGCATGTGGGTGACCAGATGCCCCCAGACGAGCAGTGAGAACATCCAGCAAGCATCTGGTCCCCTGTGTCCTCATCAAAGCTCGTCTATTCACCTGTGTTGTTACTGAAAGAGCAGCCATGAGCCTGGTTGGCAGCAGGCTTACACCTCCATTATTTCTCTACATTGCCACTCTCTGACAACAGCGGAATAAATGATGGGGGACATTTTTGGTTCTGACATAGCATATTCTCTCTGAGTCACGAAAGCCTTGTTTAGCATGTCAGCAGTCTTCTGGCACACCGAGGGCAGTGCACAGCTGCCCCTGCCTTGCTTCTGGCTGGGCAAATCTGTGCTTTAATTTCCCACCCTTTGCCCCGGGTGTGTATACGTGTAACATCAATGGCCATTGTTCTGTCCTCAGACGTATGAGGCCAGTGGGTAGTTCTGTGCAGTCCTGTGTCTGACAGCCATGGTCTAATGGACAGTGTGAGCTTAGTGTCAGCCTCAGAAGTGGGTGCATCATGGATGGGAGCTGAAGCAGAGACAAGTAAGCTGGTGGCTTGTGAGGCCAGTCCAGGCTCCAAGCAACACGGTCAACTGAAGGCTCAGAGAGAGACCAGCTGTAGCATGCCCATTTCTCTGCTGCCTTTGGGAAAAGACCACATAAGCATGCAGGGGCCTGAAATCATTAGACTAATGCCATGGTTACAGGTGAGCTTGGGACCCCACCTACCCAGAAACCTTGGAAGCTGGTGATAGGAGGACAGAACATGCATTTCCTAGATATCTTGGTAATGGTGGCGTGCATCACATTTGTTGCAGGTCCTTGAACTTCTTTGTCAGTGTTTGAAGCCCCAATCTGTTCCCGGAGTTGAGACAGGATTCCCCGTCTCAGAGTTTGGGTTTGCATTACAGAAGGCCTCTTGTATACAGTTCATATCTTCATTGGTTGGCGGTGGCAATGTAGCCTACTGTATTAGTAACTTTTCTTGTTGCTTAGACAAAATCCCTGGCGAAAGAAACTTAAAGGAGGGAGGGATGCCTTATCTCAGGGGCTGAGAGGATATAGTCCATCACGATGGGAAAGGCGCGGTGGTAACGCTGACTAACTGTGGCAGCAGGGGCCAGAGACACTGGTCAGTTGGCGTAGACAGTCAGGAAGTGGAGAAAATGGGATGCTGATGTTTAGTTTGCCTTCTTCCTCCTTGCTTTCTGTCCCAAAGCGTGATGACACTCACATTCAATGTGGGTCTTTCCTCCTCAGTTAAACTACTCTCTGGAAATGCCTTCCCAGAGACTTGGAGCTATGTCCTGGGTGTATCTAAACCACATCACGATGATAATGAAGCTGACCATCACACCCACTGAGCATAGGCTCTCTACTGATAGTGGTGATTGAGGGCTTCAGTCTTTAATTCCATCATGGAATAGTACATAAAAATGGATGAACTATTGGACTAGGAAGACTGGATTCCATCTTGTAACGCCTGTAGCATGGGTTCTCGGTAGAACTGGGGTGAGGTACCTGATCTGGGACACAGTAAATAAAAAAGTGTGTAATAATGACTACATTTAAAAGAAAAAACAGCATGTGTTTGTATAGTGTCAACAGTGAGCAGTTGTTTGATGCATAACAAATGAAAAGTGCTTTTGAAATATTCTTGGCATTTTCACTGATAACAACAGGGTATTGTAAAAATGCTGCAAAATAATAAAATAACTGTGCTTTATTAGTTGTGAGTTTTCTGGCAATGGAAAACAACTCCTTTCAAATTCTTGTATTTAATATTGTGCTTAATGACCAATTAATTCCACAACACAAATGAGTTTCTAGTAACTCATCCATTTCAGTCTCAGCTCTGCCTTACTGCTACCATCAAATCTGATATTACCTGTAAAATATGTGATTCAAAGAGCTGCGATGTGGTCTTTGTGATCCCTACCAGAGCTGGGTTTCTTAGGAAAGATGTATTTCAAGAAATATAATAAATTTTAAGTCATCCTTTGTCTAATGTTATGAAAGTTAATAGAATCCTATCTATGTTCCCATCATAGTTACACTTGAATAAGGAACTAGTTCTTGTTTGGTAGGACTGGGAAAATGAAAATGTATCTCTTTTTGGCTGTGAATGTACTCAAAGGTTTACTAAATGAGCACAAAGTTCCAAATTCAATATAAGACAACTTGAGAGTGTGTAAAAATGACATGTATACATAGTTCAAACATATCTCATGCCTAGTTTATATACATCCCATGTATAGTTTATGTGCATCTCATGCATAGTTCATTCATAGATCATGCACAGCTTATACATAGCTCATGTGCTGCTCAAATACAGCTCATGCATAGCTGATACACATCTCATGCACAGCTGATACACATCTCATACACAGCTCATGCACAGGTCATATACAACTCCTGCACAGCTCATACACAGCTGTTACACATATCATACACAGCTCATGTACAGTTCATGCACAGCTCATACACAGTTCATGTATAGTTCATGCACAGCTCATGTACAGTTCATCACAGTTCATGCATAGCTCATACACAGCTCATGTACAGCTCATACATAGCTCATATACAGCTCATGTACAGCTTATGTACAGCTCATACACAGCTCATGTACAGCTCCTACACAGCTCATGTACAGCTTATGTACAGCTCATGTACAGCTCATACACAGCTCATGAACAGCTCATACATAGCTCATACACAGTTCATACACAGCTCATGTACAGCTTATGTACAAATCATGTACAGCTCACACACAGATCATGCACAGCTCATGTACAGGTCATACACAACTCCTGCACAGCTCATACACAGCTCATGTACAGTTCATACAAGTTCATGCACAGCTGATACACAGTTCAGACACAGCTCATGCACAGTTCATGTACAGCTGATACACAGCTCATATACTGCTCATGCGCAGCTTATTGTAACATATGTATAGTACAGTTCTTGTATACAGCTCATACACATAAGGCAGAGTGAAGAATCTTCACAGTATGTGCATTCATCTCTATATCCTCAGAGTGGCTGTGCCTAGTGTCGCTCCTCTGCACAGTTCCGGTCCCATGTCCCCAGTCATGTTGTTTCTCATATATCACACAGTGCATGGCTTGATGGACATCTGCACTTCACCAATGAGCATCTCAAGGACAAGGGCATGCTTTGGTCAGAGTTCTGCCAGAGGTAGGGTTAAGTTATTCAAAAATAGATCACTAGGTCCCAGTCAATCATACTTTCATAACATCTTTTTGGACTCATGCTTTTCATTTTAAGGAATGATTCATGGTATCATCACAAGATACAGGCTGGTTGTGTACATTCAGAGGCATACAAGTTACAGAGGATAGAACTTCATGTATCGGGAGGAGCACGGGCAGCACACTGTCTATCTGTCATGGTGTTAAGAGGAGGAGAAACAGAGTAACTAGGTAACAGAAAGTTCCCTAAAGAGACCAGACACCACTCCAGTGAACATGCAATTGCTGTGCATATGGAGGCTTGCACTGATTTAAGAGGAAGGTGCCATGCTCTTCTTGATGGTCAGTAAAAGATGCATACAGTTGTCTGCCATCTTACTGGACCATTGCAAAGCACACGAAGAAGTTTCAAAAATAAGCTATACTATTTCTGTATATAAATGCTACATTTCAGACCTGTTTTAGACATGTTTTTATTCCTGATAATCACCCAACATGTTACAGGTCGTGATAGGGGCACTGTAATTATCAAATGGGTGAATAATGAAGGATCCACTTTAACAAAGGCAGAGAGTCTTCCTAATTCTTGGGAAAGTTAAAGTGTGGACAGGGTCATTTGATATATAGTAAAATATTTTTCCTCGTTAATTTTAGTAGTCACTTCATTGAACACCAAAAACCTAATCAACAGTTTTATTTGTCTTATCTCTATCCATATAATGGAGATTAGGTACCACACTTTCCAGCCACAAAGGGGGTGGAGTTCTGTCTCAATTGACACTCTGGAAAGTGGTAGAATCTGGTTTTGAACTTTTAAGGAAAACGTGACAGGGTGTGACTATGATGGTCAGAACACCGTCCCTTGAAGTGTATTCATGACCCTTCGCTGTACAGGTCTGGCTTTTATCATCTAATTTAATAAAGACAGACTCATTGAGTTCTATTCATAAGGGAACTCAAGATTTATGCTCCACCACAGAAAGGTGTGAACCTTTACCACATGCTTCATTTTTACATTCTCAATGCCTCCAAAAGCTGAGACAAATTATGACTCTGTGCTTTCAAAGAAAATTAGCATAAAAATACACCACCTTGCAGCCAGGTCTTTAATGTAGCTTTCAGGGTTCAGAGCTGGGTGAAAATGATGATTACTTCTCTCTGACAAAGTGTGTATGGCCTTCCAGCACCATAAACACTAGCCAGTGGAGGTGGAGCTTCCAGATGAGTACCAGCTCAATTTTTCCATGTCCTATGATGGAAGTGAGTGATATCTTCAGCATTAGGGTCTTAGCATCAGGTTTGGAGGATAACCAATACCACTGACAATAACCTGCACTGCTTGGAATCTATGGGAAACTGTTGGCCAATGACTCAAGAAGATACAACCCATTCCCAATGCTGGGGTCTTTATTTGGTAGTCTATGATGTCCAGCTGAGGTATTGTCCCACATATTATATGGTAACCAAACTTATACTGGGAGAGGAAAATCAGTTTCCTTTAATGGAATGACACCGGGTTTATCAGCCACACTCCAGGGCAGACCCCGTGCTCAGGAATGATTAGGAAATACAATGATTAGGAAAAACTGGCCTCCATACTTTTGTTTTAAAGAGAGACAGAACATGAAATTGAGTGGGTGGGAGGTTGGGGGAATGGGAAAGAGTATGATCAAAATATACTGTATGAAATTCTCAAAGAATAAATAAAAATATTGCTAAAAATAAAAGTACATTAACTTTAAAATGTAATCACTTAGACTTTCTCATTTGTAAGTGACTTATAGATGACTTTCTCTGGCTAACTAGCTATTAAAATATGATATTTATCTCCATTACAATAGAGCCTTGGAAACCATGTGTTCCCTTCTGATTGCAACCCAGGAAAACTTCATTTCCTGGCTTAGGTTGTGCAGTTTAATTCATTGCAGTCTGCAGAGGTAGCAAAATCCTAAATTTTAAAGCTGTGCAAATCAACAGCTTTCTGTGGGTAGTTTAAATTTTGCATTCTGCATAGATAACCAAAACGATGCCTTGTGAGCATGCTTCCTGGCTAGAGGCAGAGATCCAAGCACTCCCATCCTAAGGAGGGGCTATTTTGAGCTCCTGCTGTCCATTTCATATTCATACACAGCAACTGGTGGCAACTAAAATAATGAGCTTGGCCAGCAGCTAAAGAATCCTGTCCTATCGGGGGCAGCAGACGGGGAGCACCAGTAAGATTCAGGATGCCTGTGCAGCATCTCCCTCCTGCCCACTCATCAGCGTAGACTTCTGCATTTTGAAAGCTATTGAGAAGCCATTAGCAGGCAGGACCGGGAGGGAGCGCCGCACTGCAGCACACCTCCACACTAGCGGAAGGCTGTGGCCGCACGTGAGCACCAATTAGAGCGACCCTCCCCAGGACGGTGGCACTGGAGTGTGTCAATCAAGGGCGCTAGGGTAGCACGTGCAGCAGCGGCAGTGGCTGCTCTGGACTCCAGCTGCTGAATGAAAATGAGTTTGATGCTTTCTGCAAGATCATGGATGGGAGCCTCTGCTCAGTAATGCATTCTGAGGTGCCCTGTTACCTGAGCAGGGACCCTGAATTATGCATTGCCTGGGGACAACAGTCATAGCAGAAGAGAATGCTGGGACCCACGGCAGGGTTCATGCCTGAGAAGGGACAATGTCTCACTATCATTTTATCAAGTGCTGTAAGTAGACTCGCTGACTCCTGCGTGTATATATGTTTGTCTCTTAAAGTGTTATTTTAAACATATGCCAAAATTAAGGCAGGTGTTCTGGCGTGTGGCATCCAGATGGGTGACACACATTGGTAGCTGTGAAGGGTAGTTGACAGGCTGAGTTCCATTTTATTTCAGATTCTAAAATAATTCTCTCTTTATCTAAATGCCGTAGTGTGAAAAAAAAATCTTTAAAATGCTGCATTTTAAAAAGAGATGTGTCAGATACTGGAAACAGAGAGAGAAAAGAAATACATAAACAAAAGTTGCTGAAGGATTTCCACACTGTTAAGGTGTTTGGGTGATGTTTGTACAACTTACTTGGTGAATGTATGACTGAAGTCATTTAGTATTTTACCTCCCTCTCCAGCTGTGCTGCTGCTGTGGTATTCAGGGCTTTCCTTCTCAGCCTGTCTGGGGGTAATCCTTGGCTGGGAACTTTTGTCCTTGTGCCATTCACCTTGCAGAGACTGCACCCAAGCTCTGCACGGATGCTCATGTGGTACAGAGCAGTCAGCCGGCAGCTCTCCTTAAGGCTTTAACATTGGAATTCCAGCAGGGTGCTCTGAGCTAGACGCTATTTGCTCCTAAACCTTCTCCTGATAGTGACAAGGACTTAGAGGACATATTTAGAGCACACCCACTCGTGGAGTAGAATTCTTTTCTCTATTAGCACTTCTGAAAACTTCTGCACATTCATATCATGACCTTTAAGTGACAGGTGACATTGCCGGAGGACAGATATCTAGTAAGATTATGGGTTTGCAGACAAGGACATACCAATGTTGATTAAGCACCTTGATGAAGGAATGTGGTTTCAGTGGATCTTGGGTTTTGTTTTAAAAGAGACTGAAATGCATGTTTGAGGAGGAAACAGATGTCTTGCTCTAGTTGTTGTTGGCTAATAGACAAGAGGGTGATAGCCCCATGATGATTAAAATAAATATCCTCGCTCAGAAGCCTTGCTGCCAGAACCAAGAAAGAATGTACTGATCAGCCTGGACATTTGGAAACTCACTTTAACTGATAAGAATTGGGACACTGCGGCTTCTTTGAGAGGCACGGAGTAGTCGTTGGTTTAACCCTTTAAGTCTCAAAGTGACTGACCTGGTGACACACATTGTGCAATGCCCCTGCCTGGTTCTGCAACACCCGCTTAGGCTTACGTTTCACTGCAGTGACAGGCATGTTCCTGTCTGGCCTCCGGGAAGGGAATTCCCAAAACCCTCCGCATCATTTCACCAGGGAGTCCGGGCTCATTCCAGAAGACGAGCTCACCTGGTGGAATGTAGCAGGGTGGGGGTGGGGGACTTGGGGGGGCAGAAGCACCGTGGGATGGAATAGTGAGGACTTGGGGGAGGGGGAGGGATCGGGTGGTGGCCAGACATTACATGAGGCTGCCCTCCCCTGCCTCATTTTACCTTTTTTAAGTGTATGATATGGCTAGAATTTCAGAATTTGGAAGAGGCAGTGGCATAAACCTAATGGAATGCTTTAGGCAAGTCTTACTATTGGCCACCATAAGAGATAAAAGCAGACTTAATGAATCTAATTAATGAATAATGTTCATTAATGAAAATGTTTCAAATGCTTGGGGAAAGCATTCCTGATGAATTTACCAAAGTAATTAAGAAGTACTTACTTACAAGTCACCTATTTCCCAAGCTATTAGCTACAAAGTAGGATTGCCCTCAAGTGCCAGCCTCCACTGTGGACTGTAGAAGCTGGGTTTTACTGTGGCTGAAGCAGCCAGTGACTGTTTCTTATCATAGAATTGTGGGTCTTTTTTTTTTCTTTAAGGATCTCTTGAGTGCAGGAGTTTAACTTATTTTATGTACATTGGTGTTTTGCCTGTAGGCATGTCTGTGGGGGCATCAGATCCCCTCAAACTGGAGTTACAGACAGTTGTGAGCTGACATGTGGTTGCTGGGAATTGAACTCGGGTCATCTGGAAGAGCAGTCAGTGCTCTTAACCGCTGAGCCATCTCTCCAGCCCAGAACTGTGGGTCTTAGTGACATCTCAAGAAATGACTAGAATAAGGAGAACAGTGAGGAGGCTTTATTGATAAAGGTCACAGTTCATAGTGTTGAAGTTACACCTGACACCTTCAATGTTCCCAGTTCCTGTTGCTTTGTCCATTATTGTGACCTGGTGCTCAGGCAGCATGCACTGGGTCTCACTCTCCATCTACACTCACTCTTTCCCCTACATGACCTCCTGTGTGACTTCCTCCGCATTCTGTCCCTGCTTTTATCACCCTACTGTGTTCACCTTCAAAGCCAAGCAGTCATGCCGGAAGTGAGCAGATTCCTGGGCAGAAGTGAGAACTTTCGCTTGCCTTACGTCAGTATCTCATGTGGGCCCCATGGGGCAGAGGATGCCGTTGTGCAGAGTGTGGGGTGACCAATAATTCATGTTCAGGGAGACCCCCTCAGCCACCCAGGGGAGTACTCATTTCATGGTAAGCCATGCACTCTGAAAGGTCTCACCTCAGTCTGAAGGTGGGTGACCTGCTATTTTTAGAAACTATTCTTTCCTTTCAGTGCTGCAAATAGTGGGGCTGGAGAGAGAGCTCAGTGTTTATCACTCTTGCAGAGGACCGTATGTGATTCTCGGCCCCTCCATGGAGAGACTTACAACTGCCTGTAACTCTACCTCCTGGGGATCTGATGCCCTCTTCTGGCCTCTGCAGGCACCTGCACTCACTTGCACATACCCACTCATAGACATACACACAAACAATTGAAAGTAAAGTAAGTCTTAAGAAAACAAAACAACACTGTCAGCAGTGGATATGTTTTTACCATCAGAGAGAGAAAACTCTGAAGCAGAGTAAGCAGAAGTTCAGGGAGGCAAATAGTTTCAGATCTTTTCTCTGCCTTTGTCCTTCTCTTTGGCACAAGAATGGGTCTCACTTTGCAAACCTGATCTAGCTTATATAGTAATGTTTAAAACTAGAATAATTTCATTGTGGAGGCAGCGTTAGCAGGAAAGTTCCAGATGACCTCTAGGAGAAATGCTGATATTGAGGGCACCTCTGGTCAGAGCAGTGCTTCAGATAGATCTGTGTTGAGAGTCCATCCTGTGCTAAGCCTGGGGTTGGGAGGTCAGAGTGGTCATGGCACTTGGTCACATGACTAGATTCAGGTGTCAGCAGGAAGGTGAACTGGATCTGGGAGACAATGGTCCCCAGATTTACTGCAGCATGAGCAGCTAGCTAGACATCTGCTTTCTCCTTAACCAATGGGAGCAGAAGCATCCTATCTTCCTTGTGTGCTTTTCCTGCTTTGCATCTGGGTCCAAGCCTGCCAGTCACTCCTTGGCCTGTTTCTCTCCTGTTCAGTCCTTCTCTGAGCATGTGGATTCAAGGAAGTACCTTCTTCAATAGGAGGATGTTGTAGAGGATTATTTTGAGGTGTGTTACATTTGTTTATGCTGTGGAACATTAGCTTAATGATGCAAAGACATTTTATATTCTTTTATGTTGCATTTGTTTAACTCTGTGAAGCTGTGTTACTTTGCCTGTCTAAAACACCTGATGGTCTGCGAAAGAGCTGAACAGCCAATAGTGAGGCAGGAGAGAGGATAGGTGGGGCTGGTGGGCCGAGAGAATAAAAGAGGAGGAGAAATGTGGGAGAGAAAGAAGAAGGAGCAAGAGAACAAGGAGAGGAGGATGCTGGGGGCCAGCCACCCAGCCACCCAGCCACCTAGCCAGCCACAGATTTACAGAAATAAGAGAAAGGTAAAAGGCCAGAGGCAAAAGGTAGATGGATAAATTAAAGTTAAGAAAAGCTGGCAAGAAACAAGCCAAGCCAAGGCTGAGCATTTATAAGGAATAATAAGCCTCTGTATGTTTTATTTGGGAGTTGGGTGGCGGACCCCCCCAAAGCAGCAGAACAAACAACAACAGGAGAAAGGTTAAAGCTGTCCAATGTGAATGTCTCCAGGCCACTGATTCACTGCAGCAGCCAGGCCCTAGCTGAAATTGCTACTGTCCGTGTAGAACAAGGTGACTCTTCCACCTTCTGGCCCCTCTTTCTCACAAAGGACCCTCTACCAAGAGACTCCCCTGCTCCTCTCCCCACTGTGCATTCTGCTCACTGTCCAGGAACCTCTGGGCAGTGATGCACCTGTTCTTTGCCTCACAGAGCCCTGGCCTGGTTGTCTTTACTGGCCCCTAACCCGTTCCCCAGACCACACCTAAGGTCAGTAACTGAAGCCACTCAGCTCTTCCCCCATCCCCCTCTGCTTCACCTAAGTGACAAATGACTAACATTAAGTGTGACTTCCCCACCTGTCAGTCCTGAGAAACGGCAGTGGGGGTGGGGTGATCAGTAAAGGACAGAAGAGTGAGCACAGACTGGTTGCGTTTTAGCATTGAGACTGCACATCTGCACCATGCTGGTGGGCACTGGCACCACAGCCTTGTCAGCTTTTCCCAGCAGGCACACGGTTGCTGCCTGGATACCCTCATCTGCCTTCAGTCTGCACTGTGAGAACAGCCACAGTTAAATCTCCAAAGGGGCACATGTGTGGACATCTTTTTGAGGACTTCTCCACCGTGATAATGAATTTTCTCCCTAGGAACCTAAGCTGGTGTGCACTGGAGTCCCCTGTCCCTTTGAAGGCCTCTCACCTGCTTCCGCTATCCATGTCTCCTGTGACATCAGATTCCTCAAGAGTAAACAGGAGCCCTGGTCTACCCATCTTTTCAAGCCCACCTAGTTTCCTTAATGGTTATAACATGGGGTATCCGACCCTCACCCCCTTTTTACTGTCCCAGGGGCTCCTTCTGCTGTGGTCTTCAGACTCTCTGAATCCGTGTTAGAGAAGCTCAGCACACAGTAGACGCTCTACCCTCATATCAGTTGATTTCTAACTTGACACCGACCTTCCCTTGTTCATCTTCAGCTTTCAAGGCTTTCTCCTTGATGATAACTGGGAGCCACCATGTGGTGCTGGGAATAGAACCAGGGTCCTCTGGAAGAGCAGCCAGTGCTCTTAACCGCCCAACAATCTCTCTAGCCCTGACCTCTTCTCTTTTTGTCTATCTGTAATGATGACCAAACTCTAACTCTGTTTACTCTCATGGGTTTGGGGTTTCTTTATGTCTTGTGGTGTATTTCCTAAAGTCTAATGATGAGTCTTCTACATCTTTTTGGAAAACCTTTATTTTTAGAGTTAAAATATTTTATAAAATTAAGATGCATATTTAATAGGAAGCTAGGTTTATCATTAATTGCACTTTTCTCTCTTCACTGACAATACACTACCTTTGAAATCCCTATTTTTATCCCATTTTAAATGGAATACCTAAGTGTCTTTATATCTTGTTTATGGTTGGTCACTCACCAGAGCTCACTGGCTTGATAATAAATTTTGATATTTGAAAAGCCAAATCCTCACTGTGAGGTCTCTTCACTTTCTTTGATACTTTGAAGTACTTACTTTACATTGAGTATTAAGAAAAAATTTTCTAACACAAAGAACACTCTATATTTTTGCTTTGCTTTCCATTTTTTTGTGTGTGTATGTGTGTGTGTGTGTGTGTGTGTGTGTGTGTGTGTGCTTTTTGGTTTTAGGTTTGTGTTTGTTTACTTTTTTTAAGATTGAGAAAGAATCTGAAGTTCCATGGGTAGAGAGGGCAGGATTTGGAGTGAGTTGGAAGAGGGGAAATTTTTTAATCAAAATATAGTGTATAAATTTTTTAAATAGTAAAAATAATTATAAGTAGGCTCAAAGCAGAAATAAATAAGAAGTCATGCTTTATAAACTATATCCTGCAGTTTAAATTAAAATAAACCCCAGAGTAAGTTCTCTATCTGTAGCGCTCACATCTTGCCCAATGAGTTTGAACGCAGAGCTCGGCTATTCGAAACTGATGCTCATCTTTCCACAAGTAAATCTATAATTATTTAGCATTGTTGATTTATCAGCAATACAGGATGGAAAATTATTAAAGTACATGGTGTTCTTATAATAGAGAAAAATCCGAATAGCACACCACAGTTAAGAGAAAGACAGCAGTCACTGACCATGCTGCTGCAGGGAAGTCATCGGGCTCAGAGAGCCATAGTTACGTCCACACAGAAAACGGCATGTGTCTTACTGTTTTACATGCTTGTGTGTAGGTGTGGGGGATGAGTGAGGGTGTGTACATCCCTCTCAGGTCATGAGGAAGCAGAGTTGAAGAAGATATATGCAGTGACAACGTTTTGTTTGTGCGCGTCTACTCTTCAGTCTCCATGCACAGGACTTTTACGTAGACTTTCAAGAATGTCACAGGCGGTTTGTGTTCCATGGTTCTGACCATATGGCTCTGTGTACTGCTATGTTGACACTGCATTATTAAAGCTGGCCATTGTATCTGGAGGGATCCACACCTACAGCCTCACTTGACATCTGCTGTTACAATGTGATATGTTCCCCTCTCTGGGTCTCTCTATCTTGCTGTCTCTCCTCTCTCTCTCCCTCTCTTCCTCTTACTGTTTGTTGAATGAAAAGTGTCTCTTCTTTCAATGGCCTCTCACACTCAGAATTACTTTAAGGACATAAGCACAACATTCTCTCTTAACTGAGCTGTATGCATTTCATTTTCTCATGTTTCCTTCATTCTGTCTTCCATTCTTGACTCATTAATTCAAGAAATATCTACTGAGATTTCTACTATTTTCTAAGCATGGGAATACAGCTAAGCACACAAAATCTGGCTAATGACCCTGCTCCCTTGAAAGATTCAGGTCAGTGAGGTAAAGAATAAATAAGTAGTAAAAACTGTTGTTATAAAATAATTTATGGAAATTGCCAGTGACCTGAGCCTAGAATTGGGGTACAAAGATAATTTAAAAAGGCCATAAGGAAATTCTCATAAGTGGATTTTCTTTTTCTCATATTACAACATATAAAATTGTATGAATAAAGAATTTTGTTCTTACATTTCAGGAATGTTTTTAAAATTCTCACTTATCATTTAAATGATGTCCAAATTATTTAGTATTATGTTGTTCGATCTCTACATGTTTGAGTATGTCCTATAGGGTTTCTATTACTGATGTAACTTTATTGCATTGTGATTCTATTAGATACATTAGAGACATTATTTCATTCTTTTTATATATTTAGGTATTTCTGTATGGCCTACAACATGATTTTAAAGACAATTTCATAGAGCACTGAGAAAAATGTGTCTGCAGCAGCAGTTGATAGAATGTCCTGTAGGCATGTGTTCAAACCATCTGATCTATGATCAGAGGCATGAACTCCAAAGTGTCTGTCTTAGGTAGGATTTCTATTGCTTTGAAGTGGCACCATGACCACGGCAACTCTTATAAGAAAAACTTTTAATTGAGGCTGGCTTGCAGTTCCAGAGGTTTAGTCCATTATCATCATGGTGGGGAGCATGGCAGCGTGCAGACAGATGTGGTGCTGACTATATCTTGGCTTGCAGGCAACAGGAAGTTGACTGACACACTGGTCAGTATCCTGAGCACAGGAAGCCTCAAAGCCTGCCCCCACCCCATGATGACTCACTTCCTCTAACAAGACCATACCCACTGCAACAAAGCCACACCTCCTAATAGTGCCACTTCCTATGAGATTATGGGGGCCAATTATGTTCAAGCTACCACAGTGTCCCTGTTAGATTTTTTTTTAAATCTGGATAATCCAAATACTGCTGATGAGCATAGAGTGCTAAAGTGACCCATTACTGTTGTATTTAGACCTGTCTGTCCATTGTGTCTAGTAGCGTTGGTCTTATGAAACTCTGTTCATCATCACAATTAATAACACACGTCTATTGTAGCTTCATGACCTATGGTTCACTTCATTAATATGTGAGACTCATCTTTATCCTTCTGACTAGTTTCAGTGTGATGTGTGTTTAGTCCCATGTGAGTATAACTACTCCTGCTTACTCTCAGACTCCATTTAGTTATAATATGTCACCTTCCACCATTTCACTTTTGGTCTCTATGTGCCTGTATC
The DNA here is from genome assembly GCF_007827085.1 of Peromyscus californicus insignis. Classification (NCBI taxonomy): domain Eukaryota; kingdom Metazoa; phylum Chordata; class Mammalia; order Rodentia; family Cricetidae; genus Peromyscus; species Peromyscus californicus. The sequence goes on from NW_026294534.1 coordinate 5,150,271, forward strand.
AGGATGGTGAGTTTCTTGCAGCCGCAAATAATTGGGCTTTGTTTTTTTTTTTTAATCCATTCAACCAGTCCACTTCTTTTAATTGGTGAGATGGGGCTGTTTACGTTTGATGTTTTGCAGTGGTTTAAATGAGGTATGTTTGCATGTGTGGTGGGTTGTTTTTTTTTTTTTTTTTTACGAATGCTGTTTATTGAAGGAGGGTGTGGTTTTGTGATCGTTTAAATGAGATGCCTGTCCCCATAGTCTCAGACATTTGGATATTTGGTCTCAGTTGATGGTACTGTCTGTGTGTTGCCTTACTGGAGATAATGTGTCACTGGAGGTGGGTTTTGAGGTTTCAAAAGCCACACACCAGCGATTCCCAGTTCACCCTCTTTGCTTCATGCTTGAAGTTTTAAGATGTGAGCTCTCAGATTGCTGCTCCAGCCACCGTACCTATCTGCTCCCTGCCCTGGCGGTGATAGACTTCTATCCCCCTGGAACTGTAACCCAAAATAAAGCCTTTCTTCTCTGTAAGTTGTCTTAGTCACGGTGTTTAATCACAGCAACCTAAAAGTGACTAATGCAGGCTTATTTTTGCAGGTGGGTACTAATTTCTCTGAGAGGTCTGCTGGATTAGTTGGTCAAATGTCTGATTCTCAGCTTTCTTTTCTTTCTTTCTTTCTTTCTTTCTTTCTTTCTTTCTTTCTTTCTTTCTTTCTTTCTTTTTGGTGTTCTTTTGATAGGTTTTGAGCCTTCCTGAGTTCACATTTGTGTATGTCTTTCTTATTTTACATATGTAAAAATGTGTCCTTTACATCTCCTCTACAGTGTTGTGTTAATCATCATAGATTTCTTTAGTTTACATTTATCCTGATGAATTTCTTCGTATCTATTCTCCAATTTAAAGGATAGTCTGGATGGATTTATTCATTTTGTTTAACAGATATTTTGTTTCAGGGTCTGAATATCAGCCCATCATTTCCTATCCTTTAGAGTTTTTGCTGAGATGCCTGCTGTTGTTCTGATGGTTCCCATTATAAGTAACTCATGCGTTTCTCTTGAAATATTCAGTTACTTTGTTATGTACTTCTAGCATTTTAATTATAATATAACACAGAGAAGGTTCTTTCCTGGTCATGTCTGTTGGGTTCTTAAATTCTCCTATACTGAGATGTTTGTGTCCCCCCCCCCCCATGTAAGGAAATATCTGCAGTAAGTTATAGAACAGTTTTCTATGCCTTTATGCTACATCTTGGTTTCTTCTTCTATATCAGTTTCATAGATTTGGCCTTTTAGCTATGAGTCATAACTGTCTTATTACATTTTCCTTATTACTCTGAAAGTAATAATACCTTAACTGTGTCTTTGATACCTGAGAATTTTTCCCCATTTGGTCTGCTCTATTGGCAATGCTTTGGTTGAGTTTTTTCATTTGATCGAATTGATTCATTCCAAGGATTTCCATTTGTTTCATTTGTTAGCATCTCTATTTACTGAATGTCTCTTCTAGATTGTTAACTTTCTCCTCTAAGTCTTGAGTGACTTATTTATTTTATTAATGTGCTATAGGAAGTGACAAAATGGAGTGAGGGAGTCAGAAACATGAGCTCTCAGGGACAGGCTGCAGAGCCAGCAGACCAACTGCCGGGAGGCTGCCATCAGCATGTTCTAAACATTAACTGAGAGAGTCTCACCTCCAGGACTTAACGGGTTTTTTTGAACATTGTAATTATTTCCAAAGTGATAGATGACTAAATACTTTTTATTTCCGTGTTTTTATCTACTCAAGCTTGTGGTGATGTTGTGTCCCCCAATATATTGTGCACCCTAATAAACTTATCTGGGGTCAGAGAACAGAACAGCCACTAGACATACAAAGAGGCCAGAAAATGGTGGCACACATTCAGGAGGCAGAGATCCATCCAGATCTCTCTGAGTTCAAAGCCACTGGAAACAGCCAGGCATGGTGACACACGCCTTTAATCCCAGGAAGTGATGGCAGGAAGTAGAAAGGTATATAAGGCCTGAGGACCTGGAACTTTAGCCTTTTAAGCTTTTAGCTTTTTAGCAGCAGTTCAGCGGAGATCAATTTGGATGAGGACACAGAGGCTTCCAGTTTGAGAAAACAGGATTGGCTGAGAAGTTATTGAGGGGAGGTTGGATGTGGCTTGTTCTGTCTCTCTGATCTTCCAGCACTCACCCCAATACCTGGCTCCAGGTTTGTTTTTATTAATAAGACCTATTAAGATTCGTGCTACACAAGCTGACTACACACACACACACACACACACACACACACACACACACACACACGTGCTCACTTTACCCCCAGTATTCTTTTCTAAAAAGTCACTTCTTCAAGTTTTCTGTCACCTAGTTACTGTGCGCCCGTCTCCACACCACGGCTGTACCGAAACATTGAGCTCTTGTTCTCTTTATTTATGTCTAATCACCTCCCTAGTAGCCTAACACCCTGGTCCCCCTGCCTCCGAATGCAGCATGATTCCTCTGCTCCTGCAGACTGCTGGCTCAGTCTTTCCTCTCACAGGTGGTGTTTCTCAGTGTTGTAGCCTCTCCCCTGTACAAGCTACCAGGCTATGCACTAAATTTATATGTATATATGGATTTTCATTCCTCAAGGAATTCGCTGTCTAGGAGTGATGACATGTAGCCACATGTAGGCTTTTGCAGAAAACAGTTGTAGATTCAGTGGATGTTGAAAGGGCACATACAAATGCCATGCCTTCCTATGAGGAGCTGCTATTCACAGGGAAGGCACCAGTTCTGCCATAAGGAAAGAGAGCTGGAGACAAGACAGTCTCCTGGGAGTGAGTGAGAAGGCATACAAGGTTGAGTAGATTTTCAGTGAAGTTTCTGAATGAGAAACTGGTGAGAGCAGACGCCATGTAGGAAGCTGTGAACACTTGAGCATTCAAGGAATGAGCAGAGATAACTCCACGTGCTGTTCAGGCATGGGGCGGCGGCAGGGGTGGGGGTGGGGTGGTGCTTGTGGGGAACGGGAGCAGTGTATGCACACAAGCAAGAGCTGGGCCAAGGTGCTGAGGTTCATGTTGCTCTTTGTGTGATTCTGTAAGATCTCTCATTCCCGAGTGTGGTGTCAGACCTGTCCTGCTAGTCCTGGAGAGTTGGAATGGAAGGAAGGGCTGTGAGAAGGAGAAGGCGGGAAGCTGCCCTGGTGGTAGCTGCAATCAAGATGGCAGTTTTGGGATGTTACGGCCATGTATGACGAAAGCAGTGGTTTCCCAATTGGGTTGACTGAATTTAGTGTCCCGATATAATCAGAAGTTCTGCTCTTTTGTTCTTCCTACTGTTCTCTTGAGGTGAGTTATTCGTCTCCCAAATCTCTGTGGATGAATTCCAGGAAATGCCTGAAGTTGTGCCATTTGGTCCCAGCAGGACCTTCAACACATCAGATTCAGAAGTCTGAAATGTCCCAGCTGAAGCTTTGTCTCCCTCCGTCCATAAAGTCTCAGTCAGGAAAGGTTGGGAAACATGCAGCTAAGTGAGGACTCTTCCTGATCACAGCAGGAGCTTTGAGATTACCCAGACCATAAGAATGGAAGTTGCACAAAGGAGACGGCTCAGCATGGAAAGGAACTTGCTGCATAAGCCTGTCAGCTTAAATTGCATCCCTCGAACCCATAATGGTTCCAAAAGTTGTTCTCTGACCTCTTCATGTATTCAGTGGCACACATGCTCATACTCTCTCTTACACACACACACACACACACACACACACACACACACACGTATAAAATAATAATACTGATGATAGCAATAATAATAAGAACAAGAAGAAACAGAATTATCAAAGATCTGTGTAGGGAGATCACTTTTGAAAAACAACTAGAAGAGAAGAGCAGCTGAGTACAGGAAGCTGCCCAAGTGGGTCCTGTGGTAACTAGCACACTCAAGAAGGAAGAAAAGTAGATGAATCTGAAAGAGAATTGGAACCAACAAGATGAGGTCTTGGAGCAGGTTGAGAAGTTGTGGAGGCTGAAAGAAAGGAAATTGTAATAGGCAACTGTGTGTGGCAGTATTTGTAAGCTTCAGCTGGGAGCATGGTGAAGACTCAGGCTCAGCACAGGCTGATGGAGTTTGAGGAGAGCTGCCTAGAGTCATTGTGCAGAGTGTGACACACACAGCATTGCACTAAACTGAAACTCAAAGGGGGATGTCTGTGACAGAGAGGTGGGTGTCATCAGCATGCTGTTGACAACTGAGATGAGGAAGGGGAAGAAATCAACAGCCAGACAAGAGATGGTTCCAGTCGGGGACGCCAGGAAGACAGTCGGGAAGAACTATCCTCAAAGGAGTTGAGATGTCTTCCATCAAGAACATAGGAGAAACAGTGCCAAGGAGTGTGTGCAGAGGTGACGGGGTTATGCATGAGGAGCATGCTTGGGAACATTCCACAAGGACCAAGTTCATGGCTTACACATGCAAAGGAGCCAACAGGAAAAGGGGAGGTCAGGTTAAAATGCAGTGACTTCAGCCATCGCGGGGGACAGAATGAGTCTATGGAACACATGTCCACCTGACCACTAAGTGGTCACACAGGGAGTCATTGGAGAAGGATTTAGTGCTTAGAAGCATCTATTTTTAAGATAGAAAGAATAGTATAGGGGTGATCACCAGCCACAGTGGCTCACGAGTGTGTTGTGAATCTCTTCCTTGGCTTTGAACACCGAGACCCCTCTGTCTCTCATTGTGTCTCTCTTATGTCTCTGGAGCCATAAGTTTTCTGCTCGGTATCCACAAGGAGTGAAGCAAAAACCACGGAGGGTTTGTGTTGGTGCTGTACTTCATTACTCTGGTGGCATCTCCCAATTACTTGTGAAAATCAAATGACTCCAACCACGTCTCCAACAGTAGGAGTAATGCCACCATCCCAGCAACAACTTTGAGAAAGGCAGGATTCAGTGGCCCGTGACATTGGGGAAGTGTTCCACTCACTGTTATAACTGAGAAGGCCAGAGGAGAACCTATGACCTCATGTTTCTAGTATGAACAGCCTTTGGTGAACACTAGAGGTTCCAGCCAGAGATTATTTGTTCATTGCTTTCTGAAGGAAGAAATTCTTGATGCAACTGTGAATTACACGTAAAAGATTCGACAACCAAAGCATTTTAAACCATATTGTGTATTCAGGATGTTACCCGGAGGTCCTGTTGGAAAGGTCAAGTGATAAGTCATCTCCAGAGAGAGTTATGGCTAAGAAACCTAACTAGAAGCTCTCTAGCCTTTATAGGAAGATAGTAAAATGCAAAAGAAACACTGTGATAAATTTGCATGAGTTGGTGGTGCACACGAACTGCTCTCCTGATTTGCTTAGCTTTCCTTCGAAGGTCTTGTGCTGAGAGTAAGGGGCTTGAGAAAAATAAGCAAAGGTGAGAAGCTTGTGTCCTCTAAATAAGGGAGAATAAGACCCTTGAATTATTTATTACCTAGCAATGAGGAATGACAGGAGAGGTAGATACAAATTAATGAGTGGTCTGTGAAATCAATCGGCCATTCTTCCTCATTCCAGCGAGAGTGGCAGAAGAGGAAGTGACGAGTTGAATGAGCTAGCAACCAATGCAAAATTAACCACAGACATGCCTCGAGGGACCTCATTCGATGACGCAAAACACATTTCTGTCCCTCTTTATCGAAGGACATGAAGTTGTTCTAAGACAGAATGGTCCCCCAAACTTCGGGTTCATTATCCTTTACTCCCAACGCCACCACCTATCCAGTTCGGTTTTAGGGGGCTCTGCTGAAGTCAGCTACACATGACACCTGGGAACTGAATCCAGGCAGAGTTGTGTATGGTTTCACTTACTCTGTTCTTAGGGGATGTGGAACAGGTCTTAGCCACTCAATAGTCACCTCACCAGCCACACATAGAACAATTGTAGGCCATTGTCCCTGAGAAGCTGGTGTAAACTCTGCCTAGAAAACATGGCCTGGTGTCCCTGGCTGGTGGGAATTCAGATTACAGATGCAGCTGTGTGGCTGTTGGAGACAGCAAGCCATCCGAAATCACTTTTTTGGGGGGTAACTTTTATTGTCCCTTCAGGAGACTTCGGGAATAACTCCACATCAGTCTCCAGTTCCTTTTCACCCTGGTGCCTCACTTATCTCAACTGGGTACGATTCAGAGACACTCCCCTTTTCTTAGTTGATCAGCAACAGGATAGCAAAGTACAGACTTGATCAAACTTAAAACCAACAAATGGGAATACTGACCTTTGCTTAGAGCGACCTCTAAAGATATATTTGAATGTTTTAAAAGCTGATCAAAATAGTTGTTTTAGTATAAAGGTGCTATTAAACAAAAGTAGGGAGAGGAATTAACTAATACTGAACATCTTAAGAGTGCTTCAGGTCAATCCTAAATCGTGCCTCCCACTACTGTTTACTAAACTTATACTGAATGTAGCAAGACTACGTTTGTGATTATCTGCAGATACATTTTTCTGAAGATTTACAACATTCCAAATTATACACACACACACACACACACACACACACACACACACACACACACACAATTTGTTTTGTAGATAGTTTCTCTGTGTAGCCCTGGCTATCCTAGACTCACTCTGTAGACCAGGCTGGCCTCCAACTCAGAGATCCACCTGCCTGTCTCCCAAGTGCTAGGATTAAAGTATTGCACCACCACCACCCAGCTAAGAGTGGAGATTTATTAGTGTTGAAGCTCTAAGGATTTTTGTCGTTGTTGTTTGTGTGTTTTTAGTTTTTTTTTTCTCTTTTTTTTTTTTTATTAATTTATTTTGCAATACAATTCAGTTCTACATATCAGCCACGGATTCCCTTGTTCTCCCCCCTCCCGTCCCCCTCACCTTCCCCCCAACCCCCCCTTAAGAATTACTTTACTGGGGGCTGGAGAAATGGCTCAGTGCTTAAGAGCACTGGCTGCTCTTCTAGAGGACCTGGATTCAATTCCCAGCACTTATATGGCAGCTCACAGCTGTCTGTATCTCCAGTTCCAGTTGATCTGACACCCTCACACCAATGTAAATTTAAAAAAAAAAGATTTACTTTATTATTTTATATGTATGAGTGTCTGGCTTCAATGTGTGTATGTATGTGCACCACATTGGTGCCGGTGTTCTTGAAAGTCAGCAGAGGACTTTGTAGCCACTGGGCCTGGAGTTACGGGTGGTTGTAAGTTGCCATGTGGGTACTTCAAGTTAAACCCAGGTCCTCTGCAAAACTAAGAAGTGCTCCTAATCATTAAGCCATCTCCCCAGCCCTTTTAAATTTTATTACGAAAAATTTCCACATTCCCAGGGCTAATCCTAAGTATTGTTTTAAATGTCAGGATTCCTGAAAATTGGGATGAGTTGAGTGCTATGCAACTTTTCCTGATAACTTGCAGCAAACGTCAATTCAACAGGTCCTCAAGTCAATGTTAAAGCATGATTATGCTACAGAACAGAAACATGCTGTGGGATGTCTTTCTGTACACTGTGATTATGTGTTGCTCTAATTGGTTGATAAATAAAGTCGTTTGGCCTATGGCAAGTCAGGTTATAGTTAGGTAGGAAATTGAAGAGAGAGACAGGAAGAAGAAGAAGGCAGAGGCAGAGGAGACGCCATCCCGCCGTCTAGGGAGCACCATGTAATGGCACACATGTAAAGTCATGGAATGTGTGACAACATATAGATTAACAGAAATGGGTTGAGTTTTAGCTCCCTTCATGTGTACTTAATAAACAACTAAGTGAAAGGCGGCTGAAAACTTAATGTTAGCTTTTTTGGGTTAACTTCATGTTTTCATAAAATAAATAGTAATTTATATTAGCTACTGGCATTATAATGCTAAGTTTTAGACACTATTTGAAATGTTATATGAATACTTTTGCCACATGCAACTATATGATTTTTGTGTTCCTGTTGCAATAAACTTAAGTATTTTGTTTTGAAAAAAAGGTATTTTTGAATGAGTAAGTTAGTGTGTGAGTGAATAAATGTGTGAATGGTTTATGACTGGCCCCCAGACGTGTTCTGTTGCTGCTTCTGTGAATGGAAATAGGGGATAGCCCAGGCCTTCACAGAGACCATGACCAACATGGCAGGAGGGAGAAGAATATTGACTGTTGTGTCCTTTTAAGGCTTGGGAGATGGTTCTGTAGGCAAGGTTCTTGTAAATCCAGATGAAGTAGTATGCACTACAATCTTGGTGCTCTATAGAGCGATGGGAGGTAGAGAGAACCCCTGGAAGTTCATAGGATGGTTAGTCTGGCATACTTAGTGGTGAGTGATAACAGACCCTGTCTTAAAGAAGGTGGAAGGTGAGGGCTGACACCTGAAGTTGTCCTCTGACTTCCTTATGGCCTCCTTGACACACGCAAGCCCATACTCACACTCACACATACAAACCCACATAGAAGAAGAAAAAGAAAAGATAAAGCATCCTCTTAATGATCAGAGCACAATTACAGAGAGACATTGCTTTGCACCAAGTTTTCAGACACATCCAGAAGAAAGAAAGTGCATGGGTTGAGTTCCACGGGTTCCACAGGCCGCAGAGGGCCGGTGTGAGCGTTGTGCTCCAGGAGCTGGCCCCCAAGTTCCCGGGGTCTGAGTGGGTGACGTTGGCAGTGTGGTGAGCGCCGTTCACTGACTTCCATTCCACTCCCCTTGTCATACACAGTGAGTTTCCGTCGTGGGACCGCACCTTTCTCCGCAGGGACTTTGACTTTCCGTGCCTTACTTCACCGCCAAGAGCAGAGAAGGCATCCCGTCAGTAGTTGGTTTAATATCTGTTGATTGACTAGGGGTACTTTGTATTCTGTCTTATGGACAATACACATTGAACAAGGAATAGGAAGCTAGCCCAAACCTTGAAGTTTTATTTAAAACTGGCTAATATGTAATGAATATGCCATGTACCGTATAATTCAAATCTTTAGTGATCCTGTGAGATGTATGTCCATGGCAAAAGAAAACAGGCCAGTGAGATGGCTGGTGGATGAAGGTTGCCAAGCCTCAGAACCTGAGTTTGATCCCTGGAACTGACATGATAGAAGGAGAGAACCGACTACCACAGGTTGTCCTCGGACCACCACAATAAATAAACAACAAACAAACAATAAATAAAATAAATGCAGTTTTAAAGAGAGAGGGAGGGAACTGGAGAGATGGCTCAGTGGTTAAGAGCACTGGCTGCTTTTCCAGAGGACCTGGCTTGTATTCCAGCATCACATGGCAGCTCACAACTGTCTGTAACTCCAGTTCCAGAGGCTCTGATTCCTTCTTCTGGCTTCTGTGGGCACCGCACACATGTACTGCACATACATACATACACACAGTCAGAACAAATAATATAAAAATAAGTAAATCTTCTATAAGAGTGTGGATACGACCAGATGTCATAGAAGGGCATCCCCAGAACATCACTGACTTGTCTTCTGCATGAGTCACTTGCTGGCCATTGACAGAAAGTCATATGTAGTGGCTTAAACACAGAACGCAATTACTGGCTCTCCTCTCTGGAAAGTCTCAAACTGAGTTTATTTTGCCTTCAGGTATTGGTGAAATTATTAAGGCCACTCCACGTAGTTAAAAGGAGATTTATTTAATGGCATAACTTACAAATTAAGGGATAGGTAGGTCGCGGGTTCTGGGGAAGGTGTATCACAGTCCAGCGGTGTTCTCTGGAGCTCTGCTTGGTCCACCTCCACTATCCAGGGTCCCGGCCCCCGAGAGCACGTCCGCTGATCCAGATCTCGGGTCCCCAGGCGCCTCCCTTGGCCCTGCCTTGTAGGTGTGACAGTTGCCGAAGTCTCAATGGGGGTTGGAACTTCCAGATCAAAGCTGGAATGACTACCTACTACATTCAGGTACTACAGGTGCTGGTATCTGAGAATGTAACTGATAGAATTGTTCTTTTTCTTTCTCTGCCTTGGTATCAAATAACTTTGTCCAAGTGGGATGATCTTAAGGCAAGATGTGCCCATAAAATAAGTCTTCCAAGTGTTATTTTTATCAATCAGATCTCAGAAAAATCCTGAACTGTCTAAAGTAGGACAGCACTCCAAAAGGACTAGTCCTTGGCCCTCTTCAGTGTTGAGCCATTATGATGGGCTCAGTCAACATCAGTTTTCAGTCCTGATGGGCAGTTGCACTGGGCAAACTTCCTGCTGGTTAGAACTAGAACCATACAGAGCAAAGGAGTTTCCCAAGGGAGGTAGGCTGTCGGGAAAGATCATAGACTGTTCTAGGTAAGAGCAAATAGACTGTGCCATGTTGGGAATATGAGCCAGGTGGAAAGTATGTTCTAGTGTGCCAGTATGAGGGGGCACAAGTTCACAGAGACCTTCAGTGGGCAGGATGGGCTACAGAGGGTAAACTTTTAAATCTTGACCAATGTCCTCTACCACACTACTGTTCTGTGTTAGTGTGAAGATGAATTGGTGGGGTTTTTTTTTTTGTTGTTTTTTTTTTTTTGGTTTTTCGAGACAGGGTTTCTCTGTGTAGCTTTACGCCTTTCCTGGGACTCACTTGGTAGCCCAGGCTGGCCTCGAACTCACAGAGATCCGCCTGGCTCTGCCTCCCGAGTGCTGGGATTAAAGGCGTGCGCCACCACCGCCCTGCCCGAATTGGTGTTTTAAACAAGCCTGCCGTGGAGAGTGTGTGCTGGGAGACTAGAGACAAGGTGTGCAATGCAGTAAGCAAGCTCCGAGATAACCAGTGCCCTCGTGGTGGGCACACGGATGCCGCTCTCCACCCTCTGTCCTTTTTCTGCTGTCAGTTTGTGGGTGGAACTTGAAGACTGTCTGTCATCTGAAAGTTTTTACAAATTGATGTGAATAGCAATGGGAATCATTTCAACTTCAAAGTCCCTTCCCTCTCCAAAGAATACAAATTATAATTCTATTTTATCCTAATATATTTATACTAGAAAGAGACTGAATAAACATCATGGATTAAAATGAAATGTGATTTTCAATGTTGTCTCAGTCCACTTTAGGGAATGAAACATTTTATAACAAAACAGTATTTTAAATGTTTATTTTTCACATTCAGAAATATGATGAAATTCACATTTTTACTTGTAACTGTGAAGCTGAAATGTACAAACATATGGTTTTCAGTCTAATGACGGACACTGAAGAGGGGTGAGTAGAAACCCATGATCTTTGGCGTAGTTTCTGAAACAAGCCTTCTTCTCCTTAGCATGTGGCTTCAGGGCTCAGACTAAACTTCTTGCTCTGAAATGTCAGGGAATGTTGAAACTGAGACCCTGTGCTAGGACATCCTGGGCCCTGAGCAGCTGGCTTAGTAAACACCTTGTCTGGTATGAATGGAAGCTGAGTCCCAGCTGGAGTGGCAGGTGTTGATGGTGAAGGATACATTATGTTCAAGTGGATGCAGAGCTCAGAGTAATTTAGTATTTAGTATGGGGCTCAAACAAGTGTATTGGAGAGAGAGGGCCTAAATCTTTTCCATTGCATAAGAACCCAAGGCAAACCCTCAGGAGCTGCAACATGAAGAAGCCAGCAGTTTGTGTTTCTTAGATACCATTTCAACTACAGAGTGACAATTCCTGTTTCCCAATCTTGAGAATCAGCTGAGCACTCCTGGGGTTTACCTGTATCAGGAGCCTTGAGAGCCACAGTATGGCTGGCCCTGAACATCTGTCAGGAGGAGGGTGTGGCCTTACAGGGCTGGACTTCTCCAGAGGAGGCCTTTCAGAGAGAACACCTGAGAAGACAGAGCCTCTGTTGGCTCTTCACTTGCACTTTGCCACTTTGCTTCTTCTTGTGTGGTTTGTAAGAGGTACAGAGAAGAAACACATTTGAGTGACTATCCCAACAAGCACGTTGTTGAGTGTAGGTCTGAAGTGTTCTTCTGGTTGACACCCAACCGTGGGGCTGAAGATCGTAGCTTTGGGTGGAGCTGGATTGACTCTGACTGGCCAGCCTTCCATGTGTCAGGCAAGTCTTTGTGAAGAGCTTTGTCAGAGGAAGTCATTGTGGGGACACCTAAGGCACAGGACAAACCCAGCAAGTTTGGTTCACTTGGAGGATGAACTAGGAACAGGCATCTGGGGAACAATAGCCAGGTTTTGCCAGCCAGAAACAAAGGCCAGAGAGGAAAAGGCTTCAATCAGTACCATCAGGCTGTATATCATGACCAAGTATCCTGTCGTTAAGGAAATGCCCTGAGAGAAAAGCAAGGGCAGCAGTACAGATTCCACAGTAACCCAGGAGTGCTTGTTTCATTTCCAGGTTTGTTCAAAATGAGAAAGCCTTTATCAGATTCCCTCCCTAGGTGGAAATAATTGGATGCGAGCCCAAGAAATATCCTCTAGGTACATATATTTAAACATGGAAAGAAGTTTGGAGATGAAAGAAATCTGAAAAACAGTGAATTGTAAAACGTCATTGATTTTCTTGAGCTTAATTCTAATTCTTAAAGTTTATTTGAATATTTCACATCTCCAGCTTCTAGAAAAGAATTAAGTGAGGTGCTGTGGACCTCGGTCTTCAGACCCCTTCAGATTGTGATGTGCACATCTGGCTGAAATGTAATTTCTATTTTTTGTTCTGTAAGGAAGGGCAGATCCCTGTAACTTGATTACAGAGATGCTAAAATCTCACAGTCTCTAAAGACTTCCATTCTTCAATGCAGACTCACAGCGGGGGGAGGAGGTAGACGTGATTGTGCTCTTGTCTTTGAAAATCCTCATTGTTCCTTTGTTTTATTGCTATTTTCTATGCAGAAAAAAACAAAAGACGTGGAAAGTCTGTGGGTCTTGTAACAACAGATGCTAAGAGTACGTGTCCAGGGAGGAGTCTCTGAGGCAGATACCAGAGTGAGTGTGTGTGTGTATGCCTGTGCCTGTGTGTGTGTGAGTGTGTGTGTGAGTGTGCGTGTGCCTCTGTGTGTGTGCCTGTGCCTGTGTGAGTGTGTGTGTGAGTGTGTGTGCCTGTGCGTGTGTGAGTGTGTGTGTGAGTGTGCGTGTGTGTGAGTGTGTGTGTGAGTGTGTGTGTGAGTGTGTGTGCCTGTGCGTGTGTGAGTGTGTGTGTGAGTGTGTGTGTGTGCCTGTGCGTGTGTGAGTGTGTGTGTGAGTGTGCGTGTGCCTGTGTGTGTGTGAGTGTGTGTGTGAGTGTGCCTGTGCCTGTGTGTGTGTGAGTGTGAGTGTGTGTGTGAGTGTGTGTGCCTGTGCATGTGTGAGTGTGCATGTGAGTGTGTGTGTGCCTGTGCATGTGTGAGTGTGCATGTGAGTGTGTGTGTGTGTGTGCCTGTGCCTGTGCCTGTGCGTGTGTGAGTGTGCGTGTGTGTGAGCGTGTGTGTGTGCCTGTGCCTGTGTGTGTGTGAGTGTGTGTGTGTGCCTGTGCCTGTGTGTGTGTGTGTGAGTGTGTGCTCAATACCTATGTGCAATCAAGCTCATTCCTGCCTTGACAACCGTCTTCTTGACCTTTTTATGAAGTTTGGTCAACACTAAGTCTGTCGTTACATTCTCTTGAAATAAGCCATGCATTTACTTTAGAGCTCCTATGCTCCAGCTTCTTTTTAAAAATATTTTCCAACATTTTAAAATGGTGCAATATAACAGAATTCATCTTCGTCACCACCGTGTGTGCATGATTGGAGAGTGGTCAGTACACTCACACGCTTGGGAACAGATTTTCGAATATTTCATCTCAGCAGTCACAATGCTGTTGAACACAAGCTCACTTCCGCTTTCCGGGACTCACGTGCAGACGGAGAATCCAGCTGCTCTGATCTTTTCCTGGTGCACTTACCTTACATTACATTATGCTTTCCTGGGTTATCCATGTTGTAGCCTGTGATGGAATTTCCATTTAGGCTGACTAACTTTCCACAGTATGTGTGTCTTCCTTTAGTTTATCCTTGTGGACCTCCAGGCTTGCATGTGCAGCATCTCTCAAAAGCCTGTGGTATTTACCCAGAAACAAAGTTGTTAGTTCGGGGTGGATGTTCTACTTCTGACCTTTTTGAGAAGCTTCCACAATGTTCCATGTAGCATTCATACCATTTTGCATTTGTGCCAAGAGTATTTCACTTTCTCCCCATCCACACTAACACTTCTTGTTCTTGGTGTCATTGCCCTTATGGCAGATATTAGTTCTATCTGATCGTGGTTTTGACTTGCCTTCATGATTAGTGATGGGGACGATTGTTCTAAAAGTCAAGCATCAGGTGTTTGCCATTTCTGGACGGACACTTGTCCAGTTGTTTGCCCATTTTAATGAGGTCATTTGGTTTGGGGTTTGGCCTGTAACAGCTCCTCATGTACTCTGTGTGCCAGCCTCCTGATTGTTTAGGGTTTGTGTCACTTCTCTTCTCTTACAGGTTATCTTTTTCTTCAGTTCGTTGTGTCTTCTGATGCTCAACCGTTTACAGACACTGTGCAGTCTCCTTGTCCATCTCTGCTGCTGTTCCCTGTGTTTTCAGAATTATATCTAATGTCAGGGAGTCTTTACATTTTCTTCAAGTAGTTTGAAGCTTTATTTTCAGACCCTCTTGGGAGCACAGAGGTCCTTATACTCACAGAGAAGCACCAAGAGAACCAGGAATGTTAATCATGCAGGGGTGTCTCCTCAATGGAGAAGATAAAAACCAAATACCTTCATTCCATCCAGACAACTGAGAGTGGATTTTTGTTAACAACATGATGACATTTTTGCTATCTGTGGAGGTAGACATCACTATACAATCCCCAGAATGATTATCCCAGACTCTCCCCTCCCTAGGCCATTATCATCCTCAGGGAAGATGTCACATGTATGTTATAGCCTGCTGACCTCTATGTATCAGTCAGAGATCACACTAGATTCTAGGCCCTTTAGCTATAGAACCCACCCTCGTGGTCACATGTATTGTGTAAAGGAGTCTCTATGTAGTCACACCTTAAGCTTTATTGTGCACCTGGCATTGCACTGATTGTTGCCTGAAAAATTTCCCTAAATTGTGCTGTGTTTTAAACGTGCTGACTCCCTGAAGTCTGATCCAGGTGACAAAATTGATCTGCACCAGGTTTTCATTCTCATCTCTTTATGAGGTTCACTTTCCCATATGACACCTGCAGGAACCCCCTCAAGACCTTTGATCCACATTTAAGGTAACTTACATATGACCCAAATAAAGATCTATGTTAATTCTTTAACACGTATGTCATTAATTTTTGGCTTTACTTATTATTTTCTTTTTAAAAATACCATTTTTAAGACCCATAGTATTAGTGTCTTTAATCTGCATAAAATTTGCATCTGTACAGATTGAGCATATATTTAATATATATAACATAATATATATGTATTTAATCTATATATAATCTATATGTATGTTATATATATAAAATCTATAGCAGTCAATATCTCTTATGCCTGTGATCCTAGTACTAAGGATACTTAGGAAGAATCACAAAAGTCTAAGTCCAGCCTAAGGTGCATAGCTCCAGATCAGCCTTGGCTATGGAGAGAGACCCTGTCCAAAAAATGAATCTTGGAAAAAAATCAGTCCCTTAATTTAAGTTATGGACATAAACAGATCATTGTAGAGGGTGTGTGTATGTGCATGTGAATGTACATATATATGTGTGCATGCATGTGTGTGTGTGTGTGTGTCTTGCAATATGCCTTAGATGCATTTGATTGTGTTCCTTACAAGCAAATTCTGAGAGGAACATTCAGAAGTACTGTACATCATGGGGCTGCCTATTGGAGAAAATGCATATTGGAACGGGAGTAGAGGAGAACAGGAAAGAGAAAACTATATGAGCCTGGGTAAAGGTCAGAGCCATCCATTGCTCTAAAGCATGCCATAGGCCATTTCTCACTGACTCAGACTGATAGTCTATGTGCCTTTCTGTGACTGCGGTTTATATCTAGGAGGGCCTTTCAGTCCCTGGATCACGCAGGCCATAGGAGACAGGTGTGAACCCAGCCAACAGCATGATCTGGGCAGAGCCACATCAGTTTCTGTCCTGGGCAGAAGCCTTCCCTAACTACAGACATGAGCTGGTGTCCTGAAATGCAATTCACCCTCCTAATTTTATATAAATCCATATTTTTGCTTACAAATTATAAAGCATATTTTCTTCCATTTTACATGGAAAATTGCAGTATTATTTATTCATTTTCAAGATTTCCTTTTTGTTTGGGAAATTGAGTAAAAAGCTCTATCTTCCTAGTTGTGCCAAGAACTCGTTGAGCCTGTTGGCAGATTTCATTCTTTCCCAGCTATATGAAGCCCATTCATGAAAGAAAAAAATGCTCCAAAATCTAGTTCAAAAACTCAGAAAAGCCATCAGTCACAGGAGACGGGCAAGCCATTCTTCTGTGATGACCCTGACATCAGGGTGTGGGTCAGCCCCAGGTATAAAAAGGCAGAAGCCTCCAGGAAACACAGCTTAACTTTGTTTAGAGTGTGTCAAAGCCTTGACTTGTGACTCTATCCAGAAGGGTCTTGATGAGCTGTGGGGGACCAGCTCCCACATTTATTTACCCCAAGGACTCTTGAGGAATGAGGGATAAGAGACTTAGGTAGAAATAAAGAGAGGAGAGAAACAGAGAGAAACACAGGATAGCCTCCGGTGGGCCTGGATCCTTATCCACCAGCCCAGAGCTTTATTCCAAAGGTCTACTTATAACAACGCCAAGGGGAGGGCAAAAGACCTCCCTCTTCCTAGTTAGACCCTTAAAATACCTGTTACCCAGGCCTATGGTCCAATCATCCTCTTATGTAGTCCTGCTGGGTACAGCCAGTAGGAGACCTAGTGGGCTCCAACAATGAGCCACAAAATGTCACCTAAAATGTCACTATGTACTACAGCAACTCAATAGAATGACCAATGATTGGATGTTTTCCAATTTTTGGTCAATGGATGGTCATAAAAATTTTTTTCTATGATGTTTTCTTCTTTGATGTCACAGTGGTGCATGAAGTTGACCATGTTTGGAAATCTACACTGTGATACAAAGAAAAGAAAAAACCAAACAGTACAAATCAGAGATCCCATTTCCACCTTTCCAGCACGCCACTCTGTAGCTAGGAATGGTGAAGGTTTTCATTCAGAAATGTTAGTGTTCTCACTACACAATTTAGCATTCTGGAAACATAAACAAAAGCCCAGTAGCACCTTGGTTGATGCTAACTGTTGAGACAATGAGAGTCCACAAAACGCCGATGGCCAACCACCATGGACATTTACTTCTTGCTCAGTCAAGTCCAAGTAAGCACTCCTTTGAGGGAGGTGCCCTCCTAGGCAATGACAAAGGGCTCTAAGTGTGGACATTGGTGACAGTGGCCTCCATGAGCACAGTGCTTAGAGGCATCAATCTGAAGGAACTGGGACAAGAGCATAAAATGTGAGAGCAGCGCAGAGTGGGCCTGCAACTCTGGAAATGGCATGAACTTGTCTCCCAGAAGAAAAGCTGACTTTGTGCAGATCTCCTCTGTTATAGAATATTATTTTAAGGTGTGTTACTTTTGTTTATGTTGCATTTGTTTAACTCTGTGAAGCTGGGTTACTGTGCCTGTCTAAAACACCTGATAGTCTAATAAAGAATTGAATGACCAATAGCAAGGCAGGAGAAAGGGTAGGTGGGGCTGGCAGGCAGAGAGACTATATCGAGGGAGAAATCTGGGAGGAAACAGATCTAAGGTCTAGCAGCCAGAAAAGGAGGAGGACTCCAGGGGCCAGCCACCCAGCTACACAGCCAGCCATGGAGTAAGAAACAAAGAAAGGTATACAGGAATAGAAAAGGAAAAGCCCAGAGGCAAAAGGTAGTCGGGATAATTTAAGTAAAGCTGGGTGGCTTTACTTAATTAATTTAAGTAAAATTAAGTAAAGCTGATAATTTAAGTAAGCCTCCGTGTGCGATTTATTTGGGAGCTGGGTGGCAGGCCCCCAAAAAAAGACCAAAAACCAACCAATGACACTTGTCAATCCCAGCCACAGCAATAAGCACACACTCTGTCTTTCTTATTATACACACTCATCTGTATCTTGTCTCCAGTGACAGTAGAGACCTCTCAGTCCATGTGAAGTTCCACACAGGGTAGAGAGCCAGCAAAGAGATCAGTCCCTATTAGTCCTGGCCCTGCTACTGCCCAGATGAGCCTTGGGGACTTTGTCATGAGGCAGTCAGACATGCAGAGAGGTGTGCAGTGGTGGGATGCAGCCCATCTCAAGTCTTTGTCCCTGCCTGATAGCCGTGTCCAGTATCCCCTGAGGCCATGTTTAGTGTCCCACTTATAGAGTTTACAGATGCCCGGTGGCTGCATAAAACTTTGGTTTCTCTTAACTGTTATTTTCAATGTGTTAGCTAACAAGTGAGCAGACTCTCTTACCACAGGTCCCTTTTGATTCTCCTGTAATTACAAAAAAAAATCACAGCACATCAAACACTTTTAGACTATACTCAACTTATAGATGACTAAAAGTCAAAGCATACGGTACTATTTAACAATAGACTACGTTGAAATCCTAAATTAGAACAAGGTAGACTGAGACATATGCGTGAAAATGTCAGAAGGAAACACAAGCCTTTGTGTGCTAACCTAAAAAAGTTAACAAAAAGAATATACCGGAAGTGAGTCTGTGTGAATTTGAAGTTTAGCGACTGTGGCTGTGAGACATGGTGGGAATTGTTGGCTAATGACCTTTGCTGACCCCTTTGGAAGCCTGTAAACGGTGACTCGATGTATCATGGTTGTCAGTGCAGAGGCCTTAGCAGTTAATTGACAGTTTCACCAAGTGACCCTTCCTCAGAGCTAAGAGCCAGAAGACCGCTGTGTTTATTAGATGATCCTCTCTGTCAACACCATGCTCATCAATGCATGGCTCCCTGGGACACAGCTTGCTTCTCCAGGCTTTCCTATGGCCTGACAGTCCCCTGGGTATCCAATGACAAGTCAGGACAGTCACAGAAGCCAAAATGTCAGGAGCTCAAAGTCAATAAGCCAAACACGGTGCAGTTTCCTGAATGATCTGAAAGCTGAAAACACTTCCTACTTAATATTAATGAGCACTCTCAAGCCCTCTACAGCGTCAATCAGGGCTTCATTAAACCAGCTTTCTGTGCAGCAGTTTGTCATGCTGTGAGTGCCACCATTGCCTGTTCCTGTTGAGGTCACTGGAAAGGGTGACTAGTTGATACTTCCATCACTTTTAGATGCCTACGCCCCCTAGTTCAAAGTAGGCAATTGCATATGACATCCCAGTTTTGGGGGGTGGGGGTCACCGTGTTTTCTTACTGTGTGAAGCTCTTTGTCTATAGTAGGTGGACATCTCTGGGGTCCTAGAAAAGCTGTAACTTCTCTCAATTCCATGCTCTTTACTCATGAAACAGGGATAGGCATCATGGTGCATTGGGTCTGTATGAGAACAATGGTCTACAAAGTAACAGTGAAAACAGGGTGGCAGACACAGAATCTCCACTGCTTGTCCTTCCAAAGCAACAGGGCAAAGTCTTTGATGAAGTGGAGACTTTGCATGTGAGTTTATGGTTTTTCAGATTCAGCATAAAATCAGCCACATTTTGTGCATGTCTAGAACATTTTTCACTTGTTTGGGACTTTGGAAACACATACATTAAGAAAAGAGCATATATTTGGCCATGGTCACACTGTAAATGTAACACACCTGTAACTCCAGTACTCTAGAAGCTGAGGCAAGAGGATTGTAAGTATGAGGCCAGCTTGGGGTACATAGCACAGATCCTGGCTAGCCTAGACTTAATCCTGTCTTAAAACATTAGGTTAAAAAAAGAAAAAAAGATTTCAGGCCAGAGAGATAGCTCAAGAGTCATCAAGCCTGGTAATCCAGGTTGCATCCCAGAACCCACATTATGGAAGGCGAGAATGAACTCTGTCAAACAGCCCCTTGGCCTCTACATACACACCATGGGACATATACATCCACCCCCATTCAAAGTCAATAAATGAAAAAAAGATTTATTTAAAAATAAAAACAGTTAGACACTTAACTGGATACATGAGCCAGATTTGGTGATTCTTAATGATAATTTTCTTTCAATCATAATTTTTAGCCACATGGTAAATGTATTTGTGGAGTGTTTTCCCCTGTACTTTGGGTGGTTTTGTAGGACATAATGAAAGAATAAAATGAATGTTCTAAATTCCAGAATGAAGAATTCAATTAGTTAGTCACTATATTAATTAGATGATGGTGATAGCCACAATTTTATCCATAGTTCTAAGATGATAAAAAAAAGTTTATGCCAACTCTGTATTTATACTTGACCATAGTTAGGTCTCTTAGAAATGAATGCTACCTATCACAAGAAAAAGGGGTCAGCTAGAAGTTAATGGGGGTAATAACTAACACCATGGACAGCTGACAGCATGTGTTACATGTTCCATTCCGCTGTGTCAGCTAAAATGCCACACAATGTGTTGGGCCCTCCCCCTCCCCCGTTGGTAGCATGGGTGTTACCACTACAATAATGAAAGACTAACTTTTATTAGGATGGCTGGAAAGAGTTCCAGGGACATGGTCACATCAGTGTGCCTGGTGTTTATGAGTGTGAATGAAGACTTGCCAAGAAATAGTAACTGTGTGTCAAATTTTATCCCCAAATTCAGGTTTAGTTCCTAGTATCAGTCATAATTGAGAGTAATGACTAAATATTTGAGCCATTCACATAAATTTATAGACAAGGTGGAGGGTGGGCTCAGTTCACTGTTATGTCAAGGAAAAGTTCATGTTTGTATCTAAATGTAATTTGTTTTACTGCTATGAAATTGTGAGTGTTGCTCTACCGTTTCCCCTGTTCTATGCAATAGGTCATGCTGCCTTTGTGCATTAAGCACAGAGGAGATGGGGTGGGTTGTTCCTGCTCTGCAGTGGGCATTGAAGATTTGGGAATATAGTAGGAATTATAAAATCAGGAATGCAGTGGACATTGCAGAATCAGGAATGCAGTGGACATTGCAGAATCAGGAATGCAGTGGACATTGCAGAATTAGGAATGCAGTGGACATTGCAGAATCAGGAATGCAGTGGACACTGCAGAATCAGAAATGCAGTGGGCATTGCAGAATCAGGAATGCAGTGGGCATTGCAGAATCAGGAATGCAGTGGGCATTGCAGAATTAGGAATGCAGTGGACATTGCAGAATCAGGAATGCAGTGGACATTGCAGAATCAGGAATGCAGAGGATGTTGTAGAATCAGCAATGCAATGGATGTAGAATCAGGAATGCAGTGGACATTGCAGAATCAGAAATGCAGTGGACATCGCAGAATCAGGAACGCAGTGAACATTGCAGAATCAGGAATGCAGTGGACATTGCAGAATCTGGAATGCAGTGGACACTGCAGAATCAGAAATGCAGTGGGCATTGCAGAATCAGGAATGCAGTGGGCATTGCAGAATCAGGAATGCAGTGGACATCGCAGAATTAGGAATGCAGTGGACATTGCAGAATCAGGAATGCAGTGGACATTGCAGAATCAGGAATGCAGAGGATGTTGTAGAATCAGCAATGCAATGGATGTAGAATCAGGAATGCAGTGGACATTGCAGAATCAGAAATGCAGTGGACATCGCAGAATCAGGAACGCAGTGAACATTGCAGAATCAGGAATGCAGTGGACATTGCAGAATCTGGAATGCAGTGGACATTGCAGAATCAGGAATGCAGTGGACATTGCAGAATCAGAAATGCAGTGGACATCTCAGAATCAGGAATGCAGTGGGCATTGCAGAATCAGGAATGCAGTGAACATTGCAGAATCAGGAATGCAGTGGGCATTGCAGAATCAGGAATGCAGTTAGCATTATAGTATCAGGCATGGTAATAGACAACATAGAATCTCTCATGGCCATGGACCTTATTGTGTCTGAATGTGTGTAATGCTGCTGGCAGGATGTAAGGGTGTGCCAGTGACTTTTCTCTCTTCTTTCTTTCAGGTTGCTATCAGCTATGTAATGTTTTTCGATCCCATGAGATGGAAATTGACCAGTGCTTGCTGGAGTCCCTTCCCCTGGGCCAGCGTCAGCGTCTGGTGAAGCGCATGCGCTGTGAGCAAATCAAAGCCTACTATGAGCGAGAGAAAGTGTTCCAGAAGCAGGAAGGGCTCCTGAAGAGAACCAAGCCCGGGAAAAGCCAGAAGGTCCGCTTCAGCCTTGCTGACATGATTCAGGACGCCATCATCCACCATCATGACAAAGAGGGTACGCCTTCTCTGTGGGGCTTCTTACAGCCTATTTTTGGTGTTGTTTTCTAGGGAGATAAGAATGCTTTTTTAAAAAAGTGTTCCTTCCAAAAAATGACATGAGAAGTCATCAGTCTCTTAGCTGATATGTGAAAAAGTAAAATTTTGGTGAAATATTTATATATTGCCAGAAAGAGAATTACTTATCTGAAAGCCAAACAATGACTTTTTTAAAATTGCATACTCTAATTCTTAACAGGACACTTTTGTCTACAGACTTGTGGCCTTAGATCAGTGGTTCTCAACATGTGGGTGGCGACATCCCCAAAAGACCGTTTCACAGAGGTCACATATCAGATATCCTGCATATCAGATATTTTTACATGATTCATAGCAATAGCAAAACTACAGTTTATGAAGTAGCAATGAAATAACATTATGGTTGGGGGTCACCGCGACAGGAGGAGCTGTATTAAGGGCTGTGCTTTAGGAAGGTGGACAACCACGGTCTGAGGTGATGGCTGCGACGGCTCCTCTCATTTTTTCCTCACATACACGTAGACATGGTGGCAAAGTCCGAGGCCGCAAAGTTCTCAGAGGGTTAAGAGTCAGTTTTTCTAAAAATCTTTTCCGAGGCTGGTATTATGACTTTGTCTTGTGTTCATATAGTAGGCGAGTGGTCTCAGACCTTACATTTGGGTCTTGGATTCATTTTAAGCTTTGTTTTGTGAAAGGCTGATTTTGCTTCGGTGGGGAGTTGTGTTTCGGCATTCTGTATGCTGGTGTCCAGTTTCCCTGCATCATGTGTTCAGACTGCACTTTTCCCAGTTGGTAGTGAGTTGTGAGTTTATTTGAGGGAATCTCTACTCCATCCCATTAATCTCTGTGTCAATTTTTGCCACCATCAGCCTGCTGTGAAGCCTTCTAGTTAGCCTTGGAGCTGGGGGGGGGGGCAGGGGTGGTTCAGCCAGATTTTTGTTCCGTCAATCCTGGGTTATGGTGTGAAAATTTCTTAAGCATGCCTGATTGAAATCCCTTTTGTCCTCACATGATTAATTTCATCACCATTCACACATTTTTATGTATGAGTTTCTTTCTGCTTTTTTGTTGTGGCTTTTACAATCTACTTTTCAAAGTTTTACTGTGAGATAAATGCTCCATTTCTGGGTGTGTGTTATGATAGAATATGACGTTTCTCCCACCAGAGTAGTATATTTTGATGCTTGGTCTTCTTCTGAGAGTGAAAACTTTAGGAGGTGGGGCCTAGCTAGAAGAAGGAAGTCGTAGGAATTATGCCTTTGGGGGATCAGAGAAGCCCGAGGATATTGAGATGAGTTTAATAGCCAATTTGGATGAGAGTTCGGAAGACCAGAATGCCAACAGCAATACTGGCATTAAAAATCATTTTGATTAGATTTCAGGTGGGAATACGGACACTATTCAGACTGCAGTGGAGGCCAGACGTATTATTATCATGAAGAACATGTCTGTATTATGTCCGTGTCCTGAGAGTTTATGGCAGGCTATGTTTAAAGGTGAATGGCTAATACATCAACTAGAAGAAATGTCAAAGGCATCTAGTCTTTGGGCTCTGGCGTAGTTTCTCTCTGCTTTTTAGTGAGAATTAGAAATGAAAAGCACAGCCAAAGGATTCGAAAGCTGGAATTTGGTCAGAAAAGCCTGTACAAAGTAGAGGCTGAAGAAGCCTCGCTTTCAGAAGAGATCAACCCCAATAAAGGAAGCCATGTACTCTTCCCTGGACCACTAGGAAACAGTCCTGGGGGACATCTCCGTAGTATGCTAGATCCTGCTTGTCACAGCTTCAAGGAGATGAAAGTCCTTGGAAACTTTCTCTTGAAAACTTAGCTCTTCTGGGCTCCCTGCTCACATGGGACCACCTAGGAAGTTGTTTCCCAGGATTCATTTTGGCGTACTCAGCTGCCCAAACACTCAGAGACCAAAAAAGTCATAGTCTAGTGGGGGACTGAGCTACAATTCAGCTTGTATAAGACCTTGGTGTAGTCCATGTGGTGGGGGTGGGGGGTTTACTGAAATGGAAAGTATGCTGGAAAAACCTGACAATGGAGACTCCTACCCAAAATTGTAAGGAAATCTGAAGCTGTGGTAGGGGATGAACAACATGTGATAAGACTGGAGTTCCTGTAGGTGGCTCCAGAGAGGGAAATGCAGAGAACTGTGAGAATGATGTCTAAACTAGTGAGGATCCCATGATGCTGAAGATGCCAACCATGTGGAACGCCTTCCAAGGAAAGCCACAGGCAGCTAGCAGAGCCAGCCCAAGTCAGATGCCTCATGGACTCAGCTGCCAAGGCCACAGGCACAGAGTTGTAAAGGGCCCTGGGAGCTCACCTCATAACCCAGTATATTCTAGATGCTGGCACAAGCTGTGGAAAACACTTAGCTTGCTGCATTTCAGCCATTGGGGTTCCCTCCCTCCCAGAATTCTTCAGAAGGGGAGCACTACACTATACCACCACATCTAGGTGTGTGTACTATACCACCACATCTAGACGTGTGTACTATACCACCACATCTAGACGTGTGTACTATACCACCACATCTAGATGTATGTACTATATCACCACATCTAGATGTGTGTATAATACCACCACATCTAGACATATGTACTATACCACCACATCTAGCCGTGTATACTATACCACCACATCTAGACATGTGTACTATACCACCACATCTAGACGTGTGTACTATACCACCACATCTAGACGTGTGTACTATACCACCACATCTAGGTGTATGTAACTTGTTTTTAATTTTACCAGGGCTGATGCTAAGAGTTTGTCTTGATTCTCAAACAATATGTTGGACTTGAACTTTTTAAAAAGTTTGGACCTGATGAAGCTTTCAGGCATCTTGGAGATAAACTAAATACGATGTCATTATGTGTCAGCCTCGAGCTACATGGGCAGTGAATGCTATGGGTTGGACCTGAAATGTTCCCCACAGGCTCATTTGTTGGATGATTGGTCCCCAGATCTTTGTGCTGTTGCCAAGTGGTGGGGTGTTTAGGAAGGAGGGCCTCACTTGAGGAAGTAGCTCACTTGTGTGTGCCACTGAATATTACACGTGGACCCCAATCACTTCCAAGTTGTTTGCTGTCTACCCTGAGGCCAAAAGCCTTTCCTTTAGTATATTCAGACAGCCAGGGTGTTCTTCCTAAGAGCCTAGGTCCAGGTCCAAGCTTGGGTTGAAACAAGCTGTCCTATATCTTGACTCATTTTAATTGTTTATGTCAAGTACATTGTCACAAAGACCTTATTGTACCTAATACAGTATAAATGAGGACTTCTTAGCCAGTGTGAAGTATGTTCTCTGAGGCCAGTGGTTGGCCAAATCTAGACTCTAAAATGGACATCCTTCTTAATGAATTAGTCACTATTTGAAATCATAAGGACTCAGAAATACCAGGTTTTCTCTGTAGCTCACTGTAGAAGATATTTTTCCTGACCTGATTTTATTTTATTTTTTAATGTGCTCAGTCTGGAAAATTCATGAATTTAGGAATGTATGCATTTCCAAGGCTCTCAGATCGGGACTGTGAATCTGTACGTAAGAACTGTCAGCACGCTCTATGCAACCACGGCTATAATAAGACTCTCTGCTCCTCTGTGTGGGCATGCCAGTTAAACTGCTCCCTGTTGAGAAGTTCGTACATCTCATTTAAATGTGTTTGCTTTTATGCCTTTATATATGGCAGTAGATGTATGATCTGGTGTAGCCCGAGAGATCCTTTAATCCCATTGACACCTGAAAGGACAAGTACTGTG
The DNA here is from genome assembly GCF_007827085.1 of Peromyscus californicus insignis. Lineage (NCBI taxonomy): Eukaryota > Metazoa > Chordata > Mammalia > Rodentia > Cricetidae > Peromyscus > Peromyscus californicus. The sequence continues at coordinate 5,176,254 of NW_026294534.1, forward strand.
ACCGCACCTGAGTCTCTATGCTGGTGGCCATGATGCTTCTCATCATTCTGTTCGCATTTGTAACTGATCACTTAACAGTCACACTGATATGAGGAGCTGTGTTTCTCATACTCTCCTCCATCCTTCCCATCTTGTGCTTCTCAGGAGAGTGGAGTAGAAGTTTAAAGCCACCTACCTCCTTCCCTGTCAGCTGTTGCCACAGAAAGTGTACACAGCACTGCGATCTTCACACTGTCTCCCTGTATTGGTGGGAAAGTAATGAGACACAAAATAAGTGCGTAAAATTATAAAAATTAGATGAAACACCCGCAGATATTACAAGATGATGTCTGTGGTCTTAAAAGAAATTAAGAGTGATAAAGTAATAAATCAGAGACCAAAGCAAACTGTTTTACACATTTCTTCCCTAAAACGTTGTAAATCATATTTTGTGCAGTCCCTCCTGCCACACAACCTGAGTGATTCTTTTTCCAGCGGTTGTTACAGGGGAAAACCATGCTGTCCTCAGTGATCAGAAGGCAGGAAGGGGGGTGAATTTTCCCTTGAAAGCACCAATCTCGGGAGAAAGAAGAAAAGGCCCAGGATAGACGAGAAGACAGTGCATGAGCCAAGTGGAGAGAAGCTGGAAGAGGTGGTGCTTGGGGGATGCTGCTGGGAGAGTATGGTTCTGGAGAAGTTTGACCTTGACCACCCCTCAGGCTTGACCTGCGAGGAAAGGCAAGGAGAGCACACTGCCGTGGGTGGCAGAGCAGCCAAGCAGCAACGGACGCCTGGACACCATCAGATGGCTAGCCAGGGTGAGCTGCATGGGAGCGGAGCGGTGCTTTTTAATCCGAGTATCTTCTGGGAAGTCCCCTTTGTTTCCGTTCCTTCTGTCTGTGCCTTTGCATTCTCTGTTCATTTAAGTGTCATGAGATGTCCAGGGAATCTCTTGAATCGGGGGATGGGGGAGGCGTATCACATGTTCCTAAAAGGGACCTTGGTACACTGCAAATCGTTTTCAGCAAAGAATACTCCTGGATATTTAGCTCTTAAATGGGTTGAAGGGTGGATATGAACTACAGCTAAGGGTCTGTTGATGTCATCTCAGCATTAAGATGGCTGGCATGGCTGGGATTCTTGCAGTGGGAGTCAGAACAACCCCAAGAGTCATATCACAGGAAAAGTCCATGCACTCATCCCATGTATCCTAAGACTGTGGTGATATATTGTATATCAAATAAAGCTTGCCTGAGGATCAGAGGACAGAGCCAGCCACTAGATTAAGCATAGAAGCCAGGCAGTGGTGGTACACACCCTTAATCCTAGCTCTTGGGAGGTGGAGATCCTCCTGCATCTCTGTGAGTTCAAAGTCACACTGGGCTGCATGAGATTGATTCCATGGAATAGAGAAACAGAGCCAGGCAGTGGTGGCACACACCTTTAACCCCAGTGTAGCTTGAGTTTTCCTGCCTGGCCCACAGTCAGGACAAATCTCTCTCACCTGCCAGTCCCACAGCCTCTCAGACCCGACCAAGTAAACACAGAGACTTATATTGGTTACAAACTGTATGGCCATGGCAGGCTTCTTGCTAACTGTTCTTACAGCTTAAATTAATCCATTTCCATTAATCTATACCTTGCCACATGGCTCGTGGCTTGATGGCATCTTCACATGCTCTTTGTCATTGTGGTGGCTGGCAGTGTCTCTCTGACTCAGCCTTCCACTTCCCAGCTTTATTCTCCTCCTTGTCCCGCCTATACTTCCTGCCTGGCTACTGGCCAATCAGTGTTTTATTTATTGACTAATCAGCAACACATTTGCCATACAGAACATCCCACAGCACCCCAGTACTTGGGAGTCACAAGCCTTTAACCCCAGCACTTGAGATCTCATGCCTTTGCTACCAGTATTTGGGAAGCACACATGCCATTAATCCCAGCACTAGGAAGGAAGTGAAATGGCTGGGCAGAGAAAGGCATATAAGGTGTGAGGAGACGGGAACTAGAGGCCTTTTCGGCTGAAGACTCAGAGGCTTGCAGTCTGAGGATTTGTGGAGATAGAATCTCGCTTTCCATTCAGCCTGAGGATTGGGTAGTGGTGAGAAGTTTCTCCAGTGGCTTGTTCCTTTATCTCTCTGATCTTTCAGCAATTACCCCAATATCTGGCTCTGGTTTATTATTATTATTATTATTATAAAGCCATTTAGGAATTCATGTAACAAAGACTGTTCTTTGGAGGATAGCCAGGAGTGGAGCAGACAAGGCTTCTGTCTCCCTGATGACCCACTGAGGACTGTTAGTGGCCATGAATAAGGTCACAGGAATATACAGTGTGATCAGTGATGACACATGCCTAGGAAAGCTTCCTGGAGGGGCTGGGAGACCACTATGCAGAAACCTGGGAAGGGCATCCTTGATGGCGTCCTAAGGTAAAGGATGTCCCGGGATGCTGAGGGAACAGCAAGACCAGCAGTGGAGCAGAGGCAGAGCAAACAGAGGACACATGAGGAGAGGGGTGAGGAGTCTGTGAGGTGTGTGTAAAAGGACTCTGCCCATTGTATTTAGGGATTCCCGACACCAGGAGGGGGTTTTGAGCTCACGCCATTTAGAACTTAACAGATCAGCTGTAGCTGCCTCCTGAATGGACAGAAAGAAGACTTGGGGAAGCAAGTGAGATGGATCTGGGGTGAGCTAGGCAGGGAACTGGACCAAAGCGGAACAAGAATGTGGTGAGAAACAGTCAGGTTTGAGGCAGAGGGAGGGGGGTTGGAAATGCTGAGTAACTGTCTGTAAGGTGAGCATTCATTTTCTCCTGCTATGAGAACACGTTCAGTAGTCGGAAGAGGATCAATGCGTCATCTTATCTCACCTTGCTGTGGGTGAGAAGTCAGGCCTGGGACTCAATGGGAGAAATGAAAATTGGTTGTGTAGGAACGGCTCTTGCCAGAGCTGACGGTTGCATCCCTTGGACCAGAGTCCCCTCCATCTCCAAGGTGAGCCAAGGCAGACCCAGACCCCTCTCACACCTCACGTTTTGCCATGTTTCTGCAATTCCATCTCTTTGATCAGTCCTTCTGTCTGTCTCACCATCTTCTAGAGCCCCGTGTGATCACCGTGAGTTTACCCAGGTCATTCAGATGCTGGACTATTTAAAAGACAGTACAAAAAAAGCTATAATTTGCATTTCTTATATAGTTTAACATATCCACAGTCATAAAAACCATAGGCAAAACTAGGTCACCCCAAATCCCGCAGAGGACCAAGAAAGGAAAATGCAACAGATTTTTTATTGGACAAAGACAATAGCATGATGCCATTAATTATTAGTTAGACACTCCTCCAGGCATTTTTATAAGACAACCTGACTTACTGGCTTGAGACAAAAAATTTGAAAGTCATGAGACTGTAAAATGGCATTAGTAGACAGGACAGGAGGCGTCACTGGCTTTCAGTGGACTGTGTTATGCCTCACTAAAAACCTAGACCTCGCCGGGCGGTGGTGGCGCACGCCTTTAATCCCAGCACTCGGGAGGCAGAGCCAGGCGGATCTCTGTGAGTTCGAGGCCAGCCTGGGCTACCAAGTGAGTCCCAGGAAAGGCACAAAACTACACAGAGAAACCCTGTCTCGAAAAACCAAAAAAAAAAAAAAAAAAAACCAAAGAAAAAACCCTAGACCTCAGCAAGCATAAGGGTGGAGCAGAGGAGCAGGGACAGGGGAGCCTGTAGGATTGTAAGTACAGCAAAGAGTAGCTAGAGCTGCCTAGACATGCATTTGCTTATTCAAACTCTACGAAGTTCACAGATGGAGGACTAAGGAGTTCTAGAATTAATAATTCGTGGAAGTGAATCAGAGTGACCAGATGCAGCCAGAACTAAGAGGGAAACAGGGGCGAAGTTTTAGTGGGAGCCCAGCACAGTGTCTGTCAGGGTTATCTGAGGACTAAACGGGACACTGAATATATTTAAGTGACTGGCATATGGCATTAGAGAATGCACAAGTGCAAACGCTGTCAGTGCTGATGAGTGACGTGAATTTCAGCCCGTTTCCAAAGGGGCCGAGCCATCCAGCTTCTCACTAATTCATAGTTACAATGACTCTGAGCTCATGTACCTTTCTCCCTATAATTATAAATTCATTATAATTTATAGCATGATTGCCTAAGACATTCCTAAAGCCCTGCTCTCATTCTTATGTTTTCACACGCGCAGTCAGTTTGTGACACCCGGAAATCAGACAGCGGCCAAGGTCAAAATCCACTCCTCACTGCTCCAATTCTGTCGGTTAATTCCTCCTCAGGCCACAAGAGCAACGACTACTTAGCATGCGTGTACAGGAGGGCTGGCTGGTGAATGTCATTTGAAGGTCCCTGCATACAGTCCCCTCCTCTGGATTCTAGCAGCTCCCGTGGGAGAGACATCCCCCAGCACACTGTTTGTAGGTATGAAGAGGAAACATGGCCTACCTTGGCTGAGGACACGCAGGTCCTAAGTCGTGGAATGGGGATCGGCCACTGCACCCAGTTCAGAGTTAGGACCCATGATGCCAGGAGGCCCTCACAATGCTGCCACACAGCACCCTCCTGTGAAAGCCTATCCTTCCGTGCCGCCGTGTTAGAACCCCTTCCTCTCTGTCTACAAAGCTCTGCACTTCCACCACTCGGTGTTTGGGACTTGTGTGTCGCGGCGAGCAGATACGAGACAGAAGCAACTTAAAAGAGGAAAAGCTCTGTTTGGCCCAAAGGCTTCAAGGTGACAGCCTGTCATGGCAGGGAGGGGGCCGTTCATACACCAAGGGACAGGAAATGGAGGAAAGGAATGCCGGAAGGGCGGGATACAGCCCCCAAGGACGCATCCCGCCTGCCGTCCTCACCCCGATGCCATCACATTGTGACTCCCTTGATGAACTGATCTAATGATGAGGTCAGAGCTCCGAGGGTCTGATTGCTTCACAGCCCATCAGCTGTCAGCCAAACCGCCAACATGTGGATCTGTGAGGGACACTTCATGTGGAAGTCACAGCACATAGTCAGAGATTTGTGTCACGCCACTTCACTTTAGTGAAGCCATCCACGTAGGACAGATCTTTTTAATGGACAGTACAATAATACATATACATGCATATGGCCCACTTTAAATTTCCTCCCAGTCACTATGCCAGTAGCTGGTCAAGTTATGACTACAAGGCAGGCGATTAAAATACTGGCCACTTTGCACAATGTTCATTTAGTGTTGCTGAGACCCTAAACTATGCATTGACTTCACACAGAGCCCTTCAGAATTTAAATGCCCTTAATCACCACTGTCTCATGATTTTATATCTCATGATTGGGTACCTTCAATTATGTAGCAGCTGTTGCCTATTGTCAGAAAGCATCCTAGTTCACTGAACAGAGCTATGTAAGTCCACCAGCTGCCCAGCCCGGCCATGCTTGCTGTGGGTGTGAACGCTGTACACACAGAAGCCCAGGTCTCTGACACAGTTGCTCACACAGAGAAGAAACTCTGGAGGTCAGGCTGTTGTGTGTCTCCACCTTCCTCCTGCAGCACACCCTGTCCTGGGCTGAGCTGAAGTCTGCCTACTGCACATTAGTTAGCAGGTAAAGGACTGACCATCACGCTGGACAAGCCGTCCTCATGCCCACTCAGCTCAGGCGTGCTGCCCACTCTGGAACGTGGACAAAGAATACCAGAGCCTACAGTAATGGCTTTTCATGGAGAATGTTCTCTCCCATTCCCTCCTTAAAGGCAGGCTGATCCTTTCTGTCCAGGCTGTGAGAGTTTTATATTAGTTAAACCTAACTCTCAGGGAGAATCTGTACACAGTCCATGTCGAGTACAGCCGTCGAGACTGGGGGTCTGGAACCATTTTCCTGTTGGAGCACCTCCCATGCGTACACTGGTGTTGATGAAAATGCACAGGGAGAGCCTGAACTGCGTTCTTCTCTGTTGACCGGATCACCTGTCCTCAAGGTACCAGTGGCCTGGTTTCTCCCTTCTCTTAGAAAACCTCTAGTTGCAATTAATGGTGGAACTGAACTCTCTGATTGCTAATACTTGACACACTCAGGTCGTGTTTTCATTGAAACTGAAAAAAAAAAAAAAAAGCAACTACTTGAATGAGTGAATCGTTGCACCAGCCCAAGTCAGCTCCATCAAGCTTCAGATAGCTTTACCTTCAGACAGACGAGCATGGGGGTTATGATTCACTGTGCTCCAGTACTCTACATGAAGAGGGGAAAATAGGTGACTGGTGATTTCAGAGGCACAGTCTGTCCGAGGCCTGCAGTGCTGGGTGATGGGCATGCTCAGCCGCCAATCTGATGGTGTCAGCCTTCGTCGGTGTCTGTAGCACAAGCGGAAATGAGATGCTGTACATGGAGGGCAGAGATGAGCCATTTGTAAGATCAGAGAAACCACGTAGTGTGCACAGGATGTGCAGGCTGGAATATATTAGCAGAGCATGTCCTGCGCTGTGTCAGTATACGGAGGGTTTCTCGGAGTGGGACTGCAAGTGCCTGTGTCTGAAAGAGCACCTGCCTGCGGCACTGAGGCTGCCCTCCCCGAGGCAGGATTCAAGTCTCGGCCCCTGTCCATGGCAGCATGGCTTGTGTTTTCTGAAGTAACAAGAAAGCAGAGCCATGCCATGTTGCCTCTTGTTGCCCCACACAACCGGAAAGCCCCTTAAGTCAGGTACTCATGGCTCCTCCTCTTGCCCCCGCCCCTGGAGCGTTCTTTTGTTAGGATTTGTCTTCACAGTTCCACCTGTGCCTGACTTGTTACTAAGTTCAGGGAAAGTTTTAAAACGTTCTACTATTTATTTATTTGCTTGTTTGTCTGTACCTGTGTGAGCATGTGATGTGCCTGTGCACACACAGAAGGGAGCATTGGATCCCTTGGGACTGCATGCTACACAGATATTGGGAGCCGAGATCTGGGCTTCACACCAAGTGCCCCTGTAGCACGAATTCTAATTGGCCTTAATAGTAAAAACCCAGAGCCACATATCGGGGTAAATGCTGAAAGATCAGAGAGACAAAGGAGCAATCCACAGCCACCTCTTACCTCACCAACTCCTCAGCCTGAAAGGGGGGCTGAGCTCCTGTCTCCTCCCACCTTATATTCCTCTCTCTGCTCAGCCATATTACTTCCTGTTTCCTCCTCCCAAGTACTGGGATCAAAGGTGTGTGCCACCACTGCCTGGCCTCCATGGTTAACTAGCGGCCTTAGCTCCACACTCTGATCTCCAGGCAAGCCTTATTTGTTAGAGCCCAAACAAAATATCCCCACATGTCCCTTAACTGTATCTCCAGCCCCTTGGAAATATCTTAGTGCCCATTTTATTCATTTGCAACTAGTACTGACCTCACTGGCCATTTCTTGCTTTTTTCTTGGCTCTCCTCACTGGGCTTGCTCTCCTCAGGGTCTCTGCAGATGTCCGTGATGCTCTCCCCTCTCTTGTCTTGGCAGGATAGTTCTCCCCCATTCTGTAGTCTACACCCCACAGCACCTGTGTTTGTCTTTTCAGACTGACAGGTGAAATACTACAGTCTGTGGAGCTTACACAGAAGAATCTTGTCTTCCTATGACTCTGGAAGTTGGGGCACACCAGATTGATGGACTGGTGGATTTGCTCTCCCTGAGGATTTCCCACTTGGTGACTCGTCCCTTCCAATAAGGGCATCAGTCAGACTGGACTTGAGACCTAGCCTTATGATCTCATATAACCTTCATTCCCTCCTTTAGAGCTGCCAGAGAGTGCCGTTGAGTTAGGGTTTTAACTTAAAATTTGATGGGAGATACTATTGAATTATTCTCGCCATCTTGTTCTAGCAAATCAGATCCCTTGAGAGGCTTCAAGTTACACTGTGCTCAGGTCCTGTAGTTGGAATTTTCTTTGGGCTGCCAACTGGCTTCCAAATAAAGACACAGCAACTTATTATTAGTTATGAATGCTCGGTCTTAGCTTAGGCTTGTTCCACTAGCTCTTTTAACTTAATATAACCTGTTTCTATTCATCTACATTTCTGCCTCAGGGCTTTTAACCTTCCTGTCATTCTGTATGTCCTGCTTTCCTGCTTCCTCTGTGTCTGTCTGGCTGGCCCCTGGCATCTCCCTATCCTCTCTTTTTCTTTCTTCCTTGAGCCTAAATTCCTCCTCCTACTTACTCTCCCTGTTCAGAAGTTCTGCTTATACCTCCTCCCTCGCTATTGGCCATTCAGCTTTTTATTAGACTAATTATGTGCCTTAGGCAGGCAAGGTAAAGCAGCAACACATCTTTACATAGTTAAACAAACGCAACACATCTTTGCACAGTTAAACAGTTATTCTGCAGCAAGTGTCCATTTCATCTTCCACATCTCTGTCTTCTCCTACAGTGTTACCTACAACTCTGAGCCTATGGGAAGGAAAATCGCCAGGCCTCTGAAAGAGATGGTGCTATATAGACAGCTAGCTCTAGCAGGACTCGATCAGTTCCCATAAAAGTAGATTGTAGGAAAAGAGCAAACGTGGTTTATTCCCAACTCCAGCATCCTGGTTTGTCTCTCCTGTGGTGTTCTCTCCTGTGAGAGCTTCTGACATTACAATATTATCAGTTAGGGCCTTTGTGGACTTATGGCTTCCAAAATGCTGTGCCAAGTGAACCTCTTTTCAAATGACTAGTCCTGCCTCAGCTATTATGTTAGCAGCACAAAACAGAGTAAGACACCATGGACCCTAAGCTCAGCTTTCTCACACTGTCACCTCCAAATGACCTTCTTCGTAACATTTCCCACACACAAAGGATGAACTACCTGACACTTCAGAGTCCTTGTCTGATTGTATTTTCAGCAGATTCCAGGCACACTCAGAAGGCCATCGAGTTCTCACCGTAGGCAAGAAGACTGCCTTCTGTCTGCCACTGTCCTGGTGATCCCACCATCCCACCGCCTCCCATGACCTCATATCTATGGGACCTGGAATCGTGGAAGAGAGAAACCTCTGGGCATGTCTACTTTGTTATACTGGGTTAATGGAGGTGGGAAGACTCACCCTGACTGTGGGTAGCCCTCTTCCATGAGCTGAGCAGAGGAGGCCTGTGGTACAAAGAGGGAGAAAATGAACTGTCAGCTTCCTGACTGTTCATTGGAGGTGACCTGCTCCTCTACACTCCTGCCTCCATGCTGACTCTGTCACAGTGGACCATATCTTCTAGAACCATGAGCCAGAGTAACTCCATCTGCCTTTAAGTAGCTTCTTGTCAGGAATTTTGCCATAGCAGTAGGAAAAGTAACTAATTTATTTATTTTATTTGGGTGACTAAATTAGCTAATATTTATGTCATTTACAGCAGGATATATGGAAAGTACTGTTTAAAATCCATTTTCGAAAAATTTTTATTATTGTGCGAGGGCTATAGAAGTGGTTCAGTGTTAAAAGTATTTACTGCTCTTGCAGAGGACCTGGGTTCAGTTCCTAGCACCTACATGGCAGCTCAGAACCACCTGTAATCCTAGTCTCACTGGATCTGATACCTTCTTATGGCCCTTGAAGGTTCATGCATGATTGTGATCTATATATACTCACACACATATATACATATAAAAATAAATAAATAGCCATGCATGATGGCACATGCTTTTAATCCAAGCACTTAGGAGGCAGAAGTAGGTGGATCTCTGTGAATGCAAGACCAGCCTACTCTACGAGTTCCAGACCAGCCAGAGACACACAGTGACTTAAGACACACTGCCTTAAACAAATCTTGAGTATCATTGTGTGTGTGTATGGGTGTGTGTGTATGATGTGTGCATGAGGGCTCATAACATGCCACAGTAAATGTGGAAGTCAGAGGACAACTTTGTGGAGTCTGTTCTCACCTTGTATCTTTACATGGGTTCTGAGCATTGAACTTATGCCATCAGGCTTGTAGAGTAAGTGCCTTCCCCCGGGTGCCATCTTTCCAGCCCTGAATCCTCACACATGCCACTGTACTGTGTTCTGGTGCATCCCACGCTCCCTCCCCATCACACCTGCCCCCTCGCCTCTCTTCTTCCTTCCTAGTTGTCACCCTTAGGATGTCATCGAAATGGAGTCCGTTACCCTCTCCTGACCCTCCTTCTTTAGGGTCCCTTCTTCCCTGCTCACGGCCCCACATCTGTGTCCCTGTGTGTGAGGAAGCACTGTATCTGTCTGAGTCTAGATATGTGGGTAATGTGATGGCTTTCAGGGCCATCTGTTTTTCTGCCAGGGTATGATTTCCCTCTTCTTTGTGGCTGAATACAATTTGCATTGTGTGTGTAAAGCACATTTTTCTTTATCCCCTTATCTGCTGATAGACAGCTGGCATGGTTCTGTTTCTCAGCTCTTGTGGATAGGAAAGCAATAAAGATGAGTGTGCAGAAATCTTTATGGTATGTTGACTTAGTGTCCTTCAGACACATAGACTCAGGAGTGATAGAGCCCAGTCACATGACAGTTCTACTTTCACATTTGAGGACCCACCGCACTGGCTTCATACGACAGAGCTGGTTACATGCCCACAGCAGTGTAAGATTTATAGCTGTGTCTACGGGTATTAGATCCGTGGATCTAGAATCCACTTGTTGTACTGACCTCATGATACTCACCACCAACACCTCCCTGCTCTCAGTCACTCTGATGCAGAAATATGTACCTAGTCATTCTCCATCCCAGTGAGAGAGCTGCTGGCGGGATGCAGGCTCCGAGAAGACGATCCTCTCCTCCTCCCTCCCCTCCTTCACTGTGGTAACCTCTAAGTGCCTGTAGCAGAAACAACTGACTTAACTGGCAGTTGGGTGGAATACAAACAAGGGATCAAATACAGGACCACTTGTAAGCCGGGATTCTGTGTCTGGTGGAGGAGCGGATTTCTGTGGAACTGGCGTGGAGAATGTAAAATGCTGACCACAGCTGTGGGGTTTCTAGGCACTAGTTTTCAATATCCCAGGACAACTACAAAATTATTCTATTAAATAACTATTCACTTCTTATCAAATACAATGACTATTAGAAGCACAGTTGATTTTATATCAATTTAAAATTCTTAATGGTGAGACTTGATGCCAAGTCTGCCCAGCATTGTCAGACTCTATGGAATTCTTCCTCCAGAGAGACCAGAGGTAGGAAGAGGCCTTCTCTGCTCTGTGACTTCTGTTGAGCTAATAGCCCTGATGGGGGCACTCGGTGGCCTCTGCTGAGGGCTCATCCTCAGAGAGACTGAGCCGTGAATAGAAGTTGGGAGCTTCATCCCATCCCAGGGAGGGTAGAGGGCTGGGGATTGGTCTGTGAATAGCCATGGCTACAAGGAAGAGGCATCTAGAGGTCACAGGCAGGTGTAGTTATTGGTAAGGGTGTGACTGATACAACTCCTTCCTATCCATGAAAATCTGAGAAGGGAAGTGTGAAATCTGAGACAAGGGGCAGAATGCCCACCACAGGGAGTTTAATTTGGACCCCTGACACTTTTAGAAAATGGGTTCTAGACACATCAGAACCCCAAATCTTAAGGACATCAAGGGACCTGGAACCTGTTGACAGAGGCAGGAGGACCAAGGCTGATGGCTCTAGAGAGGAGGCACCCAAGGCCAAGACAGCCTTGAGCAGCTGCAGTATTGGCTCCGTAGACAGCATCTTATAGCTTGTTCTTCCTACTGGGCCTCCCATTTGTTCAACGTGCAATCTGATGTATAAGAAAAGGCCAGGCCTGGCAATTACAGAGGAAACAATTTAGCTCCATGTAAGAAAGCGCTATCATGCACTCTGTGCAGGATGCCTTGGGAGATGGTGAGCATGCCATGAAAATTAACCAAAGTCCCAGCATCACAGGTTGCTCTTGGGTAATAAATGGTACTTACGTACTGGGTACCAGGAGTGTGAATTTGAGACTCATAGCTGTGAGCCTACAACCACAACTATTATAGTTGATTGTTTCTGTGCATCGCTGAATTGATGCATCTTTAGAATCCCTCCTGATGTTGTTTGTGCCTCTGAGACTGTGTATAGGAGCTTCAGTGTAGGCTAAGTTGAAACTTCTCCACACTTCCAGAAAATCCAAGGGTCGGGTCTCTCGTGGGTTTCATCATCAAACATAGATCATTCTAGTCTGTGCTTGCAGCGGATTTAGGCAAAGAACCATGTCCTGGGGACTCCACCTGCCTTTCTCTTGAGCTTTCCCTGCAGGTTATCAAAGCATTTTTGCTTTATCGTTTTGTTAAAGCCCTTTGTGGAGGTATTACTTAGTAAACACACCTGCTGTGTGAGCGCAGTGTGATCTATAAGCTTTGCACGATGTGTTGCTATAACTATGGAGAGTGCGGTGTGACTTACAGCTTTACACAACATGTTGATGTAAATATGCAGAGCGCAATGTGACCTATGGCTTTGCACATGTGTTGCAGTAACTTAGCGACATTGCTGTTGGATCCTTGGACTTCCACTTTCTCACCACTTACCTGGAGATGGTAGCATAGACAAGCCTGTGGTGAACACTGGGACTCAAGACGCTGGGTACCTGGTGGCTTTCCTAGTGCCAACTGCCAAAGGTTTGCAGAGAACATGTCATACTTATTACAACCCGTAAATGCTCAGAGGAAGACAAGACAAAACAATTGTCAGATTATAAACTTTCAGAACATATATCAGCATGATATTTGATACCAAAGTAAAATTTATTTCAAATTCACATGAACTTCAAACCCGCTACATGAAAAAGTGCTTTGATTTTTGAATTGTTTATGATATCATATTTTTATCACAAAGAAACTTTAATAATACATTATGGACATTAAATTTTACTAAATAAATCTTTCAAATATATTAAATAATTATAAATGTAGTTATATTAATGCACTCATATTTACCTTTAAAATGCAATATGTGTGTGCTGGTTTTGAGACTCAGAGTAAAGGTACTTACCACCCTGACTTATGACCCCTAATTCAACCTCCAGGACCATAAAGTGCAAGAGACCAATCCTTGACCAGTTGTCTTTAGACCACTACACACACCATGGCACATTCACACACATACACACCCACACACACCTATGTGCACACACACACTGATATAAGTAAATAAATGCAATAAAATCATAAATAAGCAAACTAAATGCGATAAGCAGGTTTTCTGAGTCCATCCCCGCTTATTAAATTAGTGTGTTTTAAAAGAACCCAAGAATTTTATCATGATCCCATGTCATTGTAATTAAAATGAGTCATTCTGTTTGAATTGCCAAAGGGATCTCTAAGTGAATCACCAGCATTTATTATCTTTTCAATTATCACATGTCATAAGAATTCAATTAATTCTCATTGTCAGAAATGACTACGCTGAACTTGGCGGAGAAAATCACCCATTTCCTGTTTTTTTATGAACAACAGAACCAAGGTACAGAGCCTGTGTGATATGAACGGGGCAGACCTAACAGCGGCAAAGACGTTCCTTGTGGGAAGCTGGTGCCTTATCAGCCAGGGCCTGAGGTGCTGCCTCAGCCAGCAGGTCCGTTCCAGGTAGAGCGTAGGTCACAGAGGCCCAGTGAGAGAAGGGCCGTGTAGAAACTGTTGAACGGTGATACTTCATCCAACACTCACAATGGGGCCTGAGAACATCACCAGTGTTTCTGTAAATATGATGGATTTTTTGTGTGTAGTTGGTCTATGCTGTCCAGGTAAGAATCAGCTGTTACGGAATGTCAGATTTTCTCTAAACATTGATAAAAATCCTCCCATCTGCACAGGAAGCCTGCCACCTGCCACCCAAGACTCTCTGCTCTCCTCAGATGAGGGTAAACCTCCGTGTCCTGGAAGGTGGATGTGATGCAAAGCTAAGCAGGATGCCCCTGTTCAGGTTCCCGTGAAACCTCCCTCCCAACTGGGAACTCTTGTGGGGTGGAGAGGTTGACCAGTTGTCTGAATTTTTCTCTTCCCCTTTCCGTCATCTAATTTCTTTGCAAGTCTTTCCTTCCCTTTGATTCCTACAGCCAGTTCCTCACCAGAAGACCCAGCAGACTACAGGTGGACAGCTGGCTCTTTTAGGACAGGGTCCCTCCTGTTTCATCAACATTTGCTGGGTGGAGAATGGCTTTTCCTGGTTGCGTGCAATCATGTTCTGGTCTCCTCCATCCCTTCATGTTTAAAGTCCTAACTCAGTCAATATTACAGAGCGTGAGAAGGTAAACGTGGGTCCAAAGTACACTGTTCTGTTTCGTGTGGGGCGGTTATGCTTACTCTAAGCAGGTCTGAGCTGGAATGAGCTGGACTTCACTTGACGGACAGTACTTATCTGGTACATGAGGCTGTCCCTTTTCTGCTTCCTTCTTCCCTCTGTCATGCACCCCATAGGTTGGTGTCGACGAGAAGATACTTTCTAACGTGCTGTTCCCACAATCAAAAACCACCTTCCCGTTCAGTGTCAAGATTTTCATAACATAGCTTCACCATGCTTTCCCCGACCCATGTCCTCTGCTGGAGATGCCTGTCTATCTAAATGCATCTTGCACCTGCTTGCCTACATGCCTTCCCTCAAAGCATTGTCTCTACTGAAAATGCTATCCTTTGCTCTCTTCTCTCTCTCTCTCTCTCTCTCTCTCTCTCTCTCTCTCTCTCTCTCTCTCTCCCCCTCCTGCAGCCCCCACTGAGTAAAATATCTATAACCAGGATGCTTTCCAAAGTGTCCTCACATTCCCTTTATCCTCTTTATCCTGCTTCTGCTTTTTCTTTTCCTGTCTATGGTGAGTAAAAGTTCCTTCCAAGATAATAATTAAAAAAAAAGTAGTACTTTCCTTGGTTCATTTTTGTGTTTCCATGAATTCCTTTAGTAGTAGTATTGAGTATCTGTTGCTCTGAAACGCCTCAGACTTGGTGCCTTAGATGCATTCATCATGCACAGTATCTATGGGACAGGCCTCTAGCCAGGCATAGCCAGGCCTCTGCTTAGGGCATAATGAGACTATAGTCCCAGGTCAGTGGACTGTGTCACTGAGGGCTTCTCTGGCAGAGACTCAGCTACCTCGCTGAGGAGGTTATGGGTTGTCTTAGGTTTCTATTGCTGTAATAAGACATCATGACCAAAAGTAACTTGAAGAGGAGATGGTTTATTTGACTAACAGCTTGCAGTCATCATCAGGGGAAGCCAGGCAGGAACCAAAGCAGAGGCATGAGGCTTGCTCTATGTGGCATGTTTAGGCTGCTTTCTTACAACTTAGCACCACCTGCCCAGTGTGGCAGCCCTTCCACATCAAGCATTAATTGAGAAAATGACCCACAGATTTTCCTACAGGACAATCTGGTGATCTCTCTCTCTCTCTCTCTCTCTCTCTCTCTCTCTCTCTCTCTGTCTGTCTCTTGCACACACACACACACACACACACACACACACACACACACACACACAGAGAGAGAGAGAGAGACTTGTGCTATTCCATACCATATGCATCTGTACCCTGAATGCCGGATCTTCAAAGCCTCTCTGGAGGGGCTTGTGGACTGAGCAGCCATTCCTACCTCTCTAGTTTGGGTCCGTCCCCTAGGTCCATCTTTTGCTCACCTCTTCTGCCATTTTACATTTCCCTGTCTCCCATCTCTCTATCTTCTTGCTTTCCCGATGTCGTCTTGGACTTTAATTCCAGAGGGGAGTGACTTATCTGATTTCTCTTATCTCTTTCTCCAATCCCGTAATCTCCTGGCCTGCTGTGTATCTCGACAGCTGTAGTCTGGTCTGTAGCTTCCAACGCATTACAGGCTTCATAGTTGCTAAGTCTTTTTGATCCAATAAAAGCCTACACATTTATCTTTCCTTAGTTGGAGGCTTACCCACATTCTGCTATCCATGGAAAGCCCAGATACATTTTTATTACAAATTATTTTTCATAAGCCTGGCTAGGTGATTATGATCTAGAAATAGTTTGCTGACTTGGCAGTACAAGCTTGTATTCTAGAAGGAGAACAAAGCTTTCTGTAGGGTCGCTATCTGAGATTCAAAAGTACAGAGACCTGAAACTATCAGCAACATAGACATTGTTTCAAAAGTCACTGAGGAATTGAACTTGTTGGATCAAATGGGTGATAATGAATTCTCTGTGGAGGAAACATGAAGTAGAATTTAACAACTGGCCTGAGTTAGGAGCTAATTAGGGAACACATCAATTTGTGACACTTGACCTGACTTTTGTGACCTTGAGATTTCCTGGGTAGTGTACACCCCAATATGTCACCATCTGGCAGCCAAATGTTGGGGGAACTGGGCTCAGGAGGAGGGAGATATATGGTACAACACAGCCCCAGCCAAGTTACAGCTGGATTTGTAAATTTAGCTTTAAAAGACATTTAAAGACCAGGGATGCATCTCGGTGGGTAAGCTCCATAGTCTAGTGTGTCAAAGGACAAGGGCAGTTTCATCCCCAGGACAAAGGGAGGAAGGGAGGGAGGGAAGGAGGGAGGGAGAGGTAGAAAACAAGATGTTTGTGTTCAGATAATTGGTTGATTTACAGAAGGCAGAGTACTTTGTATATTCTTTTTAATTTTAATTTCATGTATGTATTTGCATGTGTGTGGATTTGTACATATGTGTGTGGGTACCTGCAGATGCCAGAAGAAGGCATTAGATCCCCTGGAGCTAGAGTTACAGGCAATTGTGAGCTGCTTGATGTGGGTACTGGGACTCAAACTTGGGTCCTTAGAAGAGCTGCAATCGGTCTGAACCCCTGAGCCAGACCTTGGCCTCATTTGATGTACTATCAATAAGTATGAGTTCCATGAAAGTTTCTCATTGTTACTTTGATTATTCCTTATATAAAGGGTTGCTTTGTAAGTTGTCTGCCAATTTTGCCTACTGTGGTCTTTTTATTACGTTTATTTATTTGTGTGCACATGTGTGCATGAATATGAGTCCTGGTGATCAAACTCAGCTTGTCAGGTTTGGCTACAATCCCCTTTACCCATGGAAGCATCTATGACTCATGCTTTATTTTTTGTTTATACATGTGTATGTGTATTGCCTGCATGAGTGTATGTGGGAAGATGCAGAGGTCAAAAACAGGCATCAGATCCCTCAGAGCTGGGATTAAGGGTGTGGGTGGGATGCCTGGCTTCTGTAGCACTGAGAGCTGGAGGCAGGTCCTCAGGTTGTACAGCAAGCCCTGTTAACTGTGGAGCCACCTCTAAAGGTCTTTATGTTTGAAATAACAGAAAGGGCCGGGCGGTGGTGGCGCACGCCTTTAATCCCAGCACTTGGGAGGCAGAGCCAGGCGGATCTCTGTGAGTTCGAGGCCAGCCTGGGCTACAAAGCGAGTTCCAGGAAAGGCGCAAAGCTACACAGAGAAACCCTGTCTCGAAAAACCAAAAAAAAAAAAAAGAAAGAACAGAAAGGGGACATTGTAACCTAGGGTAACTAGTCTGTATAAAGTCGAAGTGGGGAGAAAAGAGAGACAGAGAGGCAGCCCAAGCACGCAGGGCAGGGGAGATCAAACCATTTTACTCTGGGGATAAAGGGGATGGTTGCAACTATTCAGTTTTAAAATAAAGATTTATTTCATCTTCATTTCCAAAGGGCAGGTGATTACTCATGCAGCAATCTCTGCAGCTGGGGTAGTTATTCTAATTCCTGTCTAACCAATCCGTCGAGCTGACACACTCTGATTTTCACACTGCACCCTGGCCATTGTTGAGGCCTTTGATGAACAGAAATAAGCTGGGGGAAGGAGCTGGCGCTATTACAACTCTCCGATCTGGGCTTTTAGGAAGTCACGCTCTGCATAGGCTGAGGGCTTGACTCAGATGTCACCTATATGAAGGACCCTGTGAGTTACTCTCAGTTGATCTGAAGGCACCATTTCCAATAACATTTGGGGAACTCCCAGAAGCCTGACTCACTGCAACAAGCTCTGACATGTCTGACCTTCTCTTGACATTTGGTAGTAGAGTTTTAAAGGTGAGGGGTACTGAAGCTAAGTCGGACTTGGGCACTAGAAAAAACTGTCTCTTTGGCACTTACAATCGAATGAGTGGCTCCATGCATCCTGGTCCTGGTATTTTCTTGACGTTTCATGAGACAAAAATGTCCTGTGCAGGTCTGAGACCAACGGAGATATTTGGTATTCATCACACTAACCCATGTGGCTCACATAACTTCAGATCTTAAAAATCAGCTGAGAGGCAGCAGAAAGTGAGTTGATTGCAATGAAGTATTTGAAGCATGACATAAAACACCGGTGATCTGCCTCTGAAGGTGGCTCTCCCCTATGAAGACCCGCCATTGATCATGGATAGATTTTTTTTTTTTTTTCTGGCTGCGGAACGATTCTGTTAAGGGAGGAAACCTCTCACTACTATTGAAATTGGAATCGGCAGTGTCCTGAGGGCTCCATTTCTCTTTCTTTCTCATTGTGCCACTGGGGCCTGCCCTTCTGTGTGAGCCTCTCTGGAGACGACAGTTATCGGTGCTGAACAGGACATGTGTCTGAGGATGAGAAGAACAATGTGCTGTAATGAGATACAGAAGGAAGGTGGTGACTGGAGCGGTACCCTGGGATGGAACAGTAGTTCTGGTTCCTTTGCCTCTGCGTGGAAACCCTGAGGCGCAGAGGTGTGCACCCACCAGGCTCACACAGGAGTGTGAGGACTCCATGGAGGCTCTTCCTAGGGCAGCAAAGCCAACCTCTGTGTACAGTCTGTCCTCATCCGTCATTTGGAAGACTCCACGTATATTTTAGGCATCAGCAAACAGTGGATATTCTGTGAGTCAGAAAGCCATGAGTTACCCTATAAATATCTCCCCTTCCTGTGTCAGAATTCCTAAAAAGTACAGTAAGAGTCATGCAAACAAGATTATTTATATTAAATGCTCCGTGAGGACAGTTTGTGAGACATAAAGATAACATGGTATATATGGCTTAGGGAGTGTGTAGCTGGGTGTTGTGGCTCGTGTTATCTCAGCACTTGGAAGTCAGAGGCAGGGGGATCACTGAAGTTCAAGGCCAGTGAAAACACAGAACACTTATCTTCCGAGTCTGGCTTATTTTGTTTGGCATAATGATCTGTGTTCTTTGATTCTAGGCAAAATTAATTGATGTTGATTCTCTTGGACATACAGGGGACAGCCGGGGTTGCTCACCGCAGGGTGCCAAGTGGGGACTGTCTGAAATGATGGATAGTCTGTCACCGTGAGCTAAGTGAGGGTTACTCGGGTCTCTTCACAAGCACAAATTAATCACATGTACATTTGAGACTTGTGCGTTTTACTAAAGGTAAATGATGCCGCGATGCAGGAGAAGCCTCTTTGTCTACTGCATCCAGTGCATGTCTGTGGGAAGTCGGACTGCAGGTGTGAGCCTCACCGCGGCCTCTGCCACTACTGTCTGCTCTTGGACCAATGCTCCAGGATTTGATACAGAAACTTTCTAACGAACCTGGCAGCCCACCAGGCGAGCTGCTCGATTTTTAGCTCACTGAAGATTCCAAGCCGTTTAAACCACACTGTCCTGTCACAGGCTTGACCTTCTGTCCACCCCTCTGGTCCCAGGGGATGGGCTACAGTCAGGTGTTTCCAAGTTCTTGACCTCAAATTCAAAGAACTGAGATATCAGGGGTCACACAGATTTGGAAAAGAGCACACTGGTAGAGCAGGTTATGGTAGGCACACTCTCAGGCACACTGACAGGAGGCACATGTGTAAGAGTACACAGGGCCCAGATTAGTGCCTGGGCTTCCATTCATGGGATGCAGAAGAAAGGGAGTTTGATTATTTAGGGGTGTAGTTTTGGTGGTTTTCCACTTGACTGATAGGTTAATTCTGCACATGTCTCTTCCCATGATGCATCTGATTTTAATCATGTGCGTGTCCACTTGTGCATAGGCGTAAGATGGTAAATGGAGATTTTCCCTGAAAGTTTATACAGCGGTCAGAGTTTGCCTTAGTAAACATGTACCCCAAACCAGCTCAGGTCAGATAAGCCTTCACACTAACACATAGAGAACACACTTGAATAGAAATGCTCCAAGTTTGATTGTTTTTAGGGGTGGAGAAACCAATACTGGTGCTCAGGGACTGGATGGGTGTGTGCGTAGCCTGACACAGGAGGGAATCCAGGGGTCTTCTTAGGTTCCTCGGTGCATTGTGCAGAAAGAGGTGTACACACAGTGTGTGTAGACAGAGGAGACAGGCTGCCCAGTGTATTATATCAACCCAAAACAACTAGGGTCCCTGTCTAAACTAACATCCCCCCTCACCTGCGGTGCGTGGACACACACAGGAAATCCAGTACGGCATACTTTGAGTCTAGGGAATTTCAGTTTTGAAATAAGTGAAAAGCAAATCATGTCTATGATGCATTTGAAAGCATAAAAATCCCCTATACTCAATGTCTGTCATTTACCCTGCTGAGGATTACGTGGGGCAGACAAAGATCAGGTTTATGTGCCAGCAACAGCGAGGGAGAGGCGGCCTGCCCTGCATGCAGGCTTTCTGCCTCTCTTTATGTCTGGCTGCTCAGAGCCAACTCTCCCTATCCAGTGTGGTCCATTTCCCTGCAGAGGGCTTCTCTTTACCTTGGTCCGAGAGAGTGAAATAAGCAGACTGTCCCTGGCCCCGTCTACAAGGGCAGCTATAGAATCCAACTCCAGCAAAACACCCTCCTTTGCAAATGTCAGCCCTGCCCTGAATCCACTTCACTTTCTCCTTCCCCTGGCTTGAGGAGCCGCTTCTGACAACTGACACCTCACATGCTAGCAGTGTAAACATTTGCTTTAGTGTGTGTGTGTGTGTGTGTGTGTGTGTGTGTGTGTGTGTGTGTGTGTGTGTCTCACTGGCTGCTGAAGAAATAAATTTCATAATAAATGAGTAATTTTATTCTTAAAGTCAACTTGCGTGATTTACTTGTTTGTTTGTTTTCTGAGACAGGGTTTCTCTGGGTAGTTTTGGTGCCTGTCCTGGATCTTGCTCTGTAGACCAGGCTGGCCTCGAACTCACAGAGATCCTCCTGCCTCTGCCTCCCGAGTGCTGGGATTAAAGGCGTGCACCACCACCGCCACCACCGCCCGGCGTGTGATTTGCTTTTAGCTCCTGGTTCATAAAAATTTATCGTGAGCTTCCTTTACAAATGGATGACAGTTACAGCCAATTAAAACCTAGGTCTAGGGATGGTAAGAAGACTCGGAGGGTGAAGGAGGTTTTCATGCAAGCCAGTGACCTGCCTTTGATCCCTAGAACCTACGTAAAAGAGGAGAGAACTGACTCCACGAAGCTGACCTCTGACCTCTATGCGTGTGCTATGATGTGTACATTTTGCTCATAGTTCCAGATGGATAGAGTCTGCCATGGTGAGGGTGAGGCGTGGTACCCAGCTGCAGCCATGGCAGCAGTAGCCGGAAGCTGAGAGCTCAGGTCTCAAACCTCAAGCGTGAAGCAGAGAGAAACGTGGAAGTTTCTCAAGGGGTTTTGAACACCCCCCCAAAGTCCCTCTCTCATAGAGGCGCACTTTTGTCAGCAAGGCCACATCTCCTAAACCTCCACAAACACTGTCGCCAACGAGGGACCAAGTGTTCAGATACTAGCACCTACGGAGGGACATGTCTCGTTCAAACCACCACAGACTTCCAGGGGTCGTGTTTTATGAGGAAGTTTGGAAAGGGGTCAGTCAGTCCCGGTCTCCCTCTCTTAAGCCGTGGAGCCGACATTGTCTCCTCTTTAAGGGAACAAGACTCTGTGTGGCGTGGTTTAGTCGGCAGATAACTGCGTTACCATGAGATATGGTGCAAACCTTGGATGCTTGCCCTAGGAGCTTCCGGTTCCCATGTGAGACAGCCCACCTGCTCAAAGACGCGGTGTGGGTATTCCACTCGCAGAGCCCATGCATGCATGTAGAGGGGGTGTTGGCCCCAAACTTGAGAGGGACCCACTTAGCCCACACTACCTGACCACACCCCCAAGATAACCGTGAAGGAGATCTGGTTAAGTGAGCCATACCCAGGGTTTGGGGGACAACGCGATTGGCAAAGTGTCAGGCTGGCAAGCGTGAGGCCCTGAGCTTGATCCCCAGCACACAGGCAGGCTTGTAATCCCAGGGCTGTGGAAGCAGGGGTAAGCGGATGCTCGGGGCTCACTGGCTAGCCAGCCTAGCCGAAGTGGTGAGTTCCAGGTGAGTGAGAGGCTCTGCCTCAAAAGGAAGTGGGTAGCATCTGAGGAACGTCTTGAAGTTATCCTTTGGCCTCCACACTCACATATGTCCACGTGTTTCCACACATGCTTGAACACACTCAGGAACCACATGCAGCCAGCTGTCTTGGTAGGTCCTGACCTGTGTCTGTTTTTCAAATGTGACTCTCATGTCTCCTTCAATCCCCACACATCATCTGGGTTCATGAGGATGACCATAACATCTGAGATTATTGTAAGAGAGATAACCCAAGCCCTGCTTAGCTAAGGGCAGACAATGCAAAGAATGGGCTCATCTCAGAATATGAATCTGCAGTGAGGCTCGTCATGGGAACCTGGGAAGGACGTAAGATGTCTGTGTAATGTTGTCATACTGGACCATCGAGTGAGGACTCTTACTCTGGCTCTTCCTCTCTCCCTTCGTTCCACTCCGTCTCTTGTGTGCCTTCACCTGTTAGGCCCCTAAGCTGCGCTTCTCGGTTTGCCGTTTGTGTCCCGGCCCCACGGTCCAACACCCCGCCTGCCTCTGTTACTGCTCCCAAGTCCCAGCTGGAAACCAGCCATGCCTGAGACATGGTGTCCACCTTGGGTCCAGTCAGAGCTCAGAGGGTGAGATGTGTGCATGTGCAGAGCAGGGGTGACCTCAGGCAGACGGTGGCTACTTGTTTCCACAGTTAACAGAAGAAGCAGGGCGTCAGGCCCGACATTTCATGTGGGGCTCCAACTTCTAAACACGTCTAAGGTACTGTAGTTAGAGTTTCATGATATTCCCGAGGGTTTGAGAAATCATGTGCTTTTGGGGTGTTCTCACAGTGGCTATACAAGTGCCAAGTCCTTGTTGATTAATTAAAACCCTCTATGAAGCAAAAATGTCATAAATTTCCTAAGACACAGGGGACCACAGTGACGCTGGAGGGTGAATTAAATTCCACCCTTCAGACAGGAGCAAAAGTCAGGCACCAAAGGGTCAGGGAGGGGGTGGAAATGCTTTAACCCAGGAGATTGTGCTCTTCAATGCTACTGCAGAACTTTTGTTTTTAAAGCCCCTTGCTCGATGCTTTCACTTTCCCGAGATTCCCCTCCATTAACTGTTTCCTTTCCCAGTTTCCAAACCCGACTAAGCAGTAATTTTCACCTCACTTATATAATCTTATTTTCAGCAGTGATAGTTAATTGTATGTCGGTTTACAGTTTAAAAGGCTGAAGCCCAGAGACGTAAAGGACTCACTAAGTGCCATGTTTGGCATCGTGGTGTGTTTCTTTTGAGTTCTGGCTTGTCTTTAGGCAGCTGTAATGATTTCAATACCAACACATTTATTCCCTGGTCACCTGACTTTAAAAGAACTCTAGAGGTGTGGGTGTGGGGGCTTGGGGGTGTGGGGTATAAGAGGTTGTGAGTGTGGGGGAGGTGGGGATATGGGAGGACTGGGGTGTGGGCTTTTAATGAAAGCAAATCACACTTTAACTGTTTCCACGAATATGAGGAAGGTTATTTTATTTTGATTTTACTACACCAAGATGTGAACATAAGTTAGTAGTCTGTAGAACTATAGACAGACTAATTTATGGAAATATAAATTGCTGGCTGTGCAGGTTCTGAACTCCATTGAGTTTATTTGCAAAGTGGTTCTCTTTATGAAACACAGTATCTTCTAAACTTGGTTCAGAGTAAGAGCATTTTATGTACAAACTGTCACCTGGCAGAGGGTCATAAATGGAGAGAAAATGAAGCCAGAAAATCGTGTTTACATCATGTGCGTTCTGGATTTACTGCTGTTGCACTGGACTCTGAGGAAATATGGGGTCCAATGTATGTCATTATAAAACTGTCACTCCTGTGTGTTCCGGAATATTTAGGGAAGTGTTGATTCAGGGCCAGGTCGAGTAAGCAGGCCATTCCTAATTCCCACCAGGCAAGCTCTACCATAGCACTATATCATAGATGATCTGAGGGACAGGCAAGGTTCATAACGACCTCTTAAAATGACTTTTCATCATATAAAAGTTTGGTAATTTAAGCTTTCAAACAATTACTATCATCATTCATCATCAATAGTATTTGCTTATTCTTCTCATGGATGGTAAATATTCTTAGGGACTCATATGAATAATTAAAATGTATGAGGTGCACCTTGCTGGGAATAGAGAGAGACACTAAAAACCTGCCCTCCACAGAACCAACCAGAATGCTGGCAAAAGAATAAAAACATTCTAGATATTGTAAACAGGCTTGGGATAACCTTTTTTTCTTTTTTCAACATGGTTGAATCTCAGCTAGAACAGTGCAGGCTGCCAGTCACATCCCCTGGTCACACGCTCTTCTGTGGGCCTCATGGCCGCCTTTAAAACCCCCATCCTTATCGTCTGGTAGCTCTGAAAACACGCTCTCCTGCAGACACTGATGGTGGGAATGGGGTCTGGGGATTCCCCAGAAGGCCTATCCCTGGATGACTAATGAATGTTTCCCAGGGGCCTGCCCTGAGAAGATTTCTCCCAGAGTCCTGAGGAAGATGTTATGGCTGGAGATGGGGTGATCTGAGGGAAAAGAATCTAAGTACACCAGGCTCTTTTGTCTGTCCACTTTATTTCTCTAGGACAAAATTCTGTCTACATAGTTTCAGTTCCGTCCTGACACTCAGTTCCTCTCTGTCCTTCTTTTTCTGTCCTCTCATAGCCCTAGTAATATCCTCCATTCCTCTGTCCTCCATCTTTCCTTCTTCTTCTCCTGATCTGACCCAACTCCCACTCAGCCAAAAAGTCTGCCCTGTTCTCCTTTCTCCAGCCATGCAACACTGCCCAGACCAGGAATTCTGCCCCAGCCTTCACTTCACCTGGGTATGCAAAAAAACTCTTTTGTTGTGAGTCAATTGCTCTGGAATGCCATTTTCCCTCTCTGGAGAAGGGAGGTCTGAGCTTCCTTTGCACAAGAAACAAAGCTATGCATCTGCAATGCACCTGTCTCCTAGGCTCTGTAGGAGTATTACCTAGTTCAGATCAGCAGTAGGTCTGAGAAGCTTATATTGTTTGCCACTAAGGCCTAGTAGTATATGAGGACACAAGAAATTCATAGCAGAAGACAGCTGGTATGTTAAAAGCTAAATAACAAGCCGGGCGGTGGTGGCGCACGCCTTTAATCCCAGCACTCGGGAGGCAGAGCCAGGCGGATCTCTGTGAGTTCGAGGCCAGCCTGGACTACCAAGTGAGTTCCAGGAAAGGCGCAAAGCTACACAGAGAAACCCTGTCTCGAAAAACCAAAAAAAAAAAAAAAAAAAAAAAAAAAAAAAGCTAAATAACACCCAATATTCTCTGATACATGATTTTTCTCTAGAAAGATTCCTTGGCCTTTCTAGGTATAGCTTTGTTATATACAGCTGAATCTCTATAATATATTCTTGTGGCTTGCAGCAGATGACTATCGTGTTTACCTGTCTGTGAGATCTCCAGAAACTAGGCTCTTAAGAAAGATTTATTTTTATTTTACTTAATTTAGAAAGAAAAAAACTACAAATCTATTCCCGGGGGTTATTTGCAGAAATGAACCAGCAGTGAATGTTCAGCCTGACACTGTGATGACACCTGTCTCAGAGAGCTGAGGAACACTGTAAATGGTTGGGGAGTTAACTGAAGGCATCCACGCAGGGATGGTGTATTCCTTAGAATGTTGACGGCTAGACACATATCCTGGCTAAGGGCATGCTCCTAAAATACTCAAGGAAATGAATGCTTTCCAAGGTCAGTGCACACTAGGGAAAACGTTTACCATTTACCAATACACAAAAGAAGTGCCCTAAAACATAAGCCATACGCAAAGTTCCTCTGCAGGTGCTGGGAGAGTTGTCCAGGCATCTGAGAAAACACTTCAGCCGTGAGCGGGCACTGATATAGTGGATAGAGACTTCAGTGCATTGCCAAGGATAGAGATATTAAAGGTTTTGAAATGAATGAAACAAGTAGGATCGCAGGCAGAGAGGCTGGCTGTCCTGGAAGAAGAGTGAACATGATTTCAAAATTCTCCCATCTCACTCTTTGTAACGTCAAGTTTTCAACAAACATTCTGAGAAATGCAAAGAAACAAGAAAGTTTGGGCCACAGAGGAAAAAAAAATCAATTAGCCTAAAGAAACTGTTCCTAGGCAATTCCAGACAGTCTGTTTCCTGGAGAGAATTTAAATCAATTATTGTTTAATGTTCATGTAACTAAAGGATAACTTTTCTAAATGAGTATAGGAAGGTATAGGGGAGAATAACAACCAGATAGTAATTGTAAAAAGAACCAAATGAAGGAGAAATTATATAATATGTAATTATGTTTATCATTATATATAAATATATGTATATTATATAAAATTATAATCTCAAAAAATAAAAGACAAATTTTCAAAAAGGAACTAATTAGAAATCCTGGGGTTGAAAAGAACAGAATGTGAAATCATATGTATAGCAGAAGGAACCAAAAGTCAAGCAGACAGGAGCGTCAGTGAGTTTGAAGACAGATCAATTAAGATTATCCAGTCTGAGGTGAGGAGAATAAGGAAACGTGAGCAGACCTCAGATCCTGGAGTAAGTACAGCGCATCATGGAATTTATCAACACACATAGTGCAAATCACAGCCAAGAGGAGAGGGCAAAGGAGCAGGAAGAGGGCTATTAGAAGCAAGGGCAGAAACTGTGTGGGTGTGATCGAGGATATTAACCTACATTTAAGAAGTTATCTAGACTCCAAGTGGGACAGCCTGAAGAAGAGAGGCACTTATGGCCATGCTATACAGAGGAGCCACATCTAGGCACAGCATAGCCATGATGCACAGAGGGGCCACATCTAGGCACAGCATAGCCATGATGCACAGAGGAGCCACATCTAGGCACAGCATAGCCATGATGCACAAAGAAGCAACATGAAGTGCCATCTAATCATCAAAGAAGGCATTCACCCTGCTCCGGGACCCTGTAGGGTCAACAGCTGACTTCACACTGTGAACTCGGAGGTCAGAGGACTGTGAGAGACAAATGCTAGCAGAAGGACATCGTCAAGAAGTGTGCTTTCAGGAAACCTGTCTTTCTCAGATATAGGGGTAATTAAAACACTCTTGACAAACCGAAACTGAGAGAATTTGTGGTGCACAGATCTTCTCGACTGACGTGAAAGACACTGTTGAGCTCACAGGAAAAGCTCTGCAAAGTGAAGTGTTTAGGGAAGACAGTACAGTGATGCTGTGTTATTCGAGTTTAACCTAAGCTATCTAGAGATACTACAAAAGAAATAGACATGCCCCTGTTAACAGGGGTGTACACATGCATAAAGGTGCTCATTTGAGTCTAAAGGGCTGGCGTTGGGGAGACAGGAGTATCCAGGAATGAAGTATTTGTTCACTGCTGAACCTCAGTCAATAGTAATTAATGTAAATTAGGTTGGTATGCATTAAAATGTTCATTATAACCCTAATGAATAATTCATCCAAATGCTTGTGAATTAAGATGGCAATATGTAAAGACCTATTTACACAAAAGAAGAACAGGCATTGTGGCTCCTGCCTGTAATGCCAGCACTTAAGAGGCTGAGAAAGGGTCATGGGTTTTAGATCAGTGTAGGCTACACAGAGAAACCCTCTTTCATAAAATAAAACAAAGCACAAACAAACAGAAAAGCAAAAACCAAAGAGAAGGCAGCAAGAGAGGTTTAGAGGAAAGAAAAAGGGCACAATCCACACAGCAAACAAGTAGCAAAATGTCACATATGAGTCCCACTCTCTCAGGAACTGCTTGAACGTACTAAAACACTCACCATTGCTGGGCGAAGCCTGTATGGCGATGACTGGACTGGGCACCAGTCTATGAGAACAGCAGAATATCACTGGGACTCTTTTCCTTGACTTGTTGGTTTGTTTATTTGCTTTTTTTTTCATGTTTGGTTCTATCCTAGGTGTCTGGGGTATCCCACCTCTAGGTCTGAGCCCTTAGGGTGAGCTCTCTCTCAGGATATGAGTCTCCAGCTGGGCCCATCATTTGTTGGTCACCCTCACAATTTCTGTGAGGGCAGGGAGGGGAACTTTGGTTGGGATGCAAAACCAACCAAACAAACAAAACCAAACAAAAAAAGAATTTACACATTAAAAAATAATTTAAAAAAAAAACATTCAGGGGGCAGAACTCAGAAGAATGTATAAGAGAACCAAGCAGATGTGTTTTGTCTCAAAGGAACACCTATTTATTTGGACACAAATAAGTTTAGAACAAAAGATGCATAAAGAATCATCAATCAGAGAGCAGCCCAAGAAAAGCTGAAATGGACATGCCAGCAGCTAGGGCCTTCAGGAGGAAAGTTTAACAGATGTCCCCAAATTTCCATCCTGACTAGCAGCAGCCAGGCATTAATTACATAACCTGCTCCCAGTTACAAAACGCATCAATTGGAAAGCTCTCAGCATGCGAAGTAAAGTGTTTGTTTAAAATGTTCAAAGTTAAATTGTTAGAGGAAAATAAAGACACAGCATGGAAAGAGAAATTATCCCATCTAGATGACAAGGAAGTCATCATACGCCTATGCCCACACGAAGATCCAGGATGGATGAGGTAGAGCTGAAGGCTGACAAGGGAAACAGCATGCTTTCTGGTCTGACTTCAGTAGTAGTCTAGTGACAGACGGGGCAGCTGCACAAGAGTCAGGGGCAGAAGACCTGACAGCCACTCAGGCAGCCCTGTGCCTCCCACACCAGCAGACCACACATTTGCAAGCACTTGTGAATATGATGGGCCATGTAACAGGCTGCAAAAGGAAGCATCTTCATCTATCAGAAGGACTGACAGACAACTTCACTTTCTAACCTCAATACAATGAAATTAGAAACCTTTAACAAAGATTGTTAAAGAATTTAAGGAAATTTGCAAGTACATAAAAGTTAGCTTCTTTGTCTTGAATTATGCTCCTCCCCCGATTCATCTGGTGAGCTCTTAACCCATGTCTTGGTTACTTTTCTGTTGCTGTGATGAGGCACAATGACCAAGGCACCTTATAAAAGAAATAACATGGCCGGGCGGTGGTGGTGCACGCCTTTAATCCCAGCACTCAGGAGGCAGAGCCTGGCGGATCTCTGTGAGTTCGAGGCCAGCCTGGGCTACCAAGTGAGTTCCAGGAAAGGCGCAAAGCTACACAGAGAAACCCTGTCTCGAAAAAACAAAACAAAACAAAACAAAAAAAACAAAAAAAAAGAAATAACTTAATCTGCCTTATGATATTAGAGGATTAGAGTTCATGATGGTGGGGAAAGGACTCCTGAGAGCTTACATCTTGATCTACAGCCATGAGGCAGAAAAAGGGATATACACATAGCCATATCTTCTAGTCCTTCCCTAATAGTTCCACTAACTGGGGACCAGCTATTCAAGTATATGAGCCTTTGGAGGCCATTGTATTCAAACCACCACACCCTGTATACCTCAGAACGTGGCCAAGTCTCAATACATGGCCTTTGCTGAGGTGGTCAATTTGAGGAGAGTTAGGACATAGGAGGAAGAGGCCAGGGAAAGCGGATTCCCTGAGATGGTGCCTTCTTGTTCCCAGAAGACACTGTGAGAAGACATGCAAGGAGGGCATGGGCATGGTTATCTCAACAGTACCTGTAGGGTTAAGGGGAAGGTGCAAGGGACCTAGAAGACACCCCAGCCAGCATGTGTTTCAGGGACTTGCAGTCCTGGGCTCGCCCACCCTGAAGGGATTAAGTTGTACCTTTCTCTTTCTCTGCATCCTAGTCTTTAGTCTTTTCTGGATTTCAATTAATTGTCTGTGTCGGGAAATGAATTTGGTAACCCCCACCTAGACGGCCACCAGCACCCTGTTGCACACCCACCCTCACCAATGGCCCCTGCCTTGGTGGTGCATTTTTCACAATTACCAACCTCCGTCCATATGAAGTAATGGGTACATCTCCATAGCTGTAAATGCCTATAGCAGAAAAGCATATGAATACCCAATTACCTAACTTCCCACATTTGAAAGGAAAAGCCCGGTAAAGCAACAGCCAGTGCCCAAGAAGGTATACACACTTGGTTGGAAGCGAGAGAAATGTTGAGAAAAGCCATAACGAATATGAGAGGGAAAAAATGGTTCTATGAAATGATCGACATACTTGAAATTATTATTAGCTAAACTGACCAATTTTTTTAAAAAAATGAAAATGAAAGCAAAAAAATTCAAACTTCAAAAATCAGGAATGAAGGCAAGGTAAGTTTTAGTTATGTGCTAATTAAAAAAATCAAGTGAGCTAAAATACAGTTGTACACCAAAAGCCTAGCTGACCATGTGAGACAGAAAAACCCGTAGAGTGGCACGAGCCATCAACGAATCAGGATGAAAATAACCAAGTGATGTAGACTGGGCAACAAGCTTCAAGGAGTGGAGAGACTGAATTAACATCTTCCCACGGTGGAGCCCAGCACGCTGCTTCCCAGAGGAGCCCTTGCAATGACTAAAGAGAGGCTGATACAAAGCTGCTAATGTGTCCATGAGCCAGAACAGGGAAAATGTAACAACATGCTGCATGAGACTGATATTACCCAGAGTCCAACCGAGAGCCACCAAGTGTAAGAAAATAAGCTGATAAGGCAGTGAGAAGCTTCAGTGGCCCCGCAGGGCCAGGCTCTGGAATCCTTCCAGACCAAAGCCAAGCAATACATAGCCTATCACCAAGTGGATTTCAGTCTACTAATGCAAGGCCGTTGCTGTGTATGAGAACCCAGTCAGTGACATACAGCGTGTCCTTGATATGAACATAACGGACACAGTCACACCATCTCAGTAGATCCATTAACAAACAGAAGACTTTCCCACAGTAAATGCACTCAACAAACAGCAGAGGTGGGGGGGTTCAGCTTCTCTCACAGGATGCCTACACAAACCCAGTCAACATCACACCAGATGGGGCAGACCAAAGCCCCAGCTTTCCCTGTAAAGAATGGAGTGAACTTGGCTGTCTTGGCTTGCTCTACACTGGCTAGAAGCCCTGGTCAGGACATTGGTGAAGAAGGTCCTCATGACAGAACCACGAGAGCACAACCAGGACCATGTAGCTCTGACCACCCTCAATAGCACTGAGCAGCAAGCTTTGCTGAGTGTGCTTTGTGTGCCCATGAATACAGGAACACGTACTCGGTGTTATCAAACATCATCTTTTCAAGTCTGCATTGCCCATCCTAGGACTTCCTTCCCTTCTTTATTTTCTTTCTTTCTTTGTTTGGATGTTTGTCTGTGCACCCACACGCACATCAAAGAACAGCTATAAGGAGTCAGTTCTTTTCTCCCACTGTTGATCAAATTCAGGTCATCGTACTTGGTGGCAAGTGCCTTCACCCATGAGCTATCACCCATGGGCTATCCAATTCCTTCTTTACTATTTAATTAATTAGAGACAATGCCTCACTATCTAGACAGGCTGGTTGTTTTAGACATGGTGTCGTGATGCCTGGCTTCTCTTTATTTTTTAATGTATTTTCAACATTATTCTATTTTCTGTGTATTCTTAATTTCTCCCAATACCCTTAGTTACCATAATGACTATGGGGAAACAGTTCATTCTTAAGTGTTTGGGAACAAACAACGAAGTATATCTAGCTCATTATGCATAGCTATTATAGACAGTGTTAACTGCTGTTCTCTGGAGTCTCCCCTGAAAACTGCTGAACTTACAAGAGCCCTCAGAACTTGACAGTGGATCCCCCTGATACCATTAAAATTCAAGTCCATGCTCCACCATCCAACAGCTGTGTCCTATTAGTGCTGGATCTCTCCACTTGTAGTATGGAGATAATATAAAACTATCGGTCCCTTAATAATGGGAGACAGCATCTTATTGTCATACACATGCCCAACTGTGCATAGGAATAAGATGGTAAATACAAGATTTCCCCCAGAAGTTCACTCAGAGAGCACAGTTTGTCTCGTTCATCCTAAACCAGCATAATTTAACTTGACCCCATTGCCCACAGTTTCCAGACTGTGGTCCCTGATGTGTTTAAATCAAAGTGAGGTGTTATCAAAGGCTTACTAAGGGGACTGACTTAATTCCATTGTTTAAAGAAGATATGCCCGCAGTCTGATGCAGGTAGGGGTCCTAGTTGCCTGCAAGTTCAGAGATGGGTGTGTATAGCCTGCAGCCCAAGCCAAGTGGAGTCCCAGGTTGCTAAGCTGTCTTTTAAGCTTGCCTGCCACACTCAGCTCTCTCAGAATGGAGGCGGCTGGCAATTTGTCTAAGAAAGATCTGCCACCTCTGAGAAGTTTCCTCAGCAAACTGGACCTTGTTTGTGAAAACAAATCCTAGACTGAAGAACGAACACCATCATGGAAGGGAAAATGCTTGTTTGTGAACAAAAAGGGAATGTTCTAGGAAATTTCCTTAGGAAGCTCTTTTGGGAATAGCCCTAGAGTAGACAGGCTGTAGTCTCGGAGAAGTAAGAACAGGCTTGGTCCTCATTTCCTCAGACAGCAGGCATGTATCTGTTCTGTAGTGAGAGAGATTAGGATGTAGGGTGCTTTGACTGGAGGAAGGCTTGAGGATGGGCACTCTAGGCTACCTTCATAGGTCCCTCTATGGTAGGTGGCTGTTCCCATCATGCTCATGGGACACACAGCAGAGAAGGTGACTTTCTGTGTCTGGAACCTGTACAGGAGCAGCCAGTCTGTTCAGATTTCTTGTCCTCTTGGAGTTACTCAGAGTGAGGGAGACAAGAGACTAGACACCTGGAGGCACTGATTCTGTGATGAATAGAGAGAAAGGTACCTTCAGGTCACATTTCAGGTCACAGAGAAGAAACTGGATAAAAAACAATATGGCTCTGTGAGGGTGACTGAATCGGAGCCACTTGGACCAGTGCCCTGTCACAGTTGAGAGAAAGAGTAGCTGTTGCTGGGTATGTAGGTTCATGGATGTAATCTCTGCACCGGGAAGGCTGAGGCCTGAGACTGGAAACTTCCCGGCTGACTTGGCCTACATAGAACCATTGACCCAAACTAAAGCAACAATAACAAGAAAACCAAAACAACAAAGAAGGTAGCTGCTGCTACTCTGTTGCCTTTTTGTGGCAAATGCATCAGTGATTTTTTTTTTTTAAACCATGAATAATGTTACTGATAATGGAGACCAGGGGAGCGTCCCTGAACCCAAGGACCTTCCTAGGAGGCCTACCCCATCAGGACACTGTAATCAGCAGAGACTAGGAGATCTCTTCTGTGTCTCGTGACATTCATGTGCTAATGAATTCACCTTGCTGGCAAATGAACACACAGATCATTTTCTAGCTGTGGATTTGCTCTGATAATTGATGTATATTTTGATCTATGTGACTTTATGGCTTTGTCCCATAGTGCTCTGTGACAGTAGAAGAAACATGGGCAAGGGCTAATGGCACAAATGGAGCCTTAGTGTGCAAAGTGCAAACTTTCATTGCTTTAAGCCAATAGCTCATCACAAATTGCAAAACAGTGTCCTCCTGAGGCTAGAGAGCAGATCCTGTTTGTTTATATGTTTTCTTTTGTTCTGCAAAGGACATATAAACTTGGTGCCTCAAAATAATCCACTTCCGTCAATTCTGCTTTCTCATTAATTTCTATGGCTGTGGTGAGTAATCAAACTTCCATGCCAGGTAACAGGTTTGGACACAAGGAGAAACATATGTGATCATAGGTGTGTGATGTGGGAGTGATTGTAGGTGTGTGATGTGGGAGATCTGACAGTGACCCTCACCCTGTGGCCCTCACAGCTGTTGTCTGAGCTGCTAATGAAATACTGTTGGTTTGGGCTCAGGGCGTGGAACATGCTTGCTCCAACTCTGTTTTCTCTCTTCTCTTACAGTGCTTCGACTCTTAAAGGAGGGGGCGGACCCACAATCTCTCCTTTCCTCAGGAGGGTCCTTACTCCACCTGGTAAGAACTGACACTTGAAGCGGCCATGTGATGACAACTGGGGGCAGAGAATAAATTAAGGTTCCAAAAGTCAGTTCCAGAAAGAGCATCAAACAATGAGTCAAAAAAAGGGGCACATTTCAGATGGCAGGTGTGGATAAAGAGCTGCTGAGTTTGATGTTCTGAGGCAGAGAGAGTCACCGGATTCCCAGGCCTGAGGAGGAGAGGGTGGAGGAAGAGTGTCAAGTCTCAGCTTACTCCATTGGTTATACCCATTGACCTTTCATCAAGGTCTTGCGCACGCCATCCTTATTTCTGTCTAGATGTCACAGTAGATGGAGTGAGTATATCATGTGGCTGTCACTGTCATTTTTGTGTTCTCCCCAGTGAGGCAGTGAGCACTCAAGGCACAGTGAAGGAGCCGTAAATGAAAGACCCCCAAGGATGTAGGGCCTCTATGGTTAATGGGGAGGTAGTTACCCTAGACCCAAATAATAGAATCCAAAGAAAGTATCCAACAAGAAGGAAAAGGTTGCATTGAAAGACTTCATTGCCCCCCAGGCTGATGCAGGGATTTTGATGCTGTTGTGAATGGTCATAGGTTGGGTCTGGGAGATGTACAAAGAATCTGAGTGTTGGGTGAGGGAGAGGACTCACTGCTGTACTCTCCTCTAGCAGAGATTACTGAGTAAATAAAAACAAAGGAACAATTGCAGGTTGCCAGAGAGGAAAAAATTACAGGGTTTCAGAATGCCTTAGGTGCTGAGAAAGGCAATTTAGCCATTAGGATGTCAAGTGTGAACAGCCTCATAGGGAGCCCACGCCTTGGGACATCCCACAGTGGGATGCGTGATGCTCTTCAGACTTGGGTCCTGATTACACACTGTTCCATCGATGTCTTGAAGGGAGGCAGCGCAGTGCATGTGCATGGGGGTCAAGGACCAGCTGTAGGCACTGTTGGGCTTTCTCAGAGTTATGTTTATTTAACTTGAATATTACTCATTGAGCACCAGGCTCTAAGTCAGTAGTTCTCAATCTTCCTAACGCTGTGACCCTTTAATACAGTTCCTCGTGTTGTGGTGACCTTCAACCATAAAAATATTTTCATTGCTACTTCATAACTGTAATTTTGCTATTGTTATGAATCATAATGCAAATGTATTATATGAAGAATAATTGATATGTGACCCCTGTAAAAGGATCATTTGACCCCCAAAGGGGTTGTGACCCACAGGTTGAGCACCACTGCTATAAGTGCTGATTTCTGTAAGACATTTCTCTTAGATGTCCCAGAAAAATTTTTTTTACATTGGAATCAAATGTTCCAAAAAGGTTAAAATTGATATAGAATCCATAGACAACATTTTTAGCTGTATATCTCTATATTAACTTCTTTTTAATGCATGTTTTGCAAACACATTTGGCTCAGTCCCTTTGCCTACTGGTCCTTAAAAAATCCCTGTAGTGGGCTGGAGAGATGGCTCAGAGGTTAAGAGCACTGACTGCTCTTCCAGAGGTCCTGAGTTCAATTCCCAGCAACCACATGGTGGCTCACAACCATCTATAATGAGATCTGGCGCCCTCTTCTGTATACATAATAAATAAATAAATCTTTAAAAAAAAAAAATCCCTGTAGTAAGCAAATGGCAGGTATCAAATGCTGGATGATGGACAGGGAGATAGTAGTAAAAGCAACCATTACTGTGCCCCCAGGAAAGGTGTCTCATGAGGGCACCATAGAGGAGTCCTCAGATTTCAATCTTTGTAAGAATTTATGGAGTGAGGAGTGGAATTATGTAAGCCTTAATAAAATGGTGGGGGTTTGTGACTTTGGTTTTAGTTAATGAACTAAGGACTGTCAATGCACACACAACGGAGAGTGACTTTCAGACATCCTCCATGCTACACTGTGACATCCTTACACCATAGTCAAGCTGAAGTGAAATTCCTTAGGAATCAGAGATATCCTTCTACTGAAGGGATTCTAGTTTTAATACAAAGATAAGGAATTCATGTAAGTGTCAGGATGGCTACAAAAATATCTAAGACACGTTGGAACACAGAAAAGCAGAGTAGAGAATAGAGTATATATTGTAACTGAGTAGATGATGGAGAGGAGAGGAGAAGAAGGTAAAGGGGGAAGATGGGGAGGAGATATATACATAGATGATGATGATAAGATAGATAATAGATACATACAGATGAAAGATGTTGGAGAGGATAGACTGACAGACACTATGGAGAGAGAAAAATAGAGAGGTGATGATGGATAGATGATGATAGAGATATATGATAGATTATTGACAGATGACAGATACATAGATGAAGAAATAAGTAGATAATAGATGGTTATATAACTGATATATGGATGGATAGACAGATAAAGATGGATGGATGGATGGATGGATGGATGGATGGATGGATGGATGGTCAGACAGATGATAGATACATGATTTATAATTGATAGAGAATAGATACATAGATGATGAGATAAATAGATAATATATGGACAGGTTGATAATACATGGATGGATAGATTGATAGATGATAGAAAATGAGGTATAGCTTAGAAAGAACATTAACTCAGAACATATGTAGGCTTTTTTACAGCCCCATGGGGCAATAATTTTCCCTTAAGTGGCGAAGTACCCATGAGAGATGGTGTTTTCAGGCTGACTGAGTTCTCCTAGGTTCTCTGAACATTTCCAGGTGAGAGACATGCATTTAAAATGTCCAGGACCCAGACTTTGGGGAAGGAAGAGTAAAAAGAAAATGGGGGGGAGACCTGGCAGTGGGGAGGAACTTGGTGATTCTGGGAAGGTGCCCCCCAATACAGAGAGAGAGGGGAGCACACTTGTGTTAGAGAAGCACTAGGATTCATGGGATGTGAACTGTAAGAGGGGTTTTGTGCAGAAGGGCATAGGCCTTGAATAGGACACTAGACCTGGTCCTTAATGCTTAGTCTTTGAGCCAGAGACTCTATGTTTTAAACTTGTGAAGTCCAGCTGCTGAGTTCTGCTTGACATGTGGAGAAAGAGACAAGGGCGGCAGAGGGCCTGGGGATGTGACACCAGGTGACAGGCAGAAAAGCAGTTCCCAGGCCTGCTGAGCATGGCAGGCACCTTGCTCATTTTCTTTCTGCAGTGAAATCTCACCACGAACTAGTTGGTGTGGCGATGATCAACAAGGATTGAGGAGGGGAAGAGGTGTTAGCTTGAGGGAAATTCTTTCTAGGGAGCATGAGCTTTGCTAAGCCGTGACAATAGTGTAAGACCACTGTTACAGAGATGTTCAGCCTTCATAATCTTTTCAGACAAGTGTGATTAAAGGTATTTATTGCTGTCAAATTATTATTCATAATCTTTAGAAGTGTGAATCACAAAGTACATCACTAGAGAAGGGTGGGTGTCGCTTTCAGCTTTGCATCTAATTATAGCTTTTTTATTCTCCTTGAAATAAGAGGTGTGCTTTGGAATTTCTGAAATTCCAAACTCCAAGCACATTTGGGGTGTAAATATGGATTCCTGCAGTCTGGGTTAGGGATGTCTTTGTGTTTGTGTGTATGTGTATGCAATGTGTGTGTGGGGAGGGATGTGCATGCATGTGAGTGTGAGATATCAGTGTGGATTCCCATAGTCTAGGTCAAGGATCTCTTTGTGTTTGTGTATATGAGTGTGCAGTGTGTGTGTACAGGGGTGCATGCAGGTGAGTGTGTGGGTATATTTCTGCCTGTGGAGGCTAGAGAAGACTGCTGGGTGTCTTCTATCATATTCCACCTGATTACTGTGAAGCAGGGTCTCCCACTGATCACACTCCACCTGATTACTGCAAGGCAAGGTCTCCCACTCATCACACTCCACCTGATTACTGTGAGGCAGGGTCTACCACTGATCACACTCCACCTGATTACTGCGAGGCAGGGTCTTGCAGTGATCACACTCCACCTGATTACTGTGAGGCAGGGTATCTCACTGATCACACTCCACCTGATTACTGTGAGGCAGGGTCTACCACTGATCACACTCCACCTGATTACTGCGAGGCAGGGTCTTGCAGTGATCACACTCCACCTGATTACTGTGAGACAGGGTATCTCACTGATCACACTCCACCTGATTACTGTGAGGCAGGGTCTCTCACTGAACTGGACTCTCTCCTTTCCCACTAGGCTGGCTGGCAGGCAGTCTTTCAGAATCCACTAGTCTTTTCCTTCATCTCCCCCTCCCTGAGTGCTGGGGTTACAGGATGCACAGCCACACCTGGCTTTTTACATAGGTGCTGAGGATTTGAACTCAGCTCCTCATGCTTGCACTGGGAGCACTCTTACCCCCTGAGCCATCTGTGAAGCCCATCCAAGGTATCTTAACAGGTCTAGAATGAAAGATCATTCACATCATCGTTGATTGTACAGTGAACTATCCAAAAAAGAAGAAAAGAGAGGAATTACTTTCATATGGATTTAGATCACATTATGCCCCAGCTTTTGGGGGACTGCTGTCCAGGTCCCCATTTCCCTGCAATCATTCCTAAAACGTACGTTGCTGTGGCTGAAGTCCCAGATCACACCAAAAAGTTTTCAAGTGATTTAACAGTGATTTACATGACTAGGACGTAAGAGACACAGACTTTGTTGGAACTCGGTGCTTCTCCGTCAAGCTACCTACATTTGTCTTACCTGTTTGCTTCCTTGACCCCCTTCCAGGGTGCTTGAGAATGTCCTTGATGGCCTCATATCAGGGCTTTCCCCCTTGTCCAATTTTAGATTTTTTTTTGTAATGTTAGACTTTGAATTTGTCTTCTCTTCTCCATGATGAGTTAGTGTTGTGTGTGCAAAGTGCACAGCCGCCGTATGTGATGTGCACACATACCCAGCAGCCCTGTCATGATTTGCTGAAAGAACACCCATTGCCACTGAATTGCCTTTGAGACGTTCTCAGATGCCAGTTGTCTCTATGTGCGCTGATCCGTTCCCAGACTCTGCTGTGTGTCTCCGTGATTCTTCTGCTCTTATGTCAGCAGCACACTGTGTTGATCACAATTTTAAGCAAGTCTCGGCACTGGGCCCTTCAGTTCACAGACTGTTTCCTTGTCCATGATCTTTAAGCTATTCTAGGTCCTACGCATTAACTTATGAATCTTAGATTCAGGGGTTTTTGTCAGTGCAGATAGACCTGTGTGTTTCTGTTTGCATTTTAATTAAATGCAGACAGACATACGAAGAATCAGCTAAGACTCCTGTGTTTTCATCCTCGCTAACACAGTCTACATTTAAGATTCTCCAAGCCTATGAAATGTGGTTACTTTGTTACTTCCAGGCTTCCAGTCTTACATATTTTTGTTTGTCTTAATCACAAATGTTTCAAAATTTTTGAAACTATTCAATTATTTTAAATTTCCAAAATTTTGTTGCTACTGTATAGAAATTCTGATTTTTTTGCTCTGACCTCATGTCTAACAATTCTGTCATACATATGTATTAGGTATAATGATTGTTTTTGTATATTTAGATATCACAGGTCCTCTGTGAGCGGAGGCAGGTTTAATGACAGCATTGTACCTGGTATTCACTCCTTATTACATGTCCAGCAAGGACCTCCAGGGAGTACCAAGGAGTGTGAGAATACACAGACCCACCCCTGCCTTCATCAATGAGAAACGTTTATTCCATCTTGTAACATTCACCTTGAAGTTATGGAGTTCATCAGATTGCTGATGTGCTTAGGTTGGAAATCTGGTGTTTTCTTTTTGTCCATAATTCCCATTTTATACACCCACACACATACACATACATTTTCTGCCTTCTTTTGGATTATTTTGTGTGATTCAGGTTTGTGTTCTTGTGTGTTGTACATAGAATTTAATTCAGTGTGTGTTTCAATATTCATAAGGTATGACTAATTAATCCCAGTAGCTCCCAGCACTGTTCTCTACCATTGTATGTAACTTTAAAACAGTATATTGAGTATCTATCTATCTATCTATCATCTATCTAATCTATCATCTGTCTGTCTATCTATCTATCTATCTATCTATCTACCTATCTATTATCTATCTAATCTATCATCTATCATCTGCTTGTTTGCCTGTCTGTCTACCCACCATCATTATCTCCCTCTGTATCCAGCCAGGTTGGTCTTAATTTTGTGATTCTTCTGCCTCAGAGATCATAGCTGTTCTTCACTATGACTTCCTTTCCAGTCCCCTGGTTTCTGGGTTCTAGGCACTGCCCCTCTTCTGAGTGCAGTGCCATTGATCATTCAAGTCCCATCCTGTGGATTCTATTGATGCTGCCTTGATGCTTCCCTAATCATTTGTGCTGGGTTCTAGACATGGGATATTTTGACTAAGTACTAGCTGAAATTTTTTATAACTTTAAATGATATTCAGTACTTTAGGGGACTGTAGTTATTTAGAAACTCTTTGATCCTGTTGGAGCTTACAGTTAATGATTTATTTGGTGGGAAAAGAATGGTGTTTAATTGAAACTTAAATTCAATTAATTTAATTCAATTAAACTTAGTGTCCCCCTCCACTGAAGACAGATACAGGTATCTAGTCTGGCCAGAGGGAACAGGTGCCAGTTTCTACTGTGTGGGTCATGATGCTTATCACCCCAGTGGCCTCTCTCCCTGACATGGGGAGTATCTTATGGTTTCCATTGCTGTGAAGAGGCACCATGACCACTACAACTCTTATAAAGAAAACATTTAATTGGGGTGACTCACTTACAGTTTTAGAGATTCAGTCCATTATTGTCATGATGGGGAGAATGGCAGAGTGCAGGCAGATGTGGTGCTGGAGCTGAGAGTGCTACATCTTGACCAGAAGGCAGTAGAAAGTTGGCTGTCACACTGAGGGAAGTCTGAGTATAAGAGACCTCAAAGCCCGCCCCCACAGTGACACACTTCCTCCCGCAAGGCCACACCTACTCCTACACAGTCACACCTCGCAATAGTGCTACTCCCTATAAGTCTGTGGGGGCCATTTTCATTCAGACCACCCCAGGGAGCTTCCTGGGAACCATGCCCATCATAGTTCAGCTGCAGGCTTGGAGGGCCTACTTCTGGAAGTTCTTCCCTCATACAGCTGTTTTCTGTCTGCCACTGTACGCCATGAAATCTACGTACTTTGAAAGTAAGCCCCAGACATACTGAACCCTCCTCCCCTGCTGTGGCTGAAAAGTCTCTTGAGATAGTGACCTCGACAATGCCAGGACTTCTCTAGTCTGGTTTTTGATTTTTTTTTTTTTTTTTTTTTGTGTGTGTGTGTGTGTGTGTGTATGTGCGCACACACGTGTACATGTGCTCGTGTGCACAAGTAACAGTGGAGGCCAGCAATGGGCATCAGATCCCTGGAGCTGAATTTTCAGGTAGTTGTGAGCCAGCCTGTGTGTATGCTGGAAACCGAACTCAGGTCTAGTGCAAGAGCAGTACATACTCTTAACTGTAGAACTGTACCTGCGTCCTTCCCCCGAGTTATGGAGGTCCCAGACTGATTGGAGCAGATGGAGGTGCTGGCGGCTGTCAGTCAGCAGCAGGCTCTCCCAATGCTGCATTCCTCACCGTGCTGTCCAGTCATGGCGGGTGAATTGTCACAGTGGGGATATTGAATGTTTTAGTAAGAAGAGTCTATTCCAAGCCTGTGTATAAACCCTACATAAAGCATGTCCACCACAGAAGAGAAATGTTACGTGCATTTTAACAGTCCCAATGAACTGTTTGAGTCAGAAGGATCATGCACTCAAAAGCATAGTTTAGAACCCTCACTGCATGTGTCCCAAGAACCTAATCAAGATCTGGCTTAATTTATTAAGTAACCGCCCCTAGTTACTGTTTTCATCCCAAAATCGATTGCCCAGATTTCCTATTGGTCGGACACCTGCCTCTTTCCTTTAGTCTCACTGGAGACAGAGAACGCATTTTTGGACTTGCCTGTCCTGTTCTGACTGTCAGTGGTGTTTGCATCATTTATGATAACTTTTGTTTCCTTTCTGTCTTTCAGTGTGCTCGATATGACAATGTCTTCATCGCAGAAGTGCTCATCGACAGGGGTGTCAATGTCAACCACCAGGATGAGGACTTTTGGACACCAATGCACATTGCCTGTGCCTGTGACAACCCTGATATTGTCCTGTTGCTCGTATTAGTAAGTACATGAATCCAGATGACCTAGCACTTCAAGACTCCATGGCAGATATGTGTTTAATAATATGTCTCACACTACTCTTGGGAAAAGCATGTGTCTATGTCACCATTCATGCCCCAAGAATGCAGATAATTAGAAACAAAGCTGTCACTAATGAAGCTCCTAAAATACCCATGTTCATGTCATGACAAGCTTTAGAATTTCATGCTTTGATACACATCAGTATTATTGGAATGCCCATGTTTGTTCTCAGGAATCCATATTCAGGCAGCTGCAGTTGAACTTTTGAAGATATTTCTTTCAATGGGATCATGGATTTGGGAGGGAGTGGAGAGGACACAGGAGAAATTGGAGGGGGAGAAAAAGAGGTAGGAATGATATAAATACAGTGCTTATGTATGAAATACCCAAAATTAAATAACAACAACCTTTCTTCTCATGCTTGAGTACGTGTCACTGGATATCAGTGACTTTTCCTTTCTAAGTTCAGGCAGGGATCTCAAACCTGGTTCCATTGCAAGTCCACATGCCCCCCTCTAATGTAGAATGCCAATGTTTCTAAAGAAGGCACTGGGCAAAAAGCTACCTCCTTTATGTCTCCATGGAGGGCAGGGTTGACATTGCAGAATTGATGCTGCAGAGCTTACCAGCAGCAAAGCTGAGCTCAGCACATGACTGCATCATGATCTCAAGGCTCATTAGGTAGACCTTTGACCCACGACCTTGACCAGAGAGACTGTGATATGGGAGTGTGACTTTCAGAACACCACTAAGGGCTGGAGGCAGCACTTCCCAGGAGGGACCACACTGAAACAGAATGCTGCATGTTTATAGGCCAAGAATGGAGTAAGGTTGGACATGAAAATTGGTGCCCAAGGTATCACTATACAAGGACTCACAGTTAGAATGAACTTCACAGTGGCAACTTTGTTAGGTCTCTCTGAGACTGCACGGATGAGGAAATCAATGTGAAGTTTGTGGACACTGAAGTTAAACTGCCTCTTCCAGGGAAAATCAATAAATAGTGACATTTACCCGAGTCCTCAGAATAAATGTTTAGAAGAGTGACTCTCTGAAGAAATGCCGAATCATCTTCTCAACTTGGGATGGATGCCACATGCCATTGTGAGACTCAGTGCTGGACTCCTTACAGAGTG
The DNA here is from genome assembly GCF_007827085.1 of Peromyscus californicus insignis. Classification (NCBI taxonomy): domain Eukaryota; kingdom Metazoa; phylum Chordata; class Mammalia; order Rodentia; family Cricetidae; genus Peromyscus; species Peromyscus californicus. Next base: position 5,219,573 of record NW_026294534.1, read on the forward strand.
GGGAGTTCTTCATGCTCATCATCTGCCTTCAATTCATCCTTCAACCCTTTGAACTTGGCCCTTGTTTATCCCTGAAATTATCAGCAGGTTACCTGCATTCCTCATCATCACACCTTGTTGTGAGTGTGAACTTGTTTAAATCATGGTTTATTCCCCTGTACTCTCAAGAGAAACAATGAATATTTAGCTTCCCATTTAAGAAGTTAAAGTTAGAAGTTTAACTTTAGTTAAAGAAGTTAAAGAAAGATGAGCAGTTTAAGCCTAAATCAAGTAGAAAAATTAATAGAAAATCGGATCATAAATAAATAAAATTGAACAAGGAAAACATTAACTAAAATAGATTAAAAGCCAAAGCTAAAATTAAAATAGTTTGCTATTTTATACAGTAAACAGTACATGGTGGTTCTTTAAAACAGTAGCAGGATTTTCTTTCATAAATCAGTTAAATTGAGAAGGAGAGATGACTGAATCCAGGCAAGGGGTCAGGATTTGCAAGATAGAGTTTCCATTCTCTGTAAAAGGAGGGAGGCAAATTTTGCAAAGGATGCAGAAGAGATCTAAACAGACCCTTCCCAACAGCCCATGCTGGGACAATTTGAAGAACAATCAAAAGTAGTCATAATAGATTGTAATATAAGACAGTAAATATAGCTGTGCTCATGCTGAAAAAAAGTGTTTACTGCTCTAGTTGGCAGCATAAACCTGGGTGAGCAGGGCCTGAAAAATGAGGAAGATTAAAGTCTCATGCAATAGTCAACTATATTCAGAGCATCAGGCCATTTATACTCTGAGGGTTAAGAAGGATTACATGAGTATGGTGTTCAACCACAGAGATAAGCCACACATGGCAAAAACATGTTTTTCCATAGGGGAGTATGAATACTAACAGCTGAAGTGACCTCACTTCTATCCACTACATCTGGGAGGAGCATGAAAGCACATTCCAAGATCAGTTCTGGATTTTTGACAAAACTGAGGTCACAAGACACTGTCTTGATTTCTTGGCATTTTCTCACAAGCACTGAGAATTCCCCTGGCATGACTCCCTTCTTGGACTGTTCCAACAGGACAGAATACACAGACATACTGTGCAGATGAATTGTGAAAGATCCATGTGGATCATCCACTCTCAATCACATGCAGCACACCTTTGTCCTCAGATATTGGGGTGTTGCCAGTGACTTCCTTCTGAAGCTGACAGTGTAGAGAGGAAGAGAGGAAGGCTAAGCATCATGGAACCGGACCAGAGCTCCCTCAGACAGGAGGTGAAGAGATGTGTTCATCTCAGATGTCCTCGGTGTTCTGAGAATGGCATTCTACATCCCTGGTGGTCTACCAAGACACACAAGCAAAGAACAGCATGAAAAGTTTCCATGTCAAGGGCCATCGCACAAAATATGTAGCAGTTCGCCTCTCTTTTCCAAGGTTGTAAAAGTCAGTGGAAAGCTGAGAAAAACCCCACAGTTAAAAGGAAGTCAAGGAAATAAGGCTGGCGGTTACTTAGGGTCTGAGGCAGCTCTTAGGGTAGACTAAAGGCAGGCTGCAACCTGGAGAAAGCACAGGCATTATGCACTTTAGCTGAAGACAGTCATCTACAGCAGTTCCTTCTCGTCACACCAGGTACCATTGTTGGTAACAGTGGGGGTATAGGTGCAATGTGAGAGGGAACACTCCATAGTATTGTCAATTACTCTGTGAACCTGATACTACTCAAAACCAGAAAAATAAAAATCTAAAATTCTGAAAAATGAAACAGAATTTTCAGCAGAAACTAGAAATATATGACACATAAATGTATACTCTTTAAATATATAAATAAATATATTTATAGACCAAAGAAAAATTGCTCAAAGTAACTTAAAAATAATATTATAAGCCATTTTCTGTTATATTCTTTTCCAAAATATTTACTTTGGAAAGAACTGTGCCAGACTTTCCTGTATAAAAAAATTATCTCCTAAACTGTATGTCAGGTACATTTGTCAATGAACAAATTCATACAAGGGTTATAGTCAATTTCCTGGTGTAGTTGCAAAGACAGGATTATCTGGAGTCCATGATCACTTCATAAATGCGAATGTCACTGCCATTCTTAACAGACAGAAATAGCCCAAAGGGAATAGCTAAGCCACCCCATCCTTGACCCTTAGAGAGCACACACAATTAATGCTGATGTGAGGTTGGAGGTTCTTATTTTAATTTCAAAGAATGCATGACCTTAAACTGTGGAGAAAAATGGACGTGAAAATGTATTAAATTTCTCTGCATGTCAGAAACATTAAGTATGTGACAAGGCTGCTGTGTAAGACATGACAGATGGGTGTGATTGTGTGTGTGTGTGTATGGGTGTGTGTGTGATTATGTGAGTGTGTGTGTGTGATTGTGTGAGTGTGTGTGTGAGAGTGTGTGTGTGTGAGTGTGTTGTGTGATTGTGTGAGTGTGTGTGTGATTGTGTGTGTGATTGTGTGTGTATAGGTGCGTGTGTGTGATTGTGAGTGTGTGTGTGTGTGTATGGATGTGTGTGTGTTTGTTTGGGAGACGGTGGTTTTGTTTTCATTTGAAGTGGTCTTATTTAGATATAGTGGTCCATATCTGTCATCCCAGCACTCAGAAGACAGTAAAAAGGACCACAAGGGTAGCCAAGGGTGTATAGGGAGAGTCTGTTTAAACCGGAAACAAAGGAAAGGAGGGAGTGGAAGACTTCATAGGCTTTTGGAGTTCAAACAAGTTCTGATCAAAAGCCCTCGGTTGATGGGAGTCCCTGTCACAGCGATACCACCGCGTCAGCAGCTGTCTGGAAGCAAAATGGACTTGGGGTTTTACAGCAGGTGCCGATTTACAAGGGGCCCTGGAAAATTACGTGTGTTTAGAATTGTAAGAAACTTCAGGTTCCTTCAGAGAAAATGTGTTATGTCCTCAGGAATTCTCTGTGGAGACTGAGGGCTGCACCGTGGCTGCATTTGGCGGTCCTTAGCGCTACTGTGGCCTGAGTCTTGTCATCACATGCCCGAGAGTGAAACCTGTTCTCTCTCTACACTGCCCGGCTTCAACTGGAACTCTCTAAGGCTGTCCCGTGTGACGTGTGTTTGAGAAGATGTGCCCTGTGTCTGTCAGTAGCCTTTGTGCTTCCTTGCTTTGCTGTGTCCTGTATTTACAATTACTCAACCTTTCCAAAGATTTCTAACACAGTATGTACAATCTATCTTTTAAATTAAAATATAATTACATCATTTTACCCCTTCCTTTTCCTCCCTCCAGCCCCTCCATGTACCTTTCCTAACTCGCTTTCAAATTCATGACCTCTTTTTCTTTAACTAAAACTTATTGTTACCTATAAGTATAAATGCATAAATGTATAGATACAACCTGATGAGTCTTTATAGTTTACGTGTGTGTGTGTGTGTCTGTGTGTGTGTGTGTGTGTGTGTGTGTGTGTGTGTGTAATTTCAGGGCTGACCTCTTGATATTGGGTAGACAGTTGGAGGACTTTTCCCTGGGAAAGACAATTTCTCCCATTCTTTGCATTCCTTAGGTAACTGTAGTTCTTTGTCTAGGGGTGGGGCCCCATGAGATCTCTGCCATCCACGTTAGCATGTTTGCTGATGCTAACTTTGTTCGAATCTTGTTTGGGCAGCTGTATTGTCGAGGTATCATTGGTGAAGTCATTTCTAGGAGATGCAATCCCATGGCAGACTTACTGGTCGTCTGCTTCCTAAGATCTTTCCACTCCCTCTTCAGCAGCATTTGTGAACATCAGGTGCAGAGTTGTTATAGATCTCCATGGGGCTGGCGCTCTGTGAGCAGTTGGTTCTGCTTTTTGACTAGGTGTGGTTTTCTGTGACATTATCCATATTGGAATCTCTAACATTCTTAATACTTTCATTTTTATAAAAAAATGGTTTTAAAATACAAAAGCATAAATTCAAAGATCAGCTACATTAAGTTTATGATTTTACAGTTATTTAAATCATGTTGTTGATTCTTACAAACATTGGCAGCAATTCAGAAGCACCTGAGAGAAAAGGGGGAGAGTTGCCTCAGCCTGACACTTTTAGGGAAAAGATGGTTCCTAAAGTGTAATTGTTTGTGTTAACAAAGCACAGCCAGTGTATTTAATTTCTGATGTCCTTTTTGATAGGTGTTTTTTCTTTCTAATTGCAAGAACTATTTACTTCAGAAGCATTGGAAATACAAAAAAAGAAAGCTAGAGAAAGGAAAGAAGGAAGGAAGGAAGGAAGGAAGGAAGGGAGGGAGGGAGGGAGGGAGGGAGGGAGGAAGGAAAATTCACCTACACTCCCACCTGTCAGTTTTCTTTCCCTGTGTGTGTGTATTATGAGCATGTGTGTGTGTATTATGTACATGTTTGTTATGTATGCATGTATATATGTGTACATAATATGCATGTATCTATTGGAAGTACATGTATGTCTATGTGTATACAAGTATATGTACATATGAATATGCACATACGTGTGCACATGTATATGTATGTGCATGTGAACACCATGTGCCTGAGTAAGCACACACCTCATACTTGCATTCATACTATGTTCACATTGCATATTTCTCTGTGTGTGCATATGTAGAATGCACACTTTATACTTAGATTTATACAGGTGCATATTGCTTATTTTTCAGAGAGACTTCAATTCACATACTTTCCTGACTGTTTTCCATAGTTTAACACATTTTACCCATGGATTCAGTGGTGCGGGGTTTTCCGTATTTAGGTGTTATATTTTAAGAATCTTTTTTGGCAACTTAGATAATTTCCACTTCCTCATACTTACGGATGATTATCACTTCATAATTTAAGAGATCTGTGTTTCCAGTAAAATATAGTTACCATATTTCTTTCCTCTGTGAGTGAAATAGAAGTTTAGCAGGAGCCTGATCCAGGTGTTGACAAAGCCCTGTCTATATTGGAGCCCTTCAGTTCCAATACTTCTAGGCTTTTAGTTACAGCCTTAGCCATGGCTTCCTGCTCTGACATGAGGTGACTGGGCTGCACCTCTGAGGGTTCCTAGTGTGTAATCTTGTGAAGGGTTGAGAAAATTGACATCCAGAATTGTGCCTGAGAAAGGCTGTGAGTCACTGTGCCTGGCAGTACTTCAGTTCTGCACCTGGAGCCCAGTGTGGGTCAGCACACCTGGAGCCCAGCATGGGTCAGTACACCTGGAGCCCAGCGTGGGTCAGCACACCTGGAGCCCAGCGTGGGTCAGCACACCTGGAGCCCAGCGTGGGTCAGCACACCTGGAGCCCAGCGTGGGTCAGTACACCTGGAGCCCAGCGTGGGTCAGCACACCTGGAGCCCAGCGTGGGTCAGCACACCTGGAGCCCAGCGTGGGTCAGCACACCTGGAGCCCAGCGTGGGTCAGTACACCTGGAGCCCAGCGTGGGTCAGTACACCTGGAGCCCAGCGTGGGTCAGCACACCTGAAAGTCCTCATGTACAGGGACAGGCCATACAGTGTCCTGCAGAGCTTTACCTCCCTTCTGTGAGTTTAGTCTTGTGGTTGTGACTGAAGGATAGAGTTCCGATGATGAAAAGTCTACCGTGTGTTTCCTGGAGTGAGTGTTCTTAGATTTGGAATGCACCTTCTGTGTCACTGGCACTGCAGTGAGTACAGAAACATGAAGTGAAATAAACAGAAGAGAACCTCTGTTGTGACCTGAAGCAAAGTGTCCACAGCTAGAGGAAGAAATGCCATTGTGAAGTCTTCAGGAAGATCTCATTTCCAAGAAGAATGCTAGTAATCACATGCTAGAACACACTGGGTCAGTGGGCGCTGTGAGATTCAGAGGAGAGGGTGTTGGTTGGGAAGCAGAGAGGCACACCTGAACTGTGTTGTAGGTGGAGCATGAACACCATGACACACACACTAGACCAATGTCATTAGATCCAGCAATGACATGACTGGCAGATGGTTTCAGCAATTAAGGATCCTGAGTTTGGAACCTATCCTGAATTAGTGGACTGGCTGCTGCAGAATCACAGAGAAAATCTGATTAACACCTGGACTGGCAGGATGCCGAGAGATGGGCAGTGACATGAAACTGTGGTCAGCGAGTCTGTTCTCTGCAGAGCATGTGACATTCCAGAGGACAAGTACAGGCTTTGTTCAAACCCTTGGGGAGATGAGGGCATGTGACACAGAGATTTGAGAAGTGTTCAGCTGTGGATCGGCCAAAGGAGACCTGAAGAAAGAGGTGTAGAGCAGGTGGCAAGAGGGTTGAGAGCATGTATAGGAGGCTGTGTGAGGAACCAAGGCTGGAAACCTACAAGGACTTTTAAGCAAGGGTCATCAGGTACATAGCCAGGTAGCAGTGTTTGGGAGATTTTCCTGCAGACAGGAGGAAGAGGATGGAAGGTCAGGTAGATTTTATTACAAATGGCAAAGATATGGGGCAGCAAAGACAGCTCAGCTGATACA